>NC_091064.1:25644701-25955802 GCF_000393655.2 Nicotiana sylvestris
TAGCATTATTTCGAAGATTGGAATGACATAGGCAATTTATTCTGCTATCCAAACACTATACCCTTTGTTTACCCTTTGAGCCATACTTGTTTATTTCCTACCCTCTCTTGGAATCAATAAAAAAAAAAAAAGAAGAAAGTCACTATTACCAAGTGAACTACGTTTGACCTGATTCCTCAAAGAAGGATACGTAGGCGCCTCACGGCTCCGGTCATAGGGTGCACAACATACACAATGTGCACGAAAAGAAACATTAAGAGACCCCAATCAAGAAACTGGGGCAGGAATTGTATTGGAAATAAGAAAAGATTCCAAGAGTTGTAATTTTAAACCCATACCAAAGCTATTTAGCTTTTAATACCTTTTCCATTTCTAACCCCATACCAAAAAGACCTTTCGATCAATCTTAGAAAAATGCTGAGACAAGCAAATGAAGATGGTTCATAACACTCTGGTACAAACAAGAAAAGAAAGTAAAAATGAGAGAGTCTTATAGGTGAAAACCCACACGGGCACCATAAGGCGACGGAAGTTGAGAGAAAAGTAAAAATGAGAGAGTCTTATTGGTGAAAACCTTCGTAGGCACCATAAGGCGAAAAGGAAGTGAGAAATGAATAAATGAGGAAGGTTTATCGGTGAAAACTCTTTGAGACATTGCAAGTCCAACAGGTCTGTGAAATGAAAAATGAAGTTGGATTATGGAAATTTTGGGGAAAACGAAAATGAGACAATTGAAAGGAGATTGATTAAAAGACTGGGTTGATTAATCCGAAATGCATACCTTGATCATTGGTGCCAGTAACTCCAATCAGATAAGTTTTTATTCTTTCTCCAACAGTTGTAGACACCGGATTTTTGACCCTCCCCGAGAATTTTCATATTTTTAGCGTGAATATGTGAAATTGGGTCTAATATAGCCATTTTAACTATTTTACTTTATTTCTTTGCAAAAAGAAAAATCACAAAAATACATATATAAATTTTAGTTTATGTATTTCTCATAAACTTGAGAAAATACAAAAATTGTACTTTATTTTGGTACTTTATATAAATTCGAAAAATTACAAAAAAATATAATTCTATTAATGTTTTGTAGTCATTTTAATTTTGGAAAAATACAAAAATATTACTTTATATTTTGTCTTTATTAAAAAAAACGAAAATTACAAAAAAATAGTTTTATTAATATTTTGTAGCTATTTTAAATCTTGAAAAAATATTAAAAAGATATAGTTTTGTTAAATATTAGTCTTATTTTGGTAGCTATTTGCTTACATATGACTAGTTAAGCAACGTCGTGTTCTTATTCTCGGATCCGGGCAAAAAAATAATATTCGGGTTCGAACTACCCGGCTTTAGGCCTAATTTTCGGACCTAGCCCATAATAAACCGAGTCCATGACACATGGGGAACCCCACCACGCGTGGGGGACACAAACCTTGAACCCCACCACGCGTGAGGCTCATTTTTCTTGGCATTGGGTATCAAATACACGGACAAGGCCAAGGCAAAAGAGGGGATTTTGGAAAAAAACCAACGGGAACTTGAAAAAATTGAAAAGGGACTACTGTACATCTTCCTCTACCTAAAAAGGAACCAACGGAAGCCCTACTGTAAAAACCATCCGCAACCACCACCACCCCTCGTCGGAGCTCCAGCTCCAGTCCGTCGCCTTCCCCGTCGTCACCACTCCGAACTTCCCCTACTCCGGACCTCCATAGCTGCTTCTTCCTCACCAAGAAAAACCTAGCAAGGAACCCTAATCCCTCGTCGTCCAGCCCCCTCTCAATGCCTGAACCCAACCACCGTCAAGCAGCAGAGCTGCTGCGTCGTCACTAACCACGTCCGCCATTGCCGCCCGCTGCAAGCTCCAGCTCCACCCAAACCGACGTGATGCTGCATCGCCATTACCAGCCTCACCCTCCTCGTCAACTAAACCACCCACCAGCTGCCTCACGACCACCAAACAAAACCAGAAAACCCAAACGCCATAACCACCAACCTTCGACGACCAAAACCCAGTCGCACCCCTCGTCGCAACCAACTCCACCCATCCCGTCCAGCTTCTCCGTCGTTACTGCCCGTCGTCACCCCCACGTCCAAACAACTGCTTGCAAAGTTTAGCCATGAACGACCCTTCCCCCTTGCCATGACTGACCAAGAAAACACACATACGCACAAGCTGAAACCTAACGAAAACGTTCAAAAAAACAGCCCAGAAGTTCTGTCCGGGATGAGTTCCGTCGAGGTCCGGTACGTCGAGGTTGTTGCTGTCCATTTTTGGCGAGTTTGAGATGTTGAAACTCGACGTTGCTGTTAAACGTGAGTATTCATGTTATTTTTGTTGCCTCGGCGTGTTCTTTGCTTCCATGTCTTGTCTCGGTAAATTTGAGTAGTAGTAATATATTTGCCGTATTTTAAAGTTTATCTCATCATGTTAGTTTATCACTGATTGTTAATGTTATGTTATGTTATTAATTCTATATTTTCGTTTATCCCTAATTGTTAGATGTTTGTCATTTATTGTTAGATTATCAGCTTATATTTCATTAAACAAGATTAAGAGGAAAAAGAATGATAGTTTATAAATAGCGTCAAATTAGTGATTTGTAGCAATATTGTTGTTTGTATTTAATTAGATTAAAGGAACCGGGGGTGCATCTCATGTGACCCGGCTCCAATTTGGAACATAGTTAAATAGAACTTGTCGTAAACCACTAGTGGGTTACGTACAACATGGCTTGCAATATATTTTAATAACTTTGAATTAACTCTTTAAATAGATAAAAATAAAAATGTAGTAACTTTAAGTTTACCCTTTTAAAAATAAAAAGAAATAAAAATAAAAAATATAATAATAATAAAAATGAGACGAGCCTCGCCAAATGAAAACGCACAAATTGCGGGGCCCTCACAAAACATATGTATTAAATACTTAGATTCCGGGACGGGCCGTTTAGCAAATTTCACGGCCCTACCCCAAAAATAGTAATGCACTAGACTCTTTAGGCGCGTATTTAATAATCTACTTTCTTAAACTTGGGTGTGCATTTCATGCGACCCAGATCCAAATCCCAAAACATCAAATAAAATGTGTTCCGGATTGTGGGTGCATTTCATGTGACGCAGTCCAAAGGCGTGTTTTAAGCGATGTTCACATTTCTTTTAAAAACAATAATAATAAAGCGGTTAAAAGATAAAATTTGCACATAAGTTCATATTTGTATAAAATCAGATAATCAAGCCGAATATAACAGTTGAGCGACCGTTCTAGAACCACGGAACTCGGGAATGCCTAACACCTTCTCCCGGGTTAACAGAATTCCTTATCCGGATTTCTGGTACGCAGACTGTAATATGGAGTCATTCTTTTCCTCGATTCGGGATTAAAATTGGTGACTTGGGACACTCTAAATCTCCCAAGTGGCGACTCTGAAATAAATAAACCAATCCCGTTTCGATTGTCCTTTAATTGGAAAAACTCCCTTGCGCCCTCGCGGGTGCGGAAAAAGGAGGTGTGACAGCTCTGGCGACTCTGCTGGGGACTTTACACCCAGAACCACTGGTTCAGGGTTAAGAATTCGAGCTTAGAATAATTGTTATTATTTGGCTTTATTTATTATCTGATTATTACATGTTTTGAGCCTAATGTGCTAAATGCTGCTTTTACCGCTTTGATATTATTTGAACTGTATATAAACTGTGCCGAAACCTTTCTCTTCTTACCTCCGGGGATGTGCTTACTGGTTGAGACTCCCTATTCTGTTAGTGTCATACCCTGAATAAAAGAGGCTCGGAAAGTTTCTAAGCCGGCTGGCCTTTTGGTTCCCGGAAAGGAGCTCCTTCCTCAGCTCGAGTTGTCCGCTCGGGTACACTGTCTAGAACACCGACCCAGGTTTTTGAACCTAGTATAACAAAGCCACATGCCGGATCCCTAGTAGGAACGTTTATTTGCATCATGTGCATTTGACTTAGGGGACTCAACATAGGGGTTGGGTCCGTCTAGGACAAGCAACCTGAAAATAATAGACCATCTTTCGGCATCCTATGTGCTACATGTTGTATTTAGTCAAGGGCGAATGGGTCATTTGGTCATTTCCAGCATGGTGTTATTTTAATCAAAGCATGGGGAACATTTGTGGAATCCAAGAAGCCTTGGAATTCCCTATGTCCCCCACGCTTGCTTTGTGGGAAAGCACATGGGGAACATTTGTGGAATCCAAGAAGCCTTGGAATTTCCCTATGTCCCCCACGCTTCATTTTTGAAAAGCACATGGGGAACATTTGCGGAATCCAAGAAGTCTTGAAATTCCCTATGTCCCCCATGCCACATTTTTGAAAATATAATAAATATAAAAAATATATGTATATATATATAGAAAGAAGCATTGGAAATTCAAAAAAAAGGATTGTGTATGTTTTCATCATCCACAAATTAGAAAATAGTGGAAAAGAGGAGAAAATAACAGTGTAGAGATATGACTACTTATTGTTAGAAAAAAGAAACCAATGTCCGAGTAGTATCGAAACTCTGCCGAAATTTTGAGAAAATGGAAAAAAATGTCTTATTAGTTTGTTATATTAAAAGCAAAGGAAAAATAGAAAAAAAAATCATCATTGTTCTGTTTTGTTTTTTTCAAAAATATTGAAAAAAATAGTTTGTTTTGCCATTAAATGAAAATGAAAAAGAGTCTGGTTTTTAAAATATTTTTTTATTTTATTTTGCTTGTCTATGAAAATGCCAAAAATAAATAAAAAAATATAAAAAAATGTCTTATTAGTTTGTTTATTTTGCTTGATTTTATTATTTGTTCCAAAATAAATATATATATAATCCAAAAAAAAAATTCAAAAGAAAATTCAAAGTTCAAAAAAATATTTTTTTAAGCATTTCTTTTATTAAAGGTAAAATTCCAAAAAAAAACATTTTCTTTTTTCTTCAGAATAAGAAAAACAAATGAAAAAACGAAAAAAATTATTATCTTCCTTTTGAAATTCTCAAAGTTCGAGTCAAAAAATTATTATTTTGATGATCTAATAATAATAATAAAAAAGAATAAATAAATAAAGGAAAGTGTGGGAAATTTTCAGAGGGGCACAATTGTCTGACTGCTTAGGTGCATTGTATCTCTGATATGTGATTGTCTGTCAAATGCCCTAACACTAACGTTGATGGCTTCCCTTTGCTGTGTTCATATATAGAAAAGTGGTTGGTTGTGGTAGCTCCTCCCTGCAAAGCAAAATCAAAGGACAATGGCTCAGAACCGCAGAACCGAGTGGGTCGGTATCGATGACCGACAACAATTGATCGAACGGAACAACGGGTTGGTAGAGGAAGTGAAAATGCTGAGAAAACATGTGGCAGATATGTATCAGGCATGGATAACTGGAAAAGCACCACCCCCTCCACCGCCAAACCTCTTGAACTCTGTCATTTCCCAAGCACCCAACACCATAACGGAAGATCCCCCATACTCTCCATCCCAACCCACTTATGGTAGCTTTCCCAGCTACCCGAGTAGCTCCATCACTCCTCAATGCTTCTCCGCTCCCCAACACCACTTCTTTCCCCGCCATACTTCACTTCCCAGGAACCAGACTCCACAAAATGCCTACCCACCTACACAAGCCTACCAAAAGCCACCTGGATCAGGTTTCCGGCCCTGTCAACATGCAAGAATGAAGAGGCTATTGAAACGAGGAAAGACTCTCACCCCTATCGGAGTATCTTATGCCAGTCTGTTTGGAAGGCTAAGGCATGCTGGCTTGATTGAGCCACTCCCCGCATGTACTCCAGATCCACTTGCAAGGAACTTTGATCCGGCAGCGCGATGCGCATACCACTCCAATGTCGTAGGGCACAACGTTGAGAGCTGTCGTACTTTGAAAAGGGAAGTGGAGAAAATGATCCAAGAAGGGCGGATTGTGATCAATAACAGCGACATGGAGCACTCGAACCCTATCGAGAGCTTGTCGACGGAGGTTGATGATGTTGAAGCTGGCAATAGTCTTGGCAGTATTGATGCAAAGCTCAGTGGCTAAGATGCCAGTTTTTGCTAAAGTGGGAGGACGCTTCGTTTCCTTGGTCAGCAAGAGAGAAGCTTGTGGTGGCTTATTTTGTTGTCATTTCTGTTGTTCAAGATTATTAGGGTTATAAGCCGGATATTGTCTTGTGTCAAATTGTCTTAACTTTCCGTTTTGTCATAGCGGTTGTTTAAATTTTGTCCAGTTTGTTTCAGGATTTTTGTTCTGGTTTGTTTTGTTTGTTTTGTTATTCAAACCATTTCACCGGTAGGCTAACGCAAGATCCGGTCTTTTATTATTTCCAGTCATCTTTTGTTTAGTCCTTTTGTCATTTTGTTCAGCGCCGATTCTAGTGACATGACATGCGCACACACTTTGGGCCTAATCTTAAAAGTTAATCATAAAACCCCGGAAAATAAGAACGGTTTGAGAATATTCAGAGCTCGAGTCATGTGGAACTAGGGCAAGTTAAACACAAAGAAAACCGTTAAAGAAAGATTCGCCTAAATGGGCATGAGGGTCGTTCATAATAATGAGAATGAGAGTGTCGCCCAACGGTGCTTTAGAAGTGACAAATGAACAAACAGAGGTTGAATATAATTGTCAAGTCCAGCACCATCGGAAGAGACTATAAATCTATTGTTTAATTGTGTTGTTTGCACTTGGCATGTCTTGAAGACTGGAATGACGAAGGCATTTTGTTCTGCTACCTAAACACTTTATCCTTCGTTACCCCTTTTGAGCCTTATTTATTTTCTTTCATACCCCTCGTTCGGAATCAGTAGCAACGAAGAAAAAAAAGAGAGAAAGAAAGAAAACAACAACGAAAAAAAAAGAGAAAAAAAGAAAAGAAAAGAAAAGAAAAATGATAACAAAAACAAAAAGAAAGCCACAAGAAAAAAGAGGAATTGGGAACTACGTTTGACCTGATTCCTCAAAGAGGATACGTAGGCGCTTCACGGCTCGGTCATAGTTTTGAAAAAATGAAAAAAAATCAATTAAAATATCCCCAAGCAAGAAACTGGGGCAAAAGTTGCGTTTGTTGTAAATAAATCTAATTCCGAAGGTTGTAACTAAAAACCCAAAATTGATGCATTTGTTTTGAGCCTTTTATACCCTTTCTTTCTAGCCCTATCCAAAACCCACATTACGGTCCAAAGAAAGACCTTCTGATCAGTCTTCAAAAGATGCCAAGTCCGACAAATGAGAGTCTCACCGGTGAGCATAACATTCTGTTTCACAGCAGAAAGGACTCTAATCTCCAACAGAAAGAGTCATACCGGCAACACTCCAAATCCCCCCAGCTGGAGAGAGATATAAATGAGAGAGTCTTATTGGTGAAAACCTTCACAGGCACCATAAGGCGATGAAAGCTGAGAGAAGAACCCAGAAATGAGAGAGACTTGATAGTGAAAACCCTTCGGGCACTACAAGTCGAATAAGATGGAGAATCAGATGGGGAATCGCCAATTGAAGATCTTAAAAGACGATTGACGATAGAGGATAGGCCGCATATGCATGTCATGGCCATTAGAGTCGGTATCTGCATTTGATAGGTTTTTATTTATAGTTTCTTTTGTTAAAGAGTCATTTTTCCCTTGGTTTTTTTATTCTGTTCCCTTTTATCTTTTTCCTTTCATAGAAAAATCCCCAATAGAGTCTGTTTGGTCAGAACAAGTGTGAATTGACTTCAAAATATGCCATCAGCTTTCCAATTATGCCAGATGAGATCTGACTAGTACATCCAAATGGTATAGTCGTCAAGGAACAAGCGCGAGGCCAGTGTCAAAAAGATATCCCCAGCAAAAGGGAATTGACAAAAGATTGACAAGTGTCAAGAGGGATACCATTGCCTTTATCAAAAGTTATAAACCTCAAGGCCAAGGCCCATGAACAAAGCAAGGAAAGCAGTGAGCATGATTTGGGGAAATTCATGCTAGACTAAAAGGTCGGGGAAATGCCAGTTTCCGAGCTATGCCACAAAAGAAGAGGGATAGCCCCAGCAGAAAGGGATTATCCCCAGCAAATAATATCATCCCCAACAAGTTGTGGAGCACAGAGCAAGGAAGAGAGAAAGGGAAAGTCATCCCAGTAGGAGTATCACAACCAACCACCGCGTTTTAAACTAACAAAATTTTGTTTGATTTGAAGCAGGTAACGGAAATGGCATTGATGCCAGAACTGCATGCCACAAGGGATATTATCAAACTGGGGCAGAAAATTTTCCTTCCATTTAGAAAAATTTTCTGGAAGTCAGGTACCCCCAGCTGATAACATTTTACCCCCCAACAGGTAAGTAAGTAATCCCCACCAAGTTTTCCAGGTAAGACATTTTCAAGTCTTAAGGATATTTTGGGTTCATCCGCCCTCGAATAAGATATTTTGGGTTCATCCGCCCTCGAATAGGATATTTTGGGTTCATCCGCCCTCGAATAGGATATTTTGGGTTCATCCGCCCTCGAATAGGATATTTTGGGTTCATCCGCCCTCGAATGGGATATTTTGGGTTCATCCGCCCTTGAATAGGATATTTTGGGTTCATCCGCCCTCGAATAGGATATTTTGGGTTCATCCGCCCTCGAATAGGATATTTTGGGTTCATCCGCCCTCGAATAGGATATTTTGGGTTCATCCGCCCTCGAATAGGATATTTTGGGTTCATCCGCCCTCGAATAGGATATTTTGGGTTCATCCGCCCTCGAATAGGATATTTTGGGTTCATCCGCCCTCGAATAGGATATTTTGGGTTCATCCGCCCTCGAATAGGATATTTTGGGTTCATCCGCCCTTGAATAGGATTTTATTTTCTAAATTGTTGTTGAAGACAGGCGCCCACCTGAATAACGAGAGGAATACTTTTTGTCTGTTCATTTCACATTTTAGGCGCCCACCTGTATAACAAGGGAATACATTTCACGTCTTTTCCAATAGGAGACGCACTTCCTAAGTCTAGTTTTACCAATAGGAGACGCACTTCCTAAGTCTAGTTTTGCCAATAGGAAACGCACTTCCTAAGTTAGTTTCACCCATAGGAGACGCATTTCCTCCTAAAGTCTATTTTACCCATAGGAGACGCACTTCCTAAGTTAGTTTCACCCATAGGAGATGCATTTCCTCCTAAAGTCTATTTTACCCATAGGAGACGCACTTCCTAAGTTAGTTTCACCCATAGGAGACGCATTTCCTCCTAAAGTCTATTTTACCCATAGGAGAGGCATTTCCTCCTAAGTTTAGTTTTATCCATATGAGATGCATTTCCTCCTAAGTTAATTTTAGAGTTCTTATCCATAGGAGACGCATTTCCTCCTAAAGTTTAGTTTTACCTATAGGAGACGCATTTCCTCCTAAGTTTAGTTTTATCCATAGGAGACGCATTTCCTTCTAAGTTTAGTTTTATCCCTAGGAGACGCATTTCCTCCTAAGTTAGTTTTTACCCATAGGAGATGCATTTCCTCCTAAGTTAATTTTAGAGTTCTACCCATAGGAGATGCATTTCCTCCTAAGTTTGTTTTAGTTTTACCCATAGGAGAGGCATTTCCTCCTAAATTGTTGTTAAAATTAGGAGCCCGCCTGAAGAGAGGAGTGGCGTTTATTTTAAAAGTTGTTGTTAAAATCAGGAGCCCGCCTGAAGAGAGGAGTGGCGTTTATTTTAAAAGTTGTTGTTGAAATCAGGAGCCCGCCTGAAGAGAGGAGTGGCGTTTATTTTTAAAGTTGTTGTGAAAATCAGGAGCCCGCCTGAAGAGAGGAGTGGCGTTTATTTTAAAAGTTGTTGTTGAAATCAGGAGCCCGCCTGAAGAGAGGAGTGGCGTTTATTTTAAAAGTTGTTGTTGAAATCAGGAGCCCGCCTGAAGAGAGGAGTGGCGTTTATTTTTAAAGTTGTTTAAATCTCGCCAACCTAAAGAAAGGAATGGCATTTTATTTTCAAAGTTGTTGAAATCAGGAGCCCGCCTGAAGAGAGGAGTGGCGTTTATTTTTAAAGTTGTTGTGAAAATCAGGAGCCCGCCTAAAGAGAGGAGTGACGTTTATTTTAAAAGTTGTTGTTGAAATCAGGAGCCCGCCTGAAGAGAGGAGTGGCATTTATTTTTAAAGTTGTTTAAATCTCGCCAACCTAAAGAAAGGAATGGCATTTTATTTTCAAAGTTGTTGAAATCAGGAGCCCGCCTGAAGAGAGGAGTGGCGTTTATTTTTAAAGTTGTTGTGAAAATCAGGAGCCCGCCTGAAGAGAGGAGTGGCGTTTATTTTAAAAGTTGTTGTTGAAATCAGGAGCCCGCCTGAAGAGAGGAGTGGCGTTTATTTTTAAAGTTGTTTAAATCTCGCCAACCTAAAAAGAGGAATGACATTTTATTTTCAAAGTTGTGAAAATCAGGAGCCCGCCTGAAGAGAGGAGTGGCGTTTATTTTAAAAGTTGTTGTTGAAATCAGGAGCCCGCATGAAGAGAGGAGTGGCGTTTATTTTTAAAGTTGTTTAAATCTCGCCAACCTAAAAAGAGGAATGGCATTTTATTTTCAGAATTGTTGAAATCAGGAGCCCGCCTGAAGAGAGGAGTGGCGTTTATTTTTGAAGTTGTTTAAATCTCGCCAACCTAAAAAGAGGAATGACATTTTATTTTCAAAGTTGTTAAAATCAGGAGCCCGCCTGAAGAGAGGAATGGCGTTTATTTTAAAAGTTGTTGAAATCAGGAGCCCGCCTGAAGAGAGGAATGGCGTTTATTTTAAAGGTTGTTGTTAAAATCAGGAGCCCGCCTGAAGAGAGGAGTGGCGTTTATTTTAAAAGTTGTTGTTGAAATCAGAAGCCCGCCTGAAGAGAGGAGTGGCGTTTATTTTTAAAGTTGTTTAAATCTCGCCAACCTAAAAAGAGGAATGGCATTTTATTTTCAGAAGTGTTGAAATCAGGAGCCCGCCTGAAGAGAGGAGTGGCGTTTATTTTTAAAGTTGTTTAAATCTCGCCAACCTAAAAAGAGGAATGGCATTTTATTTTCAAAGTTGTTAAAATCAGGAGCCCGCCTGAAGAGAGGAATGGTGTTTATTTTTAAAGTTGTTGTGAAAATCAGGAGCCCGCCTGAAGAGAGGAGTGGCGTTTATTTTAAAAGTTGTTGTTGAAATCAGGAGCCCGCCTGAAGAGAGGAATGGCGTTTATTTTAAAAGTTGTTGAAATCAGGCGCCCACCTACATAACAAGTGGAATACTTTTCAGTCTTTAAATTTCTTGTCAGGCGCCCACCTACATAACGAGTGGAATACATTTCAGTCTTTAAATTTCATGCCAGGCGCCCACCTGTATAATGAGAGGAATACATTCCAGTCTTTACTTTTCAAGTGTTGAAATTGGGAGCCCGCCCATAATAACAGGAGGAATACATTCCAGTCTTTACTTTTCAAGTGTTGAAATTGGGAGCCCGCCCATAATAACAGAGGAATACATTCAGTCTTTACTTTCAAGTGTTGAAGTTGGGAGCCCGCCCATATAACAGAGGCATACATTCAGTCTTTAGATTTCTAGTGTTGAAGCCAGGCGCCCACCTGTATAACGAGAGGAATACTTTTCAGTCTTTACATTTCATGTCAGGCGCCCACCTATATAACGAGAGGAATACATTTCAGTCTTTACATTTCATGTTTCAGGCGCCCACCTCTATAACAAGAGGAATACTTTTTAGTCTTATACTGCAGATTTTGGAAATCAGTAACCCCACCGGAAGGTAGAAGGTTACAACAGGAATCCCCAGCAGGAAACAATAAAGATCCCCAGCACCGGGAAGCAGAAGGCTACAACAAAAATCCCCAGCATTCAACCAAGTTATAAATAGCAGAAGCTCGCCTCAAGAATGCGAGTCAACAGGCTGAGATGGTCAACAAAAGCTGGTCACAAAAACAAAAACAAAAAAAAACAAAAAAACAAGAAAAGAAAAAGAAAAAGAAAAAATGAATGAATCCGAAGCACGGAAGTGGAGAACGGATGTGATCTGCTCAAGAACTAGCGCCTACAACTAGCAAGTATCAAGGTTCAAATCCAAAGTCTGTATGAAGCACCATTCAAGACTCAAGACCAAGTTTCAGAAGACTTGAAGATAGGAATCCTTGTAACTAGTAGCTGATAGGCTTAGTTAGTCTTTTTCAGTTTTCATTTTTTGTTGTAATGACAGGACCACGGACCGGAACCTCAACGGAACGGAACCTCGATCGGCTCTTCACCTCGGTACACTTTACCATCTCTCTCATTCCCGAACTACACGTGGCCTGATTCCTGTATAACCAAGGATATGTAGGCAGCTCAGATACCAGGGCTCGGTCACATTCCCTCCCTTTCCTTAGTGTAGTCCGTCCAAGTAATGGTCGGGTCAAAAACATGTCTAGTCGTTCTTTGTCGGAAAACTCTTCGTGTTTCCAGTCAAAGAGGGGCAGCTGTAGACACCGGATTTTTGACCCTCCCCGAGAATTTTCACATTTTTAGCGTGAATATGTGAAATTGGGTCTAATATAGCCATTTTAACTATTTTACTTTATTTCGTTGCAAAAAGAAAAATCACAAAAATACATATATAAATTTTAGTTTATGTATTTCTCATAAACTTGAAAAAATACAAAAATTGTACTTTATTTGGTACTTTATATAAATTCGAAAAATTACAAAAAAATATAATTCTATTAATGTTTTGTAGTCATTTTAATTTTGAAAAAATACAAAAATATTACTTTATATTTTGTCTTTATTAAAAAAAACGAAAATTACAAAAAATTAGTTTTATTAATATGTTGTAGCTATTTTAAATCTTGAAAAAATATTAAAAAGATATAGTTTTGTTAAATATTAGTCTTATTTTGGTAGCTATTTTGCTTACATAGGACTAGTTAAGCAACATCGTGTTCTTATTCTCGGATCCGGGCAAAAGAATAATATTCGGGTTCGAACTACCCGGCTTTAGGCTTAATTTTCGGACCTAGCCCATAATAAACCGAGTCCATGACACATGGGGAACCTCACCACGCGTGGGGGACACAAACCTTGAACCCCACCACGCGTGGGGCTCATTTTTCTTGGCATTGGGTATCAAATACACAGACAAGGCCAAGGCAAAAGAGGGGATTTTGGAAAAAAACCAACGGGAACTTGAAAAAATTGAAAAGGGACTATTGTACATCTTCCTCTTCCTAAAAAGGAACCAACGGAAGCCCTACTGTAAAAACCATCCGCAACCACCACCACCCCTCGTCGGAGCTCCAGCTCCAGTCCGTCGCCTTCCCCGTCGTCACCACTCCAAACTTCCCCTACTCCGGACCTCCATAGCTGCTTCTTCCTCACCAAGAAAAACCTAGCAAGGAACCCTAATCCCTCGTCGTCCAGCCCCCTCTCAACGCCTGAACCCAACCACCGTCAAGCAGCAGAGCTGCTGCGTCGTCACTAACCACGTCCGCCATTGCCGCCCGCTGCAAGCTCCAGCTCCACCCAAACCGACGTGCTGTTGCATCGCCATAACCAGCCTCACCCTCCTCGTCAACTAAACCACCCACCAGCTACCTCACGACCACCAAACAAAACCAGAAAACCCAAATGCCATAACCACCAACCTTCGACGACCAAAACCCAGTCGCACCCCTCGTCGCAACCAACTCCACCCATCCCGTCCAGCTTCTCCGTCGTTACTGCCCGTCGTCACCCCCACGTCCAAACAACTGCTTGCAAAGTTCAGCCATGAACGACCCTTCCCCCTTGCCATGACTGACCAAGAAAACACACATACGCACAAGCTGAAACCTAACGAAAACGTTCAAAAAAATAGCCCAGAAGTTCTGTCCGGGATGAGTTCCGTCGAGGTCCGGTACGTCGAGGTTGTTGCTGTCCATTTTTGGCGAGTTCGAGATGTTGAAACTCGACGTTGCTGTTAAACGTGAGTATTCATGTTATTTTTGTTGCCTCGGTGTGTTCTTTGCTTCCATGTCTTGTCTCGGTAAATTTGAGTAGTAGTAATATATTTGCCGTATTTTAAAGTTTATCTCGTCATGTTAGTTTATCACTGATTGTTAATGTTATGTTCTGTTATTAATGCTATATTTTTGTTTATCCCTAATTGTTAGATGTTTGTCATTTATTGTTAGATTATCAGCTTATATTTCATTAAACAAGATTAAGAGGAAAAAAAATGATAGTTTATAAATAGCGTCAAATTAGTGATTTGTAGCAATATTGTTGTTTGTATTTAATTAGATTAAAGGAACCGGGGGTGCATCTCATGTGACCCGGCTCCAATTTGGAACATAGTTAAATAGAACTTGTCGTAAACCACTAGTGCGTTACGTACAACATGGCTTGCAATATATTTTAATAACTTTGAATTAACTCTTTAAATAGATAAAAATAAAAATGTAGTAACTTTAAGTTTACCCTTTTTAAAAATAAAAAAAATAAAAAAAATATAATAATAATAAAAATGAGACGAGCCTCGCCAAATGAAAACGCACAAATTGCGGGGCCCTCACAAAACATATGTATTAAATACTTAGATTCCGGGACGGGCCGTTTAGCAAATTTCACGGCCCTACCCCAAAAATAGTAATGCGCTAGTTGCTTTAGGCGCGCCTTTAATAATGTTATCTCCCTAAACTCGGGTGCACATTTATGTGACCCAAATCCAAATCTCAACGGAGTCGAAATATGTCTCTAGTCACGGGCGCATTGATTGTGGCGTGGCCCGAGATGCATTTCCATGACGTTGCAAATTCTTTAAAAAATAAGAATGAGATGAGCCTCGCCGAATAAAAATACAAATTGCGGGGCCCTCAGTAAATACTTGTTTAAAATTACTTAGAATTCAGGAGGGTCGTTTAGCGAATTTCGCGGCCTCCGCAAAATAATAACGCGATAGTCTCTTTAGGCGCGTGTTTAATATTTTACTTTCTTAAGCCTGGGTGTGCATTTCATGCGACCCGAATCCAAATCCCAAAACATCAAATAAAACGTGTTCCGGATTGTGGGTGCATTTCATGTGACGCAGTCCAAAGACGTGTTTTAAGCGATGTTCACATTTCTTTTAAAAACAATAATAATAAAGCGGTTAAAAGATAAAATTTGCACATAAGTTCATATTTGTATAAAATCAGATAATCAAGCCGAATATAACAGTTGAGCGACCGTGCTAGAACCACGGAACTCGGGAATGCCTAACACCTTCTCCCGGGTTAACAGAATTCCTTATCCGGATTTCTGGTACGCAGACTGTAATATGGAGTCATTCTTTTCCTCGATTCGGGATTAAAATTGGTGACTTGGGACACCCTAAATCTCCCAAGTGGCGACTCTGAAATAAATAAACCAATCCCGTTTCGATTGTCCTTTAATTGGAAAAACTCCCTTGCGCCCTCTCGGGTGCGGAATAAGTTTTTATTCTTTCTCCAACAGTCATCCAAACTTGGATTTTTCTTTTCATTCTATAATTGTCGAAATCAGCGTGTTTCGTCACTAATAATCTTACTTTTCTAAAAGCTTTGAGATAAGTTTTATTCCAAACAAATAAGAAGGAATGTCAAGGTATACTACCAAGATTCAAGGTTACATGATGCAAAATACGACCATGAAAGGTGGGAGATAAAAAGATATGGGTGTAATAAAAGTGAAATCAAAAGTGGATCAGCAAAGTCAGAAGGGACATATGATTACAGTTAAAAGGGTTTGAAGGAAAACATACAGAGGGGAATCCTATAGTCAAAGATCAATTAAAAGGACAAAACAGTCTTTTCAACCATTCCAAGGCAATAAAAAGAGACGAAGAGAAGCCTCACCATCGGCAAGAATACCCCAGTTAACCACCCTACTTTAAACTAACGAAGTTTTCTTTAAATTTAAAATAGGGGCAAAGACAATATTTGTGTCAGGAGACATTTACGAAGAATTAAAGAAGTCAGGCGTCCACCTGGAGAATGAGGATAAAAATTAAAAGAAATCAGGCGTCCACCTGGAGAATGAGGATGAAGAATTGAAGAATTCAGGCGTCCACCTGGAGAATGAGGACAAAGAATTAAAGAAATCAGGCGTCCACCTGGAGAATGAGGATAAGAAGTTAAAAAGAAATCAGGCGTCCACCTGGAGAATGAGGATGAGAATTAAAAAGTCAGGCGTCCACCTGGAGAATGAGGATGAGAATTAAAGAAATTAGGCGTCCACCTGGAAAATGAGGATGAGAATTGAAGAAATCAGGCGTCCACCTGGAGAATGAGGATGAGAATTGAAAAAATCAGGCGTCCACCTGGAGAATGAGGATGAGAATTGAAGAAATCAGGCGTCCACCTGGAGAATGAGGATGAGAATTAAAAAGTCAGGCGTCCACCTGGAGAATGAGGATGAGAATTGAAGAAATCAGGCGTCCACCTGGAGAATGAGGATGAGAATTGAAAAAATCAGGCGTCCACCTGGAGAATGAGGATGAGAATTGAAGAAATTAGGCGTCCACCTGGAGAATGAGGATGAGAATTAAAAAGTCATGCGTCTACCTGGAGAATGAGGATGAGAATTAAAGAAATCAGGCGTCCACCTGGAAAATGAGGATGAGAATTGAAGAAATCAGGCGTCCACCTGGAGAATGAGGATGAGAATTGAAAAAATCAGGCATCCACCTGGAGAATGAGGATGAGAATTAAATAAATCAGGCGTCCACCTGGAAAATGAGGATGAGAATTGAAGAAATCAGGCGTCCACCTGGAGAATGAGGATGAGAATTGAAGAAGTCAGGCATCCACCTGGAGAATGAGGATGAGAATTAAAGAAGTCAGGCGTCCACCTGGAGAATGAGGATGAGAATTGAAGAAGTCAGGCGTCCACCTGGAGAATGAGGATGAGAATTGAAGAAGTCAGGCGTCCACCTGGAGAATGAGGATGAGAATTGAAGAAGTCAGGCGTCCACCTGGAGAATGAGGATGAAGAATTGAAAAGTCAGGCGTCCACCTGGAGAATGAGGATAAAGGAATAAAGAAGAAGTCAGGCGTCCACCTGGAGAATGAGGATGAGAATTGAAGAAATCAGGCGTCCACCTGGAGAATGAGGATAAAGAAGTTAAAAAGAAGTCAGGCGTCCACCTGGAGAATGAGGATGAAGAAAGAAAAGAAGCAGTCAAGGCACCCACCTGGAGAACGAGGGAATGCAATTGAAGTGTTGAAATCAAAAGCTCGCTCATATGAAAAAGGAGCACACTTAGAATCAATAAAGCAGAGGAATCCAACAAAATCCCCAGCAAGAAACAACAAGAGTCCCAAACAGATGAAAGAAATACGGGACACAATTAAAAGGAATACGGAATAAGCCAAATGCCCAAGAGTCACCAAGAAATCAAGACAACAAGAAACGCAAGGGCATAATCTAGATAAGATTTTATAATTCATGTACCATAGTCTAGTTTAGCTTTTTGTATTACCTTGGAAGTAAGGTGTAATAAGGAGGTCAGCAAGCAGTAAAAACAGCACGAAGCAGCAGTAACATCACAGTCCCATGGTAGTCCCAGCTACCCAAAACTTCCTGAACTACATTGACCTGATTCCTTTATAGCCAAGGATATGTAGGAAACCTTTGAAGCAGAGGTTCGGTCAAATCTTTCAAAAAATGCTTCCCACGGAGTATTCGAACGGGCAAAAATCGCTCGTATCCGCTCACTTTATCTTTGCACGAAAACTCTTCGAGTTTCCGCACAAAGAGGGGCAGCTGTGAGCACATGATTTTTGCCTTACGAAAACTACTCCAAAATAAATCAAAAAATAAATTAAATTTCTTTTACTGTGTAATTTTTTGAATTTGCGTGGTGTTAAGTATTTGTGTTATGTCCATAAATGTTTACTTTGTCATAATGAAATGAAAATTAAAATAAAATACATGTTGCATGCATATAGGAGTTAATTATGCATTTGAAAGATAATTTAAATAAAATCACAAAAAATATGCATTCGTTCTATTTTTAAATGTGTCGTTATGTGATTAATGTTTTATCTACGTGTTAATGGTTATTAAAAGATAATTAGTATTATTATAATGATAATTTTGTTTTTATAATTTTTGATTAGGATTTTATTAATTAATAATAAAATAAAATAAGTTGTAAAATAAAAATTGGACCTGGATTAAAATCTAGGCCCAAATCAAATTACCCCCCCCCCACAGCCCAATCCAAACAGCCTGTCCGGTCCAATTCAAAGCCAAGACCAAACGACGACGTTTGGTCACACTTTATCAAGACCGTTGGATCAAAGCCAACCAACGGCTGAGATCCCACGAACCGTAACCCATAGCCCTTACCCGACCCAATGACCCGATCCAGGCTGACCCTGAACTTAGACCAAACGACAACGTTTGGTTAAGTGGATTGATCTCAACCGTGAATCTTAATTGATCCAACGGATGAGATCAATCCACCCCACCCCTATTTAAGGATCAAACCCCTACCCCGGCCCCTAACTTAACACCCCCCTCCTCTCACTGTTCATCGTCTTCCCAAACACACCCCTAACCCTAGCCGCCCTAGAATCCCACCGCCTGAAACCCGGCGGCATCAACGCCGCCGGTCACCAAAATAACACCCTAGACTCCTCACCACTTCCTCTACACAGATCTAACCTTAGTTTCCTTCGAATCAGACCCTAACTCTTCGAATATTAAATCGAAGGTGGGTCTGAAAACTCAAACCTTTCCAATGGCTTCCAAAATAACACCATAGTACTCCCTAGCATGCCTCGTTATGGATCTGAAGTTTGTTTGGCTCGAATCATTTCCGAGCTTCTCGAATCTTCTTTTGAAGATTCGGACCAAACAAGAACAAACTTAGATTCCTCCCAAATTAACACCAAATGACCTTTAGGCTTCCCTCACCCTTGTGCCATCTTTGGTTTCCCTCGAATCTACCCAGAAGTGTTCGGATTTAAAAGCCAAGGTCTGAAACCCTAAATTTTCCAACCTTGGCATCTTTTTCACTTCAGACGAAAGATTGAGGTTTAATCGACCTTAGTCAAAGTATTTTCAGTAGAAAATACTTCGACTAAGGTCTGTTTGATTTCAAACAAAGTCCAAATCCAAGTTGAGTTGAGTCCGGTTGAATTTGAAGGTTCAGAGGTAATTTTCTGTTTCTTATGTGTATTCTACATGTATTCTATGTTCGTTTCATTAGTTTGTTTAAATTTTTATACTTTTCTAGTTCATTCTGTTATACTGTCTCCTACCCGTCTACTTGATTCTAAATGTAAATTGTTTCTGTTGGTTGTGATTATTCACAATGTAAGTAATCGACTCGATTAAGTTCGTCGATTAGTTATATTATGAATTCTCATTTATGATAATGCTGATTGAAACAGTCTGCTTCTATTGTTTTAGACTGATTATGGACAAATGTTGTAAATAGTCAACTGATTAATACTCGTCAATTAAATCATGTTTGTTTGCAAATCAGTAAATTCAAATGTATGATGTGTATATATTGTTTTCTGAACAGGGCATTGTCAGTATATTGACAATGCTCCTGTGTATGTTTGATCTTGATTCAATGTTTAAGTCCAGTCTGAATTGTTATAATGATTTCAGTGATATGTTGTTATGTTGTTAGTTTTGAATTCAGTGTGATTTTACAAGTGTTGATTAAATGTAATTGTGTTAGAAAGTTACATCCTTAGTTAAGATTCAGTCCAAAACTTTAGGATTGGTTATAGCTGCTTAAACAGATTTTAAAATCTGTATTGTTAGATTCTGAATTTAAGGCAGTAATAACAGTAATTACAGTAGGAAATCTGGGACATTTTTTTGGGACAGAATAGTGAGGGTAATGTGATAGAATAAGTGGATTGAAAGTGGAATGTTGGTTGGCTATAATTTAAGATACTAATGGGAAACAAAGGGTAATGGGCTGTTGAAAATCAGGATAAGGGTACTTAGATTTAAAATATTCAAAAGCAGTTTAATGGAAAAGTTTCTAATTTTTAAAAGGAGAAAAGGGTCCTGGCAGCACTAGAAGGGTATAGGACAACCCTGTATAAATAGAGGTGGATTGGGACTGATTTAGGAGAGCTCTTTTAAGAAAGAAAAACAAGGAAAAAAGAGAGCTTTCAGGCAGATTTTAAGAGAGAAAAAGATCAGTCTTTGAGAGAGAAAGAAAGGAGAGAAAGATAGAAAGAAAGAAAGGAGAAGAAAAAAAAAACAGATTTTAAGAGGAGAGTTCAAAAAATAGGAAGAAGAAAACAGAAACAGAAAAAAGAAAATATAGTCAGAAACAGGAATCCGAAACAGGAAGAAATTGAAATCTGAAAAAATGTTATCCTTCTAGAATCAGTCCGTTGTTTGTGCAATTATTTTTGTGTGAATATTATTCAGTTTGAATCTGAAATCTTTCTCTCAAGTTTCTGTCACTATTCATCTGGGTTAACTGGTCTTGTTCAGACTTGCTGTGTTATCGGTATATTCTACTGATTTTGTTACTGCTGTAACCGCTGAAATTCACTCCTTCTACCTTCATTTTCAGGTACATATCTCTTAAATCTATGTTGAAAAGAGATTCAACATGACAAATAAATAAAGTTTGAATTGTAATACTATCTTTTATTCATTTGAGCTCTTTAGTTAAAAAAATTCAGTTTTGTTTATCAAATAAGTAGTATATGTTGACAGGATGACTGTAAGTTAAATATCCTTTATTGAAGACTGTATAAGTGTTGTAACAAGGTTAATTTCTAAATTTTCATTAAAGTATAGTTATGATTGAATTGTTAAGATAGGGAATATGGCATGAAGTTGGCTATTAGTTAAGTCCTATGACATTATTAATCAGGTATAGAGTATTCTGAAATATCAAGAAAATGCATGGTTAGTGTACGCCTGATTGTTTGGTTGTGGATAAAGGTTTGATGTTGTTAGTTGAATAAAGAGTAGTATAAAAATGTCAAAAACCATATTGCTAGTTTATTCTAATACCTGATTTAGTTATGGATTGAATGATGTGAGTTATACGTTCATATATGGCATGATAACAAGTATATATATAACCATTAATGGATGATGAGTTGATTATGATGTTAAAATGCTATGAATGTTTTAGACGTACATCTATATTGCATGTAAGGCAATATTATTAATCGATTTATAATCCCCTTTCTTATCAATTTGATGCCTATCTACCATCGCAAATAAATTAATTTCGCCTATTAGATTAAAACAAGTATATTAAAATAAGATGAAATGTACAAACACAAATTGTAACACTTTAAATCAATGATAAGTAAAAATAGAATTTGCACTAAATAAATAATGAAAATTCTTGAAAAATATTTCTTCCCTTTATGAATCATTTGTTTTTTTTTAGTTTCATATGCAATTCATTCTTTGGTAGATATATAATGTTGTATTTGCCGAAAATAGTGTTAATCATATTTTTATTCTTTTCTTTGAATTTAATTAGTTGGAATGAAATTAATGTATATCCGGAGATTATAATCAACGGGTAACATTTAATAAATTGTGAATTTCTTTTAAAAGAATTCAAAGACATCCCTTAAATATGAATTTCTCAGTATTTTCATATAAAATATGTAGATATAATAAACAATTTGGGGAAAAAGGCCATAATACTATTAACAAAGATTTTGCGCAATCAGGGATGCGTTCGCGCACCCTGATTATATTTTTAAAAAGCAAATTCGGATTATGCGTACGCGCAATTTCGAGCGAATATTTAATAAAAACGAATTTCTTTGGAAAATATTAAATTAATTTTATAAAACCCGAGATGTGAGATTCATTATTTAAGAAAGACGAATATTCTTGACTCGACACAATTTCGAAAAATAATTGCTTTTTAATAAATATATTATCAAGATTATCGTGTACACGTGCGCGTGACACAATTCCGCATTTTTAAATTTATAACACGAATATACGTACGTGTGATTCGATTCAAAGAAGGGCCCTCAATTACAAGCAGTATAAGTAAAAGTGATAGTAAAAGAATCATGCAATAAGGACGCAGTTAGTATTTAATCGAGATAATTAAAGCCAATAATAAAAACAGTTAAGCGACCGTGCTAGAACCACGGAATTCGGAAATGTCTAACACCTTCTTCCGGATTAACAGAATTCCTTACTCAGGATTTCTGGTTCGCAGAATAATAAACAGAGTCATATTCTCCTCGATTCAGGGATTAAAATTGGTGACTTGGGACGCCTTAAAATTCCCAGGTGGCGACTCTGAAATAATTAAATAAATCCCGTTTCGACTGTCCTTCAATTGGAGAAAACTCCCCACGCGCCCCGCGGGCGCGGTAAAAAGGAGGTGTGACAACGTCCTGGGCCATGAAGCGTATGATAAAGGATTCACAGGCCATGAAATAATGCTCTCGGGCTATAAGGATGGTGCCTCCAAACCATGATGCCTTTGAATAATGATATGCAAAAGATTGAAAGGGATCTTCAGGCCATGACATGGTGTTCTTGGGATATGAAGATGGTGCCTCTGAACGATGACACCTTCGGATGAGTTGGTGATATTTCAGCCCATGAAGGATGCAATAGAATGATGCGGACAAGACAAAGCTTAGTCTTGCGATTTGAAGGGCAAAGCTTAGCCCGTAAGAAAAGCAAAATAAATAGTGCTTAGGATAGTGCTTAGATTTGAAAAAAATGGGAGGCAGAGCTTAGCCTCGGAAGGCAAATTGATAGCCTTATGCAAGATGCAAATGCAGAGAGAGGTAGAGCTTAACCTCAGAAGGCAGAATGATAGCCTTATGCAAGATGAAAATGCAGAGAGATGTAGACCTTAACCTCGGAAGGTAGAATGGTAGCCTTATGCAGGATGCAAATGGAGACAACGTTTAGTATCGGAAGGTAGAAAGGTAGCCTTATGCAAGAATGTAGATGGAGACAGTGTTTAGTCTCGAAAGGCAGAAAGGTAGCCTTATGCAAATAGGAAGGCAGAATGGTAGCCTTATGCAAGTTGGAAGGCAGAATGGTAGCCTTATGTAATGCGAATGCAGATGGAGACAATGTTTAGTCTCGGAAGGCAGAATGGTAGCCTTATGCAGATTGGAAGGCAGAATAATAGCCATATGTAATGCAAATGCAGATGGAGAAATCGTTTAGTCTCGGAAGGCAGAATGGTAGCCGTATGCAAGAAATAAGATAACAAATGGCAGTAGAGTTTTCTTAGCTGATAGAAGATTGTGGTGTTGTAATTACTGAGAGTATTGTGACATACGGAACATCACTGGTATGTGCTGATAGCAAATGTTCTCAAGTGCAACAGTTTTGAGAGTCATATTTTGAACAATGTTTGTCACATGGATGTATAGTATGTTTAATGATTTTGCAATCCTAGTGCCTGCATCCAAAGAAAAATCACGAGTTTTGTAAGAGAGGAGGTTAGTTCGTATCCCCGCTGGCTTTACTTGACTCGTTCGACTTTGATCTGGTGATATCATCTGTATCATCGGGATAGAATTGCTAAACAAAGTAGTTTCGATAATAAACATGCATGATTTTGTAAAAGTATGTATAATTAAAAATAACTTTTAGATGAACCGATAACTGTGACGTGGTTCGGGACATTGCAACCTCTCTTGCCATAGAATTTTGAGGGTCCTCCTCAAAATTCTGCCCCAGTTTAATGGGTTGATGCTTCTGACTGTTGCTTGAGCGACAATCGGCTGAAATTACTTCGGAATTTTGAGGGTCCTTCTAAAAATTCTGCCTCAGTTTCCAATTGCGGGGGGAATGAAAATTTTGTTGAATTGTGATGGAACCCATAAGGCTGCCGACGTATTCCATCTTAAATGGGAATCAGGTCAGGTGTAGTTCAATTACATTATATAAGGAAAGCATAAAGATTACACATAGTAACGCTTGACTGCATCTGAATTGATCGGCTTTGGCCAGACTTCTCCGCCCATTTCTGCAAGTACGAGGGCTCCTCCTGTCAGAACCCGGTGAACCATGTATGGACCCTGCCAATTGGGAGAGAACTTCCCTTTGGCTTCATCTTGATGTGGAAAAGCTTTCTTTAACACCAGCTGCCCCGGTGTAAACTGCCTTGGCTTGACTCTTTTGTTGAAGGCTCTGGACATTCTGTTCTGATAGAGTTGACCATGGCAAACTGCATTCATTCTTTTTCCGTCTATAAGGGCTAGTTGCTCATAACAATTTTTTACCCACTCTGCATCGTCGAGCTCAACTTCTTGTATGATATTTAGGGAAGGAATTTCTACCTTAGCGGGAATGACGACCTCCATACCATAAACTAGCATATAGTGGGTTGCCTCGGTTGATGTGCGGACTGTGGTGAGATACCCCAATAGAGCAAATGATAACTTTTCATGCCACTGTTTATGTTTCTCTATCATTTTACTAAATATCATCTTGATATTCTTGTTGGCGGCTTCTACAGCTCCATTCATTTGGGGTCTGTAGTCTGTGGAATTCTTGTGTCTGATCTTAAAAGTTACACACATAGCTTTCACCAAGTCGCTATTGAGGTTGGAGCCATTATCAGTAATGCCTGACTCTGGAATTCTGAATCGACAAACAATGCGTTCGCGGACAAATTCTGCCACGACCTTTTTAGTTACTACTCTGTAAGATGCTGCTTCGACCCACTTGGTGAAATAGTCTATGGCTACTAGGATAAACCTAAGTCCATTGGAAGAGGCAGGCTCGATTGGTCCAATAACATCCATCCCTGAAGCGGTGAACAACCATGGTGAGCTTGTTGCATTAAGCTCATTTGGAGGTACCTTTATCATGTCTGCATGTATCTGACAATGGTGGCATTTTTGGACATACTGGATGCAGTCCGTTTCCGTGGTCATCCAAAAGTAACCAGCCCGGAGTATCTTCTTTGCTAAGACAAAATCGTTCATATGTGGATCACAGATTCCAGCATGGATTTCCTCTGTGTCAACACACCTTAGTAATCCCAAATCAGAAGTCCTCCTATATAAGATTCCTCCACTGTGAAAGAAATTGTTGGACAATCTCCGAAGTGTGCATTCTTGAGTAGGATTCGCAAGCTCCAGGTACTCTCCTTTTGCCAAATACTCCTTGATATTATGAAACCAAGGCTTTCTGTTTGCTTCCTCTTCAACATGGGCACAGTAAGCTGGCTGGTTATGGATTTTCATCGGAATAGGATCAATGAAATTCTTGTCTAGATGTTGTATCATAGATGACAGGGTAGCTAATGTATCGGCAAACCCATTCTGGACTCTGGGAACACGTTGGAACTCTGTCTTCGTGAACCTTTTCCTCAATTCCTGTACATGATGCAAATACGGGAAAATCTTGGAGTTCTTGGTTGCCCATTATTTTCGTACCTGATGTATAAGTAAGTCTGAATCTCCAATTACTAGCAACTCTTGAATGTTCATGTCAATGGCCATTTTGAGCCCTAATATGCAGGCTTCATACTCAGCCATGTTGTTGGTGCACGGGAACCTAAGTTTGGCGGACACCAGATAATGCTGACCTGTTTCTGATATTAGGACTGCTCCTATGCCAACTCCTTTGAAGTTTGCCACTCCATCGAAAAACATTCTCCAACCATGATAGGATTCTGTAATGTCTTCTCCTATGAATGATACCTCTTCGTCAGGAAAATACGTTTTCAGGGGTTCGTATTCTCCATCCATGGGATTCTCAGCAAGGTGGTCTACCAATGCTTGTCCCTTGCCCGCTTTCTGAGTTACATAGACAATGTCAAACTCACTCAACAGGATTTGCCACCTGGCTAGCTTGCCAGTGGGCATGGGCTTCTGGAAGATGTACTTTAAAGGATCCATCCTTGATATGAGATATGTAGTATAGGCAAAGAAGTAATGCCTCAACTTTTGAGCTACCCAGTTCAAAGCACAACAGGTGCGCTCCAACAGAGAATATCGGGCCTCGTACGGGGTGAACTTCTTACTGAGATAATAAATGGCCTACTCTTTACTCCCTGTTTCATCGTGCTGCCCCAGAACGCAACCGAAAGCTCCATCTAATACTGCAAGGTAGAGTAATAAGGGTCTACCTGGATCGGGCGGGTCTAATACTAACAGTGTTGGCAGGTACTCCTTGATTATGTCGAAAGCCTTTTGGCAGTCATCAGTCCATTTGGTAGCAACGTCCTTCATCAACATCTTAAAGATCGGCTCGCAAATAACTGTAAACTATGCTATGAATCGACTGATGTAGTTGAGCCTTCCCAAGAAACTCATCACATCCTTCTTGTTCTTTGGCGGTGGCAATTCTTGAATGGATTTGACTTTTGATGGGTCCAGTTCTATTCCTTGGCGACTCACAATAAAACCAAGCAATTTCTCAGCAGGAACCCCAAATGCGCATTTTGCGGGGTTTAGTTTCAGATTGTACCTCTGCAGTCTATTGAAGAACTTCCTCAGATCTCCTATGTGATTAGTGGCCTTCTTGGACTTGATAATAACATCATCTACATATACCTCTATCTCCTTTTGTTTCATATCATGAAAAATGGTAGTCATAGCCCTCATGTAGGTGGTCCCTGCATTCTTCAGGCCAAACAGTATCATCTTGTAATAGTATATTCCCTACGACGTAATGAAAGCCATTTTCTCAGCATCTTCTTCATCCATCCAGACCTGATGATAACCAGTGAAATAATCTACAAATGACTGCAGCTCATGCTTGGCGCAATTGTCAATCAGATGTGTATATTTGGCAAAGGGAAGTCGTCTTTCAGACTGGCCCGGTTGAGATCCCGGTAGTCGACACAGACTCTATCCTTCCCATCCTTCTTTGGCACTAGCATAATGTTGGCTAACCATGTCGGGTATTCTACTACCCTGAGAACCTTAGCTTTGGCCTGCTTGGTGACTTCTTCCTTGATTTTCAAACTCATATCAGGTTTGAGCTTTCTGAGCTTTTGCTTTATCGGTGGACACGTCGGATCGGTTGGCAGTTTGTGAGGCACAATAGACATACTCATACCAGTCATGTCATCATATGACCAGGCAAATATGTCCTCATATTCTTTTAGAAATTCTGTGTATTCTTTCTTTTCTGATAGCGATAGGTGAACGCTGATTCATGTTTCCTTAACATTTTCTACATCTCCCAGGTTGACAATTTCTGTCTCGTCCAGGTTGGACTTAGGTCTGTTTTCAAAATTCTCAACTTCTCTAACAATCTCGTCAGGTATGTCATCTTCCTTCGAATCAATATCCATTTGTTGCATTGTCTCATTACATGTCACAGTCATTGGTTCATCAAGATAAGTAATAGCAATGCTGTATAAGTAAACTAATGAGAGAAAACGATAATGAGTGTTGATCCATAAGAAAAGTCAAAATGCTTTGATAAATGGCATAACTGTTTTGAACATTGAAGATCTTATTGCGGGAATTTAAAAATGCAAAAAGAAAATCATTTAGTAAATAAAAATAGTGAATGATGCTTGTTTTAGCCTTGCTACCCCGAGGCTCGTCGGGCTCTGGTTGTCCTGATGGTCCAATTATTGAGATGTGCACCTCTTCTCACAGCCTGTATGGAAGGGCCTTCTTCCCCTCCTCCTCGAGAATAACACAATAGTCCATATCATTGTCCTCTAGAAACAAGTTCTTCATTGCCGCAAGTGCTTCTTCTTCATCCGACACATAAATAATGTCAGCATGTTGGAAAGTTTGCTCTAGACACGATATTGGCTACTCCAGTGGATAGTAAGGACTGCGCCATGGTGGCGACCAGTTGTTGAATTCTTCCCAGGTGTAATCATATCCCAAACCGAAAGTAGCGCCATGTTTCTTGAGTTTTATAGGCTTTGTGATTCCTTGGAGGTTCTTGCCGAGCCCTTTGCCAGGTTCGTAACCACTCCAATTCAGTATGCTCTTGATTTTGTTATCCCACCACTTGTCTTTGTCGGTATCATTGACGCGTTCAATGTGGTGGTAAGTTTCTCCACCTAACTTCCTTCTTCCCTCGATTGCCAGAATGGTTTGGAGACTGTATATAGGGTTGCTACCGTCGCCGCGAATGATCACTTCCTGGTGATTCCATTCGAACTTCACTGCCTGATGCAGTGTTGATGCTACAGCCCTAACGGCGTGAATCCATGGCCGTCCCAGTAGTAAGTTGTAAGATGCTGGCACATCTATCACCTGGAAATCAACGTCGAACAATGTTAGTCCCATTTGCAAGCATAGAACAATCTCACCAATGGTGGATCTCTGGGAAACATCAAAGGCTTTCACATTGACTCCATATTTTATATAGTGTAGTCTTTTACCCAACTTCTTGAGTGTTACCAGTGGACAAATGTTGAGGCTATCACCTCCATTGATCAAGATTCTGGTGATGAAATAGTCTTCACATTGCACGATGATGTGCAGTGCCTTGTTGTGCCCCAACCCTTCAGGTGGCAGCTCGTCCTCATGAAAGGTGATCTTATGGCTTTCCAACACTTGTCCTACCATGTTAGCCATTTCCCTGCCAGTGATGTTGCTTGGTCCGTATGCTTCACTCAGCATATTTAGCAGAGCATTCTTGTGTGCCTCAGAATTCTGCAGTAAAGAGAGAATGGATATTTGTGCTGGCGTCTTGTTTAATTGGTCGGTGACTGAATACTCCTTGGCTTGTATTTTCCTCCCTAGTTTTTTTACTCATATGTTTAAAATTAATTGAATCCTTTCCTTTTCTGTGATGTTTGATCTTGCTGAACCCTTTCCCAAAACTAAGCATATTTTGTACTTAGTCTAAATTATTTACTTTATACTTTTACTGCCCCTTATATGGTAATAATCAATCTGTCTCAAACTGATTTCTTTCCTTAATTAATCTTGTTAGTATCCGGTAAGTAGTGATTCCTTAATTAAAGGGAATCACTTATGCTAATTGATTCTGATTGTGATTATTTCCATGTTTGAGTTGGAACTTTACTGGTTACCTTATTCTTCACTCGTTTTCAAAATTATAAATACCCTACCCTCTCTTCTTTCAAAGACACGAACAATTTGAGTTTAGAACACACACTTACACTCAAAAACTTTCTCTCTTTACTACTACTTGTGCTATTGCTTTGTCTAGCCGGCTGAAAGCCAAGGCTAGACTGTGGAATCTTGCTTGCTTTACCTTTCTGCACTTTGCTTCTCTACTGGTATGTCCTAGTTAATTTTTCAAGCCTCAACAACAACATGCTTCTTTAAGTTGTTTCAGTTTCCCTCATTCTTGTCCGCTTCTGTTTATGGTTCTGCAATCAAGTCACATTACTAGCATGCTGTAATATGTTCCCTTAGATTAATAGTTACCCTATGTGTGTTTTGAAGCATACTCTGTCAGTCACTTGCTGCGTACATGTTGTCTTATGAAGCTCAAACCCCCATATCCCCTCTATGTGTTTGTGTTCCTTCGGCTGGTTTGTGGCCATGCCAGCATCAGCTATTACTGGGCATGACCAAACCAAACCCCTACTGGGGTCATGTGCTTACAGACAATGTATCCCCAAATTCCCTTGACCCCTTTTGTATGACTACTGATTCTGTGTAGTTTTGAGTTTTACTACTAAAAATTGATTTCAATCACCTCTGTCACTAATTGCTTTCAAAATGGACTATCAGTCCAGCTTTTTTTAAACAAACCTCTTTCAACATGTGTTCTGCACTTCCACTATATTCTTAGAATCTAGGTTCTTCCCCAATCGTGTGAGCCTTTCCTTGGGATCCTTGAGCTCCCTCTGAACTTGGGCACATAAGGGCTAGCCCTTCCACACTGCACTCATTATGTCTGGTTTTGCAAATCTGGGTGTGAGCACTGGCCGGGATCCCATGAGGTCCTTAGGGAACTCTAACACACGCAGACATGAGAAAGGCTCTGAAACAACATTGGCATTTGAGGTGGTTTATTCCATAACACAGAGAGGAAGTCAGAATCAGGCTTCCTATGGTTGTAACTTCTTATTTTGCACTTTTTCTGTTGTAATTCCACCATTTGGTCAGTAATAATTTGTAACAAATATTGGGGTTGGCTAGTAAAAAGGGATGGGGTGATTATGCATGCTTTAGCTATTAGAAGGGTAGATAACACGTATATAGGGTGTATTTCGATATGATCTGTTAGAGAACATGCCTATAGGATCTGCTTTGGTTTAATGAATTCTGCATGGTATACTTTCACACAAATAAAAACCATGTATATAGGATCTAAATGGCTTTAATAATAGATATCATGCCTATAGGATTAATCAATTTTAATAGAAATCATGCCTATAGGAATTCCGCTTTGATCAAATAAATTATGCCTGCTTCACTTCATGTTCAATTAGATACCATGCCTATAGGACCAAAATCAGCCTTTAATACTTAGATACCATGCCTGTAGGAATTAAAATCAGCTATAATAGAGATCATGCCTATAGGATCTAAAACCAGTTTAGTTAAAAAATTAGTTTGACTCGTGCTTGTCTGAATCACATTAAATAACCTACTCTTTTAATTAATACGATTTAGAAAGCATGTCTATAGGATTCAAATCGCTCGTTTAAAAAATTATTTACTGCTTACTGCATTCCTAATCAGTAATAGATATCATGCTCATAGGACCTCACTATTACGCCTAGACAAGCCTTAGGTAATAATAATGATAAAACTGAATTTGCCTTTGTTTAATTAGCTACTGCTACAACCAGCAGGCAGGCCTGATTCGGACTTCTTATCTATGTTATGTAATAAATTTGATTCTGCTTCAACAATTTAAACACCCTGCTTTAGTACTTTAAATTCTGACCCTAATTGTGTATTAGTCGTGCTGCCTATGTGCACTGTTTGCGGATGTATACATGAGCCTTTTAATTGCTCATATGTTTCCTTTTTAAATGCAGTCCTACGTGTATTTTTCTATGTCGCCTTAGCTTTTACCTTTTAACCTAAGAGTCAACCTAAAACCTCCCTCTTATAGGAATAGTAGTCTTAAATTCCTCCGGGACTGATAGAAATGGGACGGGTAATAGCACGCAATAGAGGTCGGGACCAATCCGCGCTTTAGTACCTTAACGAGGTGGGAAGGGTAGATATGGATATGATGACCAGTGTGCTAATACCACGTATATCCCCTATTCTGAGGAGTGTCACACCGAGTATTGCATTGATGTGATCCATATTACAAACAAACCTAGGACTCCCCCCCCCTAATTTATTTTAGCATATAACTCCTTCGAACCTTGCCTTTCAATAATTGTTTTCAAACTCTTGTGTGTTTAACTTAAAAACCCTCTTACTTGAGCCTTATTTGATTACTTGTTAATTGCACAAATTTACAAAACTATCTGGCTGGGAACTATACTAGTGGATCTTGAGGGGTTCTTAACACCTTCTCCTTGGGATAATTTCAAGCCCTTACCCAATCTCGGGTTATCAAACACAGTTGTTAATAAACTCAATAGGTGTCCTAATGCGCCTTAAACCATTAGGTGGTGACTCTTCAAATACCCAATTCCCAAAAGGAAATGAGTCATTACACCCTATGAATGTCGAAACCCGGAAAATTCCTCTCCGTTGGAAGGGGAAAAAAGGGGGGCGCGACAACATGACGACTCTGCTGGGGATATTTAGGCTTTTACCACTTCAGATAGAATGGCGACTCTACTAGGGATAGAAACCTTACTCTGTTTAAAATTGTGCATGCATCATAGTTAAACCTAGTTAGATCAGTTATGTTGTCCATATAATGATCTTTTAAGATAGCCCTGTCAAAACGTCCACTGGGTTTCCCTAAAACCCAAAAGGACATCATAACATTTCGTGCATTTATTTGAAGAACTAAATGTTTCATGCAAATTGTTGATATTAAATAGTCGAGTCTGGTGGGGGTAAGGGCGTAACCTTCTTTGTTTTGCAGAAATATGAGGCACGAAGTCCCCAGATTCGGCATGGTCACCATCATCCACCTAAGATTACTAAGCTGGTGGAGAGATCTACACTCCAGTGATCAAACTCTCGTCCGAAAATATATGGGAAATCTACTATCCCTCCTGGAGATCCAACCTAACACATGATCATAGAAGCTGCCACACTGTTTTGGGATTGTGAAAGGGCCGTGTTCCTCTTTGGGGACATTGAAATGACACCCTTACTAGAGGAGATAAGAGGACTGGCCGGTCTAGTGTGGGAAACTCCGGGTTTGCTAATGCCTGAGAACTGCAAAGGTAGGGGTTTCTCAAAATGATGGGTTTGAAGAAGAACACAGAATTGACATGCCTGAAGGAATCATACATCCTTTTTGACTACTTGTATGAAAGGTACGGTCACAGCAAATCCTACCGTACCTACCATGACGAGTTTTCCATCACCTCCTTGGGACACATCCATCGAAGGGTTTTCGTCTTCATGTTTTGTTTCCTGGGACTGATCATGTTTCCGATGAAGAAAGGGAAAATCCATACCAGGCAGGCTATGGTAACTAAGACCCTAATGGAGGGGATTGGTGGGCAGCCATTAAGCATCGTGCCCATGATCATTGTAGACATATACTGAGCCTTGGAGAAGTGTCAACGAGGAGCAAAACACTTCGAAGGTTGCAACTTACTACTTCAACTCTGGCTCATGGAATATTTCCAAAAAGGCGAATACCGACAAGAAATTCAGTGAAAGGACTGGGATGATCACATCGCTTTCCACCATCCAAAACGAATGAATTATATCTCCGACATGTTTGCTCAGCCTGAGAATGCCAAAGGATGGGTTGAGCTATTTGATAACCTGACTGAAGAACAGGTTCAATGGATGTTCGAGTGGTTTCCGACCGAGGAGTTCATCGCCCGATCCAGAGATGCACCTTTCCTGATACTAATTGGTCTAAGAGGAACCTACCATTACGTCCCACTCCGAGTTATGAGGCAAGCTGGTAGGAAGAAGGTTATACCCAAGGTCGACAAGATGAGTCATTTCCGAGCTGACTTCCAAAATGATGATAGTCCCTACAAGTGCCAATCTCAGCATATGTGGCACTGCAAGATCATAATGGGGAGAGATACCATCGAGCTAGACATGTATCACGCTGGTTGTGTTCCTTTTTACCCAGGTTGGTTGGAAGACAATCATGATGGTCTGGGCCAGCCAGTGTTTGCTCAAGGTCACAGGATTATAGGTGAAAGGGCCGAGGCGCAGGTCAAGTACAACCAGCTGTACAAAAGGATCCGTGAGTACAAAAGCAAACACTGCGAGATATAAGAGTCCAACCAGAAGCTGATTGAGGAATGGAAGGACATGGTTGTCAGTGCCAACAAGCGGCTAGGATACTTGGAGCGAGGCATAGTGGAACTGGAGAGAAAATTCCTCAAGAGGGTCGAAGATTGTCAAAATGCTGAAGGGACCGAAGGCAGACATCTATCCAGAGCATACCTATTGCTGGGACTGCGCGAGTTGGGGAAGCTGTTCGATGGAGCCAAGGATGCCAAATCTGGGGAAGGTTCTTCAGGGACCAAGTAGATAGGAGTTTATCTTTTCGCTTTATAAATGTAATAAGGCCAATGGCCATTAGTGACTTTTATTTCCTGTTTATTTAGTATCGATTTGGGATTCATCGTATTTTTATCAATAAAATGAGGCATTTAGCATTCTAAGTTCTCCAAATCAATTTGTCTCTAGGCCTACCTCGGGCATAAAGAGGTCCCCAAATTAGGACACGATTTACACTCCCGCACTATGTGTTTAAATATTACAATATTTTTTTATGATCCTTACTAACTTGGTTACCTTTTATTTTTACTTTTTGTTTTATTATTCCCCTCTCCAAAGGTTAGTTTGTGCACTCTGACATTATCATCCTATTCCACGAGTTCCAGGGGCCCTCCACCCACTCCTCCTCTTAGTCCTGTTAGAAACAAGATCAAAAGCAAGATGGAAGATCTGAACAATGTCAGGAAGGAGAATCCAATTGAACAGGTAGAGGCCGCTAATGGCCATGGTACTCAGGTTCCTAAGGAGAATATGTCACAACTGGAACAGAAGTTGCTAAAATTCCAAGAAGAGTTGATCAGGTTCGGAATCTGGCAAGCCTGTCATTTTCCCTTAGCACCCCAGATATCAACTTCCCCAACACTCAAAACCTACACCTCCCCAAAATATCCCAAAGCAACAGAATCATCCCGCTCCTCATCATCACACCGTTCCACCAAAGACCCAATGCAACACCTGCCATATCCCAAACAATACTCCACTACTCATGTCAGAACCTCAAAACTCCACAAATGACCATTTCCACACCCACACACCAGGCCACCATAACACTCCTATCTACATGGAGACCATGTCACACTCCACCCAACCTATCTCCAGCACACCTGAGTCTGATGAGAAGGATCTGCTTATCAGGAACCTGGCCGAGGAACTTAAGAAATTGACTAGCCGGATTCAGGGCATTGAGGGAAGCAAAGAAATCGAAGGGCTGAACTATGAGGATCTTTGCATACAGCCTGATGTCGAACTGCCGGAGGGGTACAAACCTCCTAAGTTCGAAATGTTTGACGGTACAGGTGATCCAAGGGTCCATCTGAGGACATACTGTGACAAGCTAGTTGGAGTAGGGAAAGACGAGAGAATTCGAATGAAGCTGTTCATGAGGAGTTTGAAAGGAGATGCATTGTCTTGGTACATCAGCCAAGATCCAAAGAAGCGGTCAAGCTGGGTAAGCATGGCATCTGACTTTATGGACAGGTTCAAGTTTAATACAGAGAATGCACCCGACGTGTTCTATATTCAGAATCTAAAGAAGTAGCCCACAGAGACGTTTCGCGAGTATGCTACTCGCTGGAGGACTGAAGTTGCTAAGGTTAGACCTGCCTTAGAAGAGGAGCAAATGAACAAGTTCTTTGTCCGGGCTTAGGACCCGCAGTACTATGAACGGTTGATGATGCTTGAGAACCATAAGTTTTTCGACATTATCAAATTCGGTGAAAAAATTGAGGAAGGTATCAAAAGTGGTATGGTTACAAATTTCGAGGCCTTGCAAGCTACAAATAAGGCCTTACAATCAGGTGGTGTGTCCATGAAGAGGGATGTAGGGCCGTGATGGTTGCGCAAAGGACCAAGTCTCCCCTCAAATACCAAACTTACCCAACACCTCCACTCATATATCAGCCAACCCCAAATTACCAAGCACCTTCACCCTCATACCAAGCTCCGCCACCAACTTATCAATCACGTCCACCTCCTACATATCAACCTACTTCACCCAGATACTCCCAACCCACGCATCTCTACCAAACCTATGATGCCCAACCATCCCACTATCAATCACTTCCTGCACGCCATAACCTCCCTAGACCTCGACCTAATTTTGATCGCAGATCTCCAAAACAATATACAACCATTGTTGAACCCATTGAATAGTTGTATGAGAGACTTAAAGCTGCTGGTTATGTCACCCCCATCCCTATTGCAACCCTTGAGAACCCTTCTCAGTGGATTAACCCAAACAAATCCTGTGCATACCACTCCATCATGAAAGGGCACACCATCAATGAATGTCGCTCCTTGAATAACAAAATACAGTCCTTGATTGATAACAAGATTATTGTGGCAAAGGAATCCGCTCCAAATGTCCGCAACAACCCTCTACCAGACTGTAAGGGTGGAGTTATCCACATGATTGAGATAGAAGATGACTGGGATCCCGAGGGATCAATCGGGTTGATCACAAAAGGTGATGACCCAAAGAAACCAACAATCACTCTTAACCCAATCATAGTCCAAATTCAACCATCTGAGGGCGCTGAGGTGAATATGTCTATACCACTTGAGTTTGAAGCAACATCGTCCGCAAAGATACCAGCACTAATTGAGGTTGAATTCGTGTCTCTGGCAAATGCACCCGCACCATTTGAGGTTGTAGTTTTGCTATCTAAGGAACATGCTCCGTTCGGAGTAAAGATAGCCACGCCAATCCCAGTGGAAATGTCGAGCATGACACCATTCCATATGAAGGTTGTACTCTAGGATTATACAGCCGAGGCGAGGAGGAAAGGCAAAGTCAGGTTCGAAGAGACTGTTGCATCACAGGGTATGACAAGAACTGGTAGAGTCTATACACCTGAACATCTAGCTGAGTCAAGCAAGCAGGCCTCCAACCGGCCACCCATCATTGAGACAGGTCTAGACGACCTTTGGAGGAAAATATACGCCAAAGATTATTCGGTCATCGACCATACGCCAGCACAAATATCCATTCTCTCTTTGCTGCAGAATTCTGAGGCACATAAGAATGCTCTGCTAGAGGTGCTAAGTGAAGCATACGTACCAAGAAACATCACTGGCGGGGAAATGGCTAACATGGTAGGACAAGTGCTGGAAAACCATAAGATCACCTTTCATGAGGACGAGCTGCCACCTGAAGGGTTGGGGCACAACAAGGCACTACACATCACCATGCAATGTGAAGACTATTTCATCACTAGAATCCTGACCGATGGAGGTTCCAGCCTCAACATTTGTCCACTTGTAACATCAAGAAGTTGGGTAAAGGACTACACGAGATAAAATATGGAGCTATCAATGTGAAATCCTTCGATGGTTCCTAGAGATCCACCATTGGTGAGATTGTTCTATGCTTGCAAATAGGACCAACATGGTTCGACGTTGATTTCCAGGTGATAGATGTGTGATCATCTTACAACTTACTACTGGGACGACCATGGTTTTATGCCGCTAGGGTCGTAGCATCAACACTACAACAGGCAGTGAAGTTCGAATGGAATCACCAAGAAGTGATCATTCACGGCGATGGTAGCAACCCTATATACAGTCGCCAGACCATTCCGGCAATCGAGGGAAGAATGAAGTTAGGTGGAGAAACTTACCACCATATTGAATGGGTCAACACTATCGACAACGACAAGTGGTATAACAAAATCGAGAGTATACTGAACTAGAGTGCGTACGAACCTAGCAAGGGGCTCGGCAAGAACCTCCAGGGAATCTCTAAGCCCATAAAACTCAAGAGGCATGGCACTACTTTCGGTCTGGGATATGATTACACCTGGGAAGAATTCAACAACTAGTCGCCACCATGGCGCAGTCCTTACTATCCACTGGATCAGCCAATACCGCATCTGGAGCAGACTTTCTAATTGGCTGACGTTATTTATGAGTCAGATGAAGAAGAAGCACTTGTAGCAATGAAGAACTTGTTTCTAGAGGACAATGTTATGGACTGTTGTGTTATTCTCGAGGAGGAGAGAGAGGAAGGCCCTTCCATACAGGTCATGAGCATAGACGCACATCTCAATAATTGGACCATCAGGACAACCAGAGCCTGACGAGCCTCGGGGTAGTAAGGCTAAAACAAGCATCATTCACTGTTTTTATTTACTAATGATTTTCTTTTCGCATTTTTAAATTCCCGCAATAAGATCTTCAATGTACAAAACTGTTATGCCATTTATCAAAGCATTTTGACTTTTCTTATGAATCAACACTCATTATCATTTTCTCTCATTACTATTACTTATCTTGATGAACCAATGACTGTGACATGCAATGAGACAACGCAACAAACGGACATTGATTCAGAGGAGGATAAGATACCTGACGAGATTGTCAAAGAAATTGAGAACTTTGAGAACAGACCTAAATCCAACCTGGACGAGACCGAAATTGTTAACTTAGGAGATGCAAAAAATATCAAGGAAACACGAATCAGCGTTCACCTATCGCCGTCATAAAAGAAAGAATACATAGAATTTCTAAAGGAATATGAGGACATATTCGCCTGGTCGTATGATAACATGACTGGTCTGAGTACGTCTATTGTGTCTCACAAACTGCCAACCAATCCGACGTGTCCACCGGTAAAGCAAAAGCTCAGAAAGTTCAAACCTGATATGAGTCTGAAAATCAAGGAAGAAGTCACCAAGCAGGTCAAAGCTAAGATTCTTAGGGTAGTATAATACCCGACATGGTTAGACAACATTGTGCTAGTGCCAAAGAAGGATGGGAAGGTTAAAGTCTGTGTCGACTACCGGTATCTCAACCGGGCCAATCTGAAAGACGACTTCCCTTTGCCAAATATACACATCATGATTGACAATTGCGCCAAGCATGAGCTGCAGTCATTTGTAGATTGTTTTGCTGGTTATCATCAGATCTGGATGGATGAAGAAGATGCTGAGAAAACGGATTTCATTACGCCGTGGGAAATGTACTGTTACAAGATGATGTCGTTCGACCTGAAGAATGCAGGGGCCATCTACATGAGGGCCATGACTACCATTTTCCATGATATGATACACAAGGAGATAGAGATATATGTAGATGATGTTATTATCAAGTCCAAGAAGGCCGCTGATCATATGGGAGATTTGAGGAAGTTCTTCAATAGACTGCGGAGGTACAATATGAAACTAAACCCCGCAAAATGCGCATTTGGGGGTCCTGCTGGGAAATTTCTTGGGTTTATTGTAAATCTCCGAGGAATAGAACTAGACCCATCAAAAGTCAAAGCCATTCAAGAATTGCCATCTCCAAAGAACAAGAAGGATGTGATGAGTTTCTTGGGAAGGCTCAACTACATCTGTCGATTCATAGCACAGTCTACAGTTATATGCGAACTGATCTTTAAGATGTTAAAGAAGGACATAGCTACCAAATGGACTGATGACTGCCAAAAGGTTTTCGACAGAATCAAGGAGTACCTGTCAACACCGCCAGTCTTAGTCCCGCCTGAGCCAGGTAGAACCTTATTACTCTACCTTACAGTATTGGATGGAGCTTTTGATTGCGTTCTGGGGTAGCATGATGAAACAAGGAGGAAAAAGTAGGCCATTTATTATCTCAGTAAGAAGTTCACCCCGTACGAGGCCCGGTATTCTCTGTTGGAGCTCACCTATTGTGCTTTGACCTGGGTAGCTCAAAAGCTGAGGCATTACTTCGGTGCCTATACTACATATCTCATATTAAGGATGGATCCTTTGAAGTACATCTTCCATAAGACCATGCCCACTGGCAAGCTAGCTAGGTGGAAAATCCTGTTGAGTGAGTTTGACATTGTCTACATAACTCAGAAAGCGGTCAAGGGACAAGCACTGGCAGACCACCTTGCTGAGAATCCCGTGGATGGAGAATACGAACCCCTAAAAACGTATTTTCCTGACGAAGAGGTATCATTCATAGGAGAAGACATTGCAGAATCCTATGATGGTTGGAGAATGTTTATCGATGGAGCGGCAAACTTCAAAGGAGTTGGCAGAGGAGGAGTCCTAGTATCAGAAATAGGTCAGCATTATCCGGTGTCTGCCAAACTTAGGTTCCCGTGCACCAACACATGGCCAAGTATGAAGCCCGCATCCTAGGGCTCAAAATGGCCATTGACATGAACATTCAAGAGTTGCTAGTAATTGGAGATTCAAACTTACTTATACATCAGGTACAAAAAGAATGGGCAACCAAGAACTCAAAGATACTCCCGTAGTTGCATCATGTATAGGAATTGAGGAAAAGGTTCACGAAGACGGAGTTCCAACATGTTCCCAGAGTCCAGAATGAGTTTGTCGATGCATTGGCTACCCTGTCATCTATGATACAACATCTAGACAAGAATTTCATTGATCCTATTCCGGTGAAAATCCATAACCAGCCAGCTTACTATGCCCATGTTGAAGAGGAAGCAGACGGAAAGACTTGGTTTCATGATATCAAGAAGTATTTGGCAAAAAAAGAGTACCCGGAGCTTGCAAATCCTACTCAGAAACGCACACTTCGGAGATTGTCCAACAATTTATTTCACAGCGGAGGAATCATATATCGGAGGACTCATGATTTGGGATTATTAAGGTGTATCAATGCTTTCTTTGCATCCAGGCTACTAGAGGAAATCCATGCTGGAACCTGCGGTCTACATATGAACGGTTTCGTCTTAGCAAAGAAGATACTCCGGGATGGTTACTTTTGGATAACCATGGAAACAGACTGCATCCAGTATGTCCGAAAATGCCACCGCTGTCAGATACATACAGACATGATAAAGGTACCTCCAAATGAGCTTAATGCAACAAGCTCACCATAGTCGTTCGCCGCTTGGGGGATGGATGTTATTGGACCAATTGAGCATGCCGCTTCCAATGGACACAGGTTTATCCTAGTAGCCATAGACTATTTCAACAAATAAGTCGAAGCAGCATCTTACAGCGCATTAACTAAAACGCTCATCGCAGACTTTGTCCGTGACCGTATTGTTTATTGATTCAGAATTCCAGAGTCAATCATTACTGATAATGGCTCCAACCTCAACAGCGACTTGATGAAAGCTATGTGTGAAACTTTCAAGATCAGACACAAGAATTCCACAGCCTACAGACCCTAAATGAATGGAGCTGTAGAAGCCACCAACAAGAATATCAAGAAGATATTGAGGAAAATGATAGAGAAACATAAACAGTGGCACGAAAAGTTATCATTTGCTCTATTGGGGTATCGCACCACATTCCGCGCATCAACCGGGGCAACCCCCTATATGCTAGTTTATGGTATGAAGGTCGTCATTCCCGCTGAGGTAGAAATTCCTTCCCTAAAGATCATACAAGAAGCTGAGCTCGATGACGCAGAGTGGGTAAAAAATCGTTATGAGCAACTAGCCCTTATATATGGAAAAAGAATGAATGTAGTTTGCCATGGTCAACTCTATCAGACAGAATGTCCAGAGCCTTCAACAAAAGAGTCAAGTCAAGGCAGTTCACACCGGGGAAGCTAGTGTTAAAGAAAGTTTTTTCGCATCAAGATGAAGACAAAGGAAAGTTCTCTCCCAACTGGCAGGGTCCATACATGGTTTACCGGGTTCTGACAGGAGGAGCCCTCGTACTTGCAGAAATGGACGGAGAAGTCTGGCCAAAACCGATCAATTCAGATGCAGTCAAGCGTTACTATGTTTAATCTTTATGATTTCCTTATATGATGTAATTGAACTATGCCTAACCTGATTCCCGTTTAAGAGGGGATACATAGGCAGCCTTATGGGTTCGGTCACAATTTATCAAAATTTTCATTCCCCTCGCAATTGGAAACTGCGGCAGAATTTTGAGGAGGACCCTCAAAATTCCGAAGTAATTTCAGCCGATCATCGCACAAGCAACAGTCAGAAGCATCAACCCATTAAACTGGGGCAGAATTTTGAGGAGGACCCTCAAAATTCCGTAGCAACAGAGGTTGCAATGTCCTGAACCACGTCACAGTCGTCGGTTCATCTAAAAGCTATTTTTAATTCTACATACTTTTACAAAATCATGCATGTTTATTATCGAAACTGCTTTGTTTAACAACGCTACCCCAATGATACAGACGATATCACTATATCAAAGTCAAACGAGTCAAGCAAAGCCATCGATGATACAAACTAACCTCCCCCTTACAAAACTCACGATTTTTCTTTCGATGCAGACACTAGGATTGCGAAATCATTAAACATACTATACGCCCATGTGACAAACATTGTTCAAAATACGACTCTCAAAACCATTGCACTTGAAAAAATTTGCTATCAGCACACCAGTGATGTTCCGTATGTCACATACTCTCAGTAATCACAACACCGCAATCTGCTATCAGCTAAGAAAACTCTACTTCCATTTGTTATCTTATTTCTTGCATAAGGCTTCCATTCTACCTTCCGAGACTAAATGTTGTCTCCATCTACATTCGCATTGCATAAGGCTACTATTCTTCCTTCCAATCTGCATAAGGCTACCATTATGCCTTCCGAGACCCGAGACTAAACATTATCTCCATCTACATTCGCATTGCATAAGGCTACCATTCTGCCTTCCTATTTGCATAAGGCTACCTTTCTGCCTTCCGAGACTAAACGTTGTCTCCATCTGCATTCTGGCATAAGGCTACCTTTCTGCATTCTAAGACTAAATGTTGTCTCCATTTGCATCCTGTATAAGGCTACCATTCTGCCTTCCGAGGTTAAGCTCTACCTTTCCCTGCATTTGCATCTTGCATAAGGCTATCATTTTGCCTTCCGAGGTTAAGCTCTACCTCTTTCTGCATTTGCATCTTGCATAAGGCTATCATTTTACTTTCCGAGGCTAAGCTCTGCCTCCTGTTTTCTTCGAAACTGAGCACTATCCCAAGCACTATTTATTTCGCTTTTCTTACGGGTTAAGCTCTGTCTTGTCTACATCATACTACTGCATCCTTCATGGGCTGAAATATCACCAACTCATCCGAAGGCATCATTGTTCAGAGGCACCATCTTCATAGCCAGAGAACACCATGTCATGGCCTGAGGATCCCTTTCAATCTTTTGCATATCTTTATTTAAAGGCATCATGGTTCGGAGGCACCATCCTCATTGCTCGAGAGCATCAATTCATGGCCTATTAATCCTTTATCATATGATTCATGGCCCAGGACGTCATGATCTAAGGACGTCATCCTAACCGTCCAAAGACAACATTCATGGTCTGACAGGAATCTGCATTATGTTTTAAATTTATGCACAGTATACGCTTGTATTGTTCCTAATTGCAGGTAAATTGGCAAGCAACGACCATCACGACAGGAGTGATCCCGCTCTAGTTCCCATAGCCATATCAAACCTAACCATTCCCCCAAGCTGTCCACTCACCCGCCCTAGATATTGCGTTCGTTCTTGAAAAGTCTCCATCGGCATACTCTGCCGATGGATCCTGAACTACATACGACCTGATTCCTCTAAAACCAGGGATATGTAGGCAGCTCAAAAGCCAGGGTGCGGCCTAAACCTCTTCAAACCATTTCGCTCGGTCAAAATTGGCCATCATATCTTTACCCGACAATTCTTTCATCCTTCCCGGGTAAAGAGGTGCAGCTGTTGATACCTAATTTTTCCCTATATATTTTCAATATGCAAAATAACTTCAAAATAGCATATCAATGCATAAATAAGCATGTCCAAATATTTTATTATTTTTCCATAATTTTTAAAATTTTTTAAATCGATTTATTCCCCTTTTTCATCCATAAAATCCCAATAATTATGTCCAAAATTATTATTTTTTGATGATTCATTTATTGGATCATTATAGTTATGCCAAAATATGGCTAATGTAATTTTTGTATATTTTTAAAATTTTATTTAGTATTTTTAAAGCTAATTGCATATAATTGCAATATTAGCTTTTTTAGGATTTAATTGTGTTTTATATTCATAAAATTAAGCCCTATATTTTTAAATTGTTATTTACAGGTTGTAAATCATTTTAGTGCTTTCAATTTATTCTCAAAAATTTATTTAATAATTTTTATAATTTTAAAAGGGCAAAAATGTCTATTTAAATAACAGCCCATTTGTAGTTAATATTTAGCCTAAAATTAACCCCAATCAAACCCAATTTCCCCGGCCCAATTTCTATTAAACCTGACCCTAACCCAATTTCAACCAACCCAAATCCGGATTCCCCACCTACCCTTTTAGTCTAGGCCATTGATCATTCAAATCAACGACCATCATTCACCATTCCATAATTAAACCTAGACGACCCCTTTACCCTAACTCATTTCTCACCACCCGCCACCCTTGAATCCCCCTCCTTTCAATTCTCTCTGCAGCCTCACATAAACCCTAGCCGCCGCCACCCAATTCCACCCTAATCCACCTCAATCCCTACCTAATCCATGGCCTCTCATGGCCGTTTGAGATGTATACCGGCCTCCTACATCTTCTGGTGGCCCGTTTGTGTGATTTCATGGAAAGATCTCAAAGAGATCTGGTCCATTCCTTGCTCACCTCCCGTCTCTGGTCTTTTTCCGGTCATCCATGGCCGTTCAAGTCATATCCTTGATCTTTCCGGCTAGATCAGTAACTTTTCAAGGTCTTTCTCACCTTTTCTGGGTTCTCTGAAACCCTAACCTTTAAGATCTTTCAATTTTCTTCAGATATATCCTAGATATGTGCATATTATGAACTTCTTAAGTGTTTTCTCGAAGGTTCTTCGATTTTCTTTCAAAAATAACTCTTTATTTTTCAACGATTAGAGTTTTCTCTTAACCTCTTTTAAAAGATATCTTCTCTAATTTTAATGTTTTTTATGATTTCACTATGTTCAAACGACTTGTTTATGCTTTCCTTCTACTTGATTCAGCATGTTGAAAACCCTAGATCTTTCTGGTCTTATCCGAGTTATGAAACTATCCTTATTTGTTTGAATGTATACTTGTCCAATTAAGTTCTTTGTTTTTGGCTCTCTTTTCCTTATTTGACTTATCTGATTTTGAGTTCTTATCATCTCTTAAACTCGACTACTATTGAAGCCTAATTTCTTAAAAGGGTTTTCCTCGCTTATTACTATGAGTTTGAAGGTCTTTACTTATTTTCTGACTTTCTTACTTGTTAGTTTGGTTTTCTGCACTCTGATTCTATGTGAGTACTTGACCTTGTCAACTACTGTGCTTCGAATGGGTTTCTTTTACTACTGAATCCTAGCTTACCCATGATACTACTGTATGTTTGTGTTGTTTCTTTTTGTCAACATGTTTGACCCTGCATGCCTGTTCATTCCTTGCTATTTATATGTTGAGGTGCAGCGTCATGACTCTTTCTTGAATGATCTCGATTCCCTCAATATTGCAACTGATTGCAAAAGTTTTCTTATGAGCCCAAATTTTACTCGTTTGTTTAAATTAATTGATTCCCCTCCTTTGAGTTTTACCTTGCTGAATCCTTTCCCAAAATTAAGCATATTTTGTACTTAGACTCAATTATTTACTTCATACTTTTACTACCCCCTTATATGGCAATAATCAATCTATCCCAAACTGATTTCTTTCCTTAATTAACCCTATTAGTATCTGTTAAGCAGTGATTCCTTAATTAAAGGGAATCACTTGTGTTAATTGATTCTGATTGTGATTATTTCCATGTTTGTGTTAAGACTTTACTTATTACCTTATTCTTCACTCGTTTTCAAAACTTTCTTCTTTCAAAGACACAAAAAATTTGAGTTTAGAACACACACTTACACTCAAAGACTTTCTTTCTTTACTACTACTTGTGCTATTGCTTTGTCTAGCCGGCTAAAAGCCAAGGCTAGACTGTGGAATCTTGCTTGCTTTACCTTTCTGCACTTTGCTTCTCTACTGGTATGTCCTAGTTAATTTTTTAAGCCTCAACAACAACATGCTTCTTTAAGTTGTTTCAGTTTCCCTCATTCTTGTCTACTTCTATTTGTGATTCTGCAATCAAGTCACATTACTAGCATGTTGTAATATGTTCCCTTTCCCCTTAGATTAATACTTAATCTTCCCCTATGTGTGTTTTGAAGTATACTCTGTCAGTCACTTGCTGCGTACATGCTGTCTTATGAAGCTCAAACCCCCATATCCCCTCTATGTGTTTGTGTTCCTTTGGCTGGTTTGTGGCCATGCCAGCATCAGCTATTGCTGGGCATGACCAAACTAGACCCTTACTGGGGCCATGTGCTTACAGACAATGTATCCCCAAAATCCCTTGACCCCTTTTGTATGACTACTGATTCTGTGTAGTTTTGAGTTTTACTATTACAAACTGATTTCAATCACCTCTGTCACTAATTGTTTTCAAAATGGACTATCAGTTCAGCTTTTTTTAAGCAAACCTCTTTCAATATGTGTTCTGTAATTCCACTATATTCTTAGAATCTTGGCTCTGCCACTCTTGTGTGAGCCTTGCCTTGGGACCCTTGAGCTCCCTCTGAACTTGGACACATAAGGGCTGGCCCTTCCACACTGCACTCATTATGTCTGGTTATGCAAATCTGGGTGTGAGCACTGCTCGGGATCCCATGAGGTCCTTAGGGAATGCTGACACACCCAGATATGAGAAAGGCTCTGAAACAACATTGGCATTTGAGGTGGTTTATTCCATAACTCAGAGAGGAAGTCAGAATCAGGCTTCCTATGATTGTAACTTCTTATTTTGCACTTTTTCTGATGTAATTCAATCATTTGGTCTGTAATAATTTGTGACAAATATTGGGGTTGGCTAGAGAAAGGGGATGGGGGGATTATGCATGATTTAGCTATTAGAAGGGTAGATAACATGTCTATAAGGTGTATTTCGATATGATCTGTTAGAGAACATGCTCATAGGATCTGCTTTGGTTTAATGAATTCTGCATGCTTTAATTTCACAAAAATAGAAACCATGTATATAGGATCTAAATGGCTTTAACAATAGAGATCATGCCTATAGGATTAAAATCAATTTTAATAGAAATCATGCCTACAGGAATTCCGCTTTGATCAAATAAATTATGTCTGCTTCACTTCATGTCCAATTAGATACCATGCCTATAGGACCAAAATCAGCCTTTAATACTTAGATACCATGCCTGTAGGAATTAAAATTAGCTATAATAGAGATCATGCCTATAGGATCTAAAACCAGTTTAGTTAAAAAATTTATTTGACTCGTGCCTGTTTGAATCAGATTAAATAACCTACTCTTTTAATTAATACGGTTTAGAAATCATGTCTATAGGATCCAAATCGCTCGTTAATAAAATTATTTACTACTTTACTGCACTCCTAATCAGTAATAGATATCATGCTCATACGACCTCACTATTACGCCTAGACAAGCCTTAGGTAATAATAATGATAAAATTGAATCTGCCTTTGTTTAAGTAGCTACTGCTACAACCAGTAGGCAGGCCTGATTCGGACTTCTTATCTGAGTTATGTAATAAATTTGATTTTGCTTCAACAATTTAAACACCCTGCTTTAGTACTTTAAATTCTGACCTTAATTGTGTATTAGTCGTGCTGCCTATGTGCACTGTTTGCGGAGGTATACATGAGCATTTTAATTGTTCATATGTTTCCCTTTTAAATGCAGTCCTACGTGTTTTTTGGTATGTCGCCTTAGCTTTTACCTTTTAACCTAAGAGTCAGGCTAAAACCTCCATCTTATAGGAATAGTAGTCTTACATTCCTTCGGGGCTGATAGGAATGGGACGGGTAATAGCACGCAATAGAGGTCGGGACCAATCCGCGCTTTAGTACCTTAACAGGGTGGGAAGGGTAGATATGGATATGATGACCAGTGTGTTAATACCACGTGTATCCCCTTTTCTAAGGAGTGCCATACCGGGTATTGCATTGATGTGATCCATTTTACAAACTAACCTAGGACCCCCTCTTTATTTTTCGCATATAACTCTTTCGAACCTTGCCTTTCAATAATTGTTTTCAAACACTTCTGTGTTTAACTTAAATCCCCTCTTACTTGAGACGTATTTGATTACTTGTTAACTGCACAAATTCACAAAATTATCTGACCGGGAACCACACTAGTGGATCCTGAGGGGTGTCTAACACCTTCCCCTTGGGATAATTTCAAGCCCTTACCCAATCTTTGGTTATCAAATACAATTGTTAATGAACTCTATAGGTGTCCTAATGCGCCTTAAACCATTAGGTGGCGGCTCTTAAAATACCCAATTCCTAAAAGGAAATGAGTCATTACACCTCATGAATGTCGAAACCCGGAAAATTCTTCTCCGTTGGAAGGGGAAAAAGTGGTACAACAATGTCAAAAATTTCTCAACAAACATACACTACAAACCCCGAAGATCACCACTTGCGTAGGGTTATGCAAATCACAAAAGTCTACATCTTCATAAGGCTAAGAATTGCTTTCTCTTATTTATACAAGGCTAAACAATACCTTTCCCTATTTGTACAAGGCTAAACACTACCTTCATCTCTTGCATAAGGCTAAGCACTGCCTCATCCTTGTATAAGGTTAAACATCGCCTTCTTAAATATTTCATAAGGCTAAACATTGCCTTCATCTCTTACAAACACTGCCTTCATCCTTGTATAAGGCTAAACATTGCCTTTTCAAATATTTCATAAGGCTAAACATTGCCTTCATCTTTTACAAACACTGCCTCCATCCTTGTATAAGGCTAAACATTGCCTTCTTAAATATTTCATAAGGCTAAACATTGCCTTCTTAAATATTTCATAAGGCTAAACATTGCCTTCATCTTTTACAAACATTGCCTTCAGCCTTCATCTCTTACATAAGGCTAAACACTGCATTCATCCTTGCATAAGGCTAAACACTACCTTATATCACCTGCATGGCTGAAAGACTGCCTCATATTGCATCTGCATGGCTGAAAGATTGCCTCATACTACATTTGTATGGCTGAAAGATCGCCCCATACTGCATTGCATGGCTAAAAGATCGCCACATACTACATCGGCATGGGTGAAAGATCGCCTCATATTGCACTGCATCTACATGGCTGAAAGATCGCCTCATACATACTGCATTGCATGGCTGAAAGATCGCCGCATACTGCATTGCATGGCAGAAAGATTGCCTCATACTGCATTGCATGGTAGAAAGATCGCCCCATACTGCATTGCATGGCTGAAAGATCGCCTCATACTGCATTGCATGGCTGAAAGATCGCCTTATACTGCATTGCATGGCTGAAAGATCGTCTTATATTTCGTTGTATGGCTGAAAGATCGCCCCAGACTGTATTTGCTGGCTGAAAGATTGCCCTATACTGCATTGCATGGCTGAAAGATCGCCTCATACTGTATTGCATAGCTGAAAGATCGCCTCATACTACATTGCATGACTGAAAGATCGCCCCATACTGCATTTCATGGGCTGAAAGATCGCCAAATTATCCAAAGGCCTCATAGTCTAAAGATACCATTTTCATGGCCGAGGACACCATTTCATGGCCTAAGGATCCGAATTTGCACATAATTATTCAAAGGCGTCATAGTTCAAAGGCATCATCTTCATGGCCTAAGAACACCATTTCATTGCCCAAGAATCCTTTACTTTACGCTCCATAGCCCAAGACATCATAGCTCAAGGACATAATTTTCATCGTCCGCAGGCACCATTTATGGTCTAAAGGGAATTCGCATCATGTTTAAATATTTTACGTTTATTACATTCATCCTATTAAGGCTTACATGTGCTTACATAATAATTATCTTTTGTAGCAATACTTGAAGTTTGTAGGTACAAGACGCAAAATAACAAGTTCTTGTTATCAAACTGAGGCAATTTCCGCATCCAGTATCTCTCTATTTTTGATTTCTACTCAATTCCAACGTCACTGCCACTTGAGATCGGAATAATTTCTATAATTAACATCTCCTTGAAGTAGTAAGTGCGCCTTTATCCTCTTTATAATATTAGTTTTCACTACCTACTTTTCTTTCCTCAATTTTCGCAACAATCTCTACCTTACTCAGAATCACATTACTTCCCAATCCTATTTTCACCACACAACCTTTCATTTTTATACGATCATAATATCCGGTATGATCATAATTCAATACTGGGCAAATTTTTAGGGATTCATGTCCTTCCCTAATCTAGAACTACACACGGCCTGATTCTCGTAAAGCCCGGGATATGTAGGCAACTCAAAAATCAGAGTTCGGCCACAATAATTTTTTTTTAAAAACTCTTAGTCGATTTTTTTCATAGACAACTATCTCATTATTCAGACAAAATTGGCTATTACGTCAATTTCTTTGCCTAACAACTCTTTCATCATTTTCGGGCAAAGAAGGGCAACTGTTGACACCCAATTTTGTCCATCCTTACTCCATATTATACTAATGAGCTACTATTTTACTTAAGAGTCATAATAATATATAGTATTTTTTATGTATTATTACAAGTGATACAACTTTTTTATTATTATTATTATTAGTAGTAGTAGTATTGTTATTATTATTATTAATATTGGTTTAATTGCTTAACATAGGATAGTTATTTGCCTAGCCCAAAGTCCTTTTGAAATCCACCTGGCGAGTCATGAGATTTTTTTTTAGCAAATTACTCATTTCGCAAAACACACCCCTTTTGTCCAAAATTTTCCGCCAACTTTGTTGCCGGCACATATGCCCCTTTTTCGTCCATCGATTCTTTATTTTTAGCCACTTCAATGATTTTTTCTTCTTTCCCTTTTCTATGTTATTTTGTTTCCTTGATTATTTCTTCTATCAAAGTCCTAAGAAAATATTTATTTACCTTGATTTGGAACCAAAATGTTAGCTCTATTTAAGAGATGCTTGAGGATTCTCATACTCTTCTTCCCATTTCGGCATTCGTAGATTCGAACTTATCAGTGTATGTGGACAGGTTTGAGGTAGGTGCTTTATTTGCTACTGATTGGATTATAATTTTGGAAGTTCAATTACATATGTTTCTCTCATGATTTTTCGTTCAATTACATATGAGTAAGTATTTAGTCCTTTTCTGTTAAAATAGGCACCAGCGGTTCTTCTTCCCTATTTTAATACTCAAATCTCGCCCCAATCATTGAGTTCCTTGTTGATAGAAATTTTGTTTTTATATTCTAAATCATTCTTTATTTGATACGGGGGTTTTATAATTCTTTTCCATTATAGTGACACGACTTAAGTTTAATTCACTACTAATACCACCAGTTCTATACATTGAGGGGGCCTTCAGAATTACTTATTCACAACCATTATAACATTCTTATTAAGATTCATTATACGAGTGGCTTTCTCTATTCTTGATTTGACGGTTGTAAGTCGAAGCAAAGTTTGTTGCTTTTCATTCCTCTCGGCATTCAGATTCTTTCTTGTTGCTATTGTTCAAGTTCATCTCTATGATTATTGGGTTTATTCTGCTGTTGAACTCTATCCGCGGGCTATTTATTTGGATTTATGGTTTTCTTATTTCAGTACTTCGCGAACTGGTTAGTTTTCATGAACAACGCATTATGATTCTTTCGTGTGCTAGTTGTTGTTAGAATAGACTAGTAATCTTCTTTAATCTTTGTCCCTTTTGTACTTTCTTTTGCGTGTTATTCACTTGGTTATGCTAAATGCCGTGCGGCATTCCTTTGAAATGCATACCAAGTTGAAGCCCAGGTGCGTCTCTTAATCTCTGTATGTGCATAATCTGGTGTGCTTAAACATGTTACCTTCCATAAGCGATTAATCTTTAATTGTCTAGGAGCATATCTATAGGATATTAATCTTTAGATATCATGACAATTCGCAATCAATAACCTGCAATGTTTGAAGCCCTGTTACAGCTATCTCTTGTTTTGGTTGAATGATTAAAGAACCTCAGTTAATTACTAGAGATCCTGCCTTTAGGAATCAATGGCAAATGAAGTCGACAATCTGTTTGTGGAAAAACCTATCTAGATCTATGTTCCTAATGTGCTCTTATATGCGTGATTAGCAAATGGCCTGAATTGTGTCTTAGAGATCATGCAATTAAGAGTAATAAAATGGAGACCTTGTTTCTACCCAAGATATACATTTCCTTGTAGTTTGTAAAGATATATGAACTACTTTGTAATAGTTAAGAGAGACTGCTTGGGATGGGGATATTGTGTGTTAAATGCTTATTTGAAGGTTTTATTTATATGATTAGATGTCAATTATAATCTAACATCTAGTTATTGCATATAAGTAATATAAAGTTATATTTCTTTGCCAATCTTTATTACTTATGAGTAGTTGGGCTTTTAAAGTAGACCGAGTCTTTTATAACTCAATGCTCAAACTTACAAAAGGTTTGACATGTTATTGGTAACTAATAAAAGGGCTAATGTATTCTAGATTTGCTGAAAGTTAGTACCTAATTGATTTTTGTGTATTTGAATCTATTCTAGTATTAAAATTATTTTGTTAGCATTTGATTCCATTCTGAAGTCATATGCAACTATTTGTATTTCGTTTTAAACTCATTCCGTTTTCCATAAGCATGTTCAAAATCTGGAGTTTTTTTTATGTTGGTTTTTAAAAAATTTGAGGTTAGCTTTGCAAATGTTTTGGCGGTCTGACCTTATCATTTAGTTAAGTTTTGCTTTACCAGTATAATTGTCGCATTTGTCTTTATAATTTTTTAATGAGTAATATTTTACTTGTGACATATTGGTCATTAAAAGATAGGAGTTGCCTTCCCAGATAATCAGTCGTGCTTACTATTTTAAAACGCTCTTTTAAAATACTTGTTTTTCAGTTAAATTTGCTTATATTGAGTATTATATCAAATAGCTTAGTTTATTTTAAGAGCCCATATAACTGCTCATTTCACTAATTATTTAATTAATTCGGAGGCCAACATGAGCCCATACTTGCCTTATGTGTTATTTGTTTAAGTCCTAATATGCTCTCTCTTATGTGACGCTAATAAGAATAGAAACAAAAACTTGAGATTTTCTTTACGTCTAGAACCAACCCTTTAGAATAGTGTCCAAAGCCTCCTGGACTATAGGAAGGGATGAGTAGTTTTGAATTAAGACGCGATTTAGAATTAAATAGTGCGCTCTTAAGTTAACAACTTAAAGATAGTAATGAGAGTAGCGGACATGATACACAAATTGTCCGAATAGCTATTGTACTTTTGGCTATAAAAGTCTTAGCAGACTTTGTACGGGAGTTGATCCATCAGGCTTAAAAATTTAGGTCCCCCTTTTATATAATTAAGTAGACTTTTTATGATTTACAATTCTTATATTTTTCCATTACTAATTTTAATTGATTGCTTTTAATTGATGTATATACTTGACCACTTAGGATTAATTCACAGCTCAGCAACCTACATCCTAGTTTAATTCAATAATCCCATATAGTCTAGAATTCGGCCAAGAACCACAGTTGTGGACCTCGAAGAGTGCCTAACACTTTCTCTTTTAGGTAATTTGAGCCCTTACCCAATCTTTGGTGACGTTGACTAGTTAAATCAGAGTTATATGCAAATAGGTGCCCTAACGTACCTTAAAATTGTTAGGTGGTGACTCTTCTCTTTTAATACCCATTTAAAAGAGTTGTCACATGTCGAAGCCCGATTCCGCGAGAAAAACGGGGCGCGACAATAGTGAAATATTGTATCACACTGAATTACATGATACTGGAATACTGGATCACACTGAGTTACATAATACTGGAATATTGAATAGGACTAGACTGAGACATGTATTCTTGAACTGATTATGGACACTGAAATTTTAACTGTTTATGGCATACTGAGTAATCTATACTAAGACTTGGGGCCATCAAACCCAAGCCTATATTGAATACGCACTAAGCTCACAACATTCAGAATGAAAGTCATGAACGAGTTATAAAGCTAGAGAATATGATTTCTACAACTATTCATGGAACTAGGCTAAACTCTATTTTTGAGGCAATTAGTAACGTCGTAAAAGAAACGTAGTGTAGGGAGAATCATTTACATTCCCAAACATAGAGAGTTAGTCTCACATACCTCAATTTCGCCCCTTAGTGATACTACAATGATCTACAATACTAAGAACCTTCAATCTACAATAGCAACATTCAATGGAACCCAATATTAGTAACAAATTCCATAACTTAAGCCATTTAGGCATATTATCAAACACCTTGTAGGCATAAATCTCTATATCTCATCACCATATAATTAGTTCATCTAACTACCACCATTCATCAATAATTTATCCCGCCATCATGATTAAGCAATTTATAACTTCCAAAATCACATATATGACCATCCATCCACACCCAACCAACAAAGTTCCATTAAATAAACATCTTTTAATCTCTATAATAGTTGTGTAATCAAATTGGGAACTTATGGTTTCCAATCACCATACCAAGAGTTCCAATATTTATTCATACTCATATCCCCTTAATAAATTCATACATGTAAGTCTAAGGGTATAGGATTACCTTTTTGGAAGAAATCTTGCAAAACTCTCCTTTGAGTTCTTGAAGAAATCCCTTGAAGATCTAAGTATTTTATGTGTAGATTTCATCAATATTAGTGTATAAATAATGGAATTCACACCAAGATAATAGAGATTACTTACCTTGAAGATGAGAGGGGTTGGAGGTCTTGAGAGGATGGAGGAAAACCCTAAAATTTGTCCAAATAAAGTGGGAAAAATAACCCCCGAAGGTTTTATATCAAAATAGGGTCAGGTTGAAAAAAAACAAAGATTTGCACAGCCGCGGCGCATGGGGCGCCGCATGAGGTGGCGTGGTAATGAAATATGTGTCTAGGAATGAAATTTGGAGGTGCTCTGATAATCTACACAGCCTCGTTGCATGGCGCGACGAATTGGGCGACACGGTAGTGTAAAATTCTGTCAGTGTTTGGTAATTTGGTTATAACCTCTGGTAGGAGTGTCCAAATGACGAACGGTCTGAAGAGTTAGAAACTAGACTCAAAGATATTTCATTTGATAGGTTGCGCATCACATAAAACCTTATATAAATGTAGATATGCTCATGTAAAGTTTGGTCTTATGCGTGCTCATTTGGAATTTTAGTCTATCATGAAATTTTCCAACTTGGCTTAGACTTAGGTCTCTCCTTGGACCCCAAATCACTTATGATATGCCTCTTACACTTATTATCATAACCAATTGATAACCATCACATTAATACTCATTTAATGCATCCATAACTGATTCAAATTTATGGGGTGTTACACTTACCTTGCTGATCCGGCCTACTACCAAGCTATCCCATCTATCCAAGTTCCTTCTGATTTACCTTCAACTTGATATTTCTTCTCGCTATAACACAATAATAATCGACCCAGAATCGCCACACGAGAACCAAGCATAAACCCACACCGTCCTACGGTTCATAAGCCGCTGACTACTCTCTCAAATATCCCCAAAAGCACCACATACAAAATACTTTCCCTGAAGAGGCTTCCTGCGAATCTAAAGCCATTACCTTCACCTTCCTAATAGTAATGTCTAGAATCCATAATAATATAGAAATACCACGAGTCTTGACACTCTCCAATGCAAACCTCAGTTTCTAGCCAAATATACAACCTGAAAATCTCCAATTATTACATGTAAAATCTTGAACCCATTTGAACCATTCTCGAGAGTCATCCACTCTACTCAAACCGCAATTAGACCGATCAAACGGACCGGACGGCCTGTGCTCTATTAGCACTCCAACACCGCAGAATGTAACCTCACCTTAATGCAACCAAGCAACTTCATATTTTATGCCCCGTACATCCTTTACCAACAACAACTCAAGCCATTCCGTGATTCTCATACACCCATAAAGCATAACATAACCTTTATTGAAATTTCCTTTACTCGAGCCATCCTCGATCTCAACCTCCGTAAGCCATAACTGATTCACCAGTACGCCTCAAATTGGAACCAACATAGCACATAACCGTGCAATCAACTAATCAATAGCAGACTCCCCCACTTGGCTCACAGCCATAGATCGAAACACAGAATAACTCATAATACATATAATCTATTACTGCCATAATACTATAGTGAGAATAAACTCAATCCTTCATAAGCTCGTGCAACACAGACCGTCTAGCACTTCAAATCTTCTGCAAATCTCGCATTCACCCTCATAACAGTCAAGCCCACTCTCTTAAGCGATCCAAATTCAAATTGCAATACATATATTTCATTGGTAAAAGAGATCTTCTAACAAACAACATAAGGATCACACAAACTTCAGAACACTCCATCTATACCCTTCCACCGTCATAAACATTACGTAGTCACTTAATCTTCCTGATTCTGAACTCATATCACAACGTGAAATCTACTTCACTTCCCAACTAGGCAACATGAAAAGATCCTTCATCACACCCATAACTTGGGGCTATACATCAAATCACGATGAAAATCAAGCACCTGATAGTTCTTGCTACCCCCAAGAAGACCCTTTTCGTCTCATTCAACTCATATGACAACATCGCGTAGTCACATCACACTCATCACGTAACTATCCAGTCATCACTTCCCTTAATAGGGATACTATCGAACATATAAATCCAGAAACACGCGCTCGCGCAATCAACAACTCAAGGCTCAAGCTACATGCAAGGCCCGGCCTCATGTCCTCCAGACTGGCCCAACATCAACACACAGAGATCACATCTCGCCCCTCGATCAGGGAATCACAAGCTGTCGACGCACAACCGATACCAAGCGCTCATACGCACATACGAACGTGTGGAAGGAATTCAAAGAGTTACATTTCAAGCTAAATCAAGGATGCACGATAAGAATTCAAGAATGTGAGTTTTTCCGAAAGGTTCTGCAGCCTCCCGAGGATAAGTACATACATCTCCGTACCGATTCACGAGACTCTACTAAACCTGCTCATGACTCATGAGACCTATGTAACCTAGGATCTGATACTAACTTGTCATGACCTAAAACCGATCCGATCGTGATGGCACCTATCGTGAAACTAGGCCATCCGACACAATTCTCGAATTAACCATTATATAATAAAAATCATTTTTAAGCCTTTAATTAATCAAATATCTCATAATGTAAGTCTAAATGAATAGTGCGGAATAAATACACAGCCCGACATCAGGGTGTCACAAGTCACGAGCATCTACTAAGGTCTGAATACAACGAAGAGTATAAAATATACTAAAAACAATCTAAGGAAGACAAGAGGTAGAAGAGCAGGGCTGCGAACGTCGGGCAACTACCTTGCTAACTCCAATGACTCTGCCACTGAGCAATCAACACCCGCTACCGGGTTTAGAAATACCTAAATCTGCACACAAGGTGTAGGGATTAATGTGAGTACACCAAGTCAGTAAGTAATAAAAGTAAATGAAAGCTGAGCAGTAAGAAAATACGTAAACCACGTCATAACGCTACAAAAAATGCAGTACATTTCCAAAACAGTACAGAAATCATTTACTTCATAAATCATGCTCAGTTTTAGTAAAAACTTTTAAAACAACTTTCAATAGTTTCAAATGAGTGATAAAGCTGAGAGTAAGAATGATAGAATTGTAAACAGCCCCCCCCCCGGGCAAAACATGTACCATACACTGCCTCTCGGGCAAAATATCAACAGAACTTTTAAAATCATGCTCAGTTTTAGTAAAAACTTTTAAAACAACTTTCAATAGTTTCAAATGAGTGATACACTGCCTCTCAGGCAAAATATCAACAGAACTTTTAAATCATGCTCAGTTTTAGTAAAAACTTTTAAAACAACTTTCAATAGTTTCAAATGAGTGATAAAGTTGTGAGTAAGAATGATAGAATTGTAAACAGCCCCCCCCCCCGGGCAAAACATGTACCATACACTGCCTCTCGGGCAAAATATCAACAGAACCAGCCCCTCCGACTACCTCACAATCACTCGTAATCAGTCCCTCGGGAATAACATGAATCAAGAACAGCCCCACAGGCAAAACATGGATCAAGGACGGCCCCTCGGGCAACAACATAAAACAACAACAGCCCCTCGGCCAATATCACATCTCACACTGGGTACCCGCGCTCACTGGGGGTGTGCAGACTCTGAAGGGGATCCTACAGCCCAAGCGCTATAACAAGCCATCTCGTGGCATAATCAAACAGGCCCTTGGCTTCACAACAAGCCACCTCGTGGCATAACAAATCAGGCCCTCGGCCTCATAATCATGAATCAGCAACAACCTGCTGCGGCGCGCTGCCCGATCCCATAGTACCCTTACACACAGGCCCTCGGCCTCACTCACTCAAAAATCTCTCAAGCCACTCGGGCAAAACAGTAAAACATGATGCTCAGCCCAAAATATCATTTAAAATATTAAAACGGAATAAATATGGCTGAGTTACAAAAAAAGGTAGAATATAGTATGACTGAGTACAAATATAAAGTCAAAATAGTAAGGAATAGTAGTAAAAAGCCCATAAGGGTCCAAAATAGTTGGCACGATATCCAAATATGGCATTCAGCCCAAAATATGGTAATAATTTCCAAAGCACAATGATATCAAACAAGTTTTAATCAAAGACGTGACTTAACAGTCGTACGAGATGGACCAAGTCACAATCCTTAATGATGCATGGCCCCATGCTCGTCATCTAGCGTGTGCGATACCTCAAAGTAGCACAACGATGTGAAATTCGGGGTTTCATACCCTCAAGACAATATTTCCAATCATTATTACCTCAAACTGGTCCAAACTCTAGCCCGTGATGCCTTTGCCTCTCAACTCGGCCTCCGAATGCTCCAAATCTAACCAAAAACAGATTTATACCATCAAAAAATCCTAAGGGAATAAAGCCCACTAGAAAATAACCAATTTACATCAAAAATCCTGAAATTGGCCAAACCCGACCCCCGAGCCCACGTCTCGGAATCCGATAAGAATCACATCAATAGAATCCTTATCCTCCCACGAGTTCATACATATTAAATACATCAAAATCCAACCACAAACGTCCCCTCAAATCCTCAAATCAATGTCTCCAATTTCAAGCCCTAACTCCCCAATCTTAGGCTTTAAATCTCACTAATTTCATGTTTAAACAAGTAAAAATCAACATAGGATCGAGTATTGAGTCCATAAATCTTACCTCCAAGTGTTTCCCTTTGATTCCCTCTTCAATTCTTCTCAAAAAGCTCCAAAATTTCTCAACAATGGAGGAAATAGACCAAAAATTGCGAAAACCACTTTTAAACATTCTGCCCAGGGATTATATTCCTTCTTCGCGAACACGGTTAAAGCCTCGCATTCGCGACGCACAAGAAAAAATTTAACCAATTATTCCTCTTTCGCGAACGTGACTTCCTTCACGCCAACGCGAAGTCTCTGCTGACCAAGCCATCGTAAACACGATCATTTCTAAGAGAACGCGATGCACAAACCCCTGGAATCCCAGATGCTCCACTTTACCCTACGCGAACGCGACTCCTCTCACGCATTCGCGATTCACTAGAAATCAAAACTACGCGAACGCGACCCCAGACTCGCGAACACGAAGAACATATTCTCCTCTAGACCTAGCTTCTCTTGGCGAACACGGGAAAATCTTCGCGAACGCGAAGAACAAATTCTCCTGCAACAAAAACCAGCAAAATCTGCAACTTTCCAAACCAAGAATTAGTCCGTTAACCACCCAAAACTCTCCTAAGCCCCTTGGGGATCTCAACCAAACATGACAACATATCCCATATCATCATTCAAACTTGTTCCAACCTTCAGAACCCTCAAAATAACATCAAAATATCAAATCAACCACGGATTCAAGCCTAAGAACTCCAAAAACTTCCGAATTCCGATTTCGATCAAAAAGTCTATTAAACCTCGCCCGAATGATCTGAAAATTTTGCACACAAGTCCCAAATGACACAACAGACCTACTCAAATTTTTGGAATTCTATTTTGACCCCTATATCAAAATCTCCGCTACCAACTGGAAAATGTCAAAATTTCAATTTCACCAATTCAAGCCTAAATATACCACGGACCTCTAAATATATTCCGGACGCGCTTTGATAACTGTGATTTTTACATGTTTTACACCCATTCTTACCTAAGCTTTGTGCATTAACTGCTATAAATTTGTCCCAAAATGCTTACAAGTTGCGCTTGATTGCAGGTTTAAACGACAAGATGACAAATACCAAAGATCGGCTCAAAAAGGAGTGAAATCTGCCAAGTGTCAAAAGACAAATGAAAGGGGGAACAAAATGACATGTGCGGTCCGCACTGTTTTGTCACGCGGCCGCACAGGAGAGTTCAGAGGCTGGGCATTTTCAAGGTCAACCTGCGCGGTTCGCACTGTTTTGCCACGCGGCCGCGCAGGAAAGTTCAGAGGCCATGCCATTTTTAAGTCAAGATTCGCGGTCCGCGCCCCTTTTCACGCGATCCGCGCCTAAGAGTGTCAGAAACCCAATAATTCAAGGCAAAATCCCATGTGGCTGCACACCTAATCAGTGCCGTCCGCGTGGATGAAGTTCACGCGGCCACACGTCACATTTGTGCGGTCCGCGTCCCCAGTGCCAGAAGCAAGATATGAAGACCCAAAACCCTACGCGGTCGCGCGTCATTTGCGAGCGGTCTGCGCCAGACCCTCAGGGGTATTTTTGTCCGGTTTTTCCTGTGTAGTATAAATAGAACATTTTACTTTTTAGGATCAGTTTTTTTGGGAGTTTTGGTTTCGTATCAGATAGCAGCTGAACTCGAGATTTCATGGTTTTAGCCTATTTTGGGCAATTTCTTCTAGTATTAACGTGGAATTGAGTAGATTAACATTGTATTTAATTATTATGTCAATTTCATCTACTATTTCTTCAATTTTTGTTTCTATTATGGCTAGCTAAACCCATTAGCTAGGGTTGTGGCTCAACCCTAGTGTGGGTAATTAATGGGTGTGATTGTTTAGTGCATGAATGATGTTGGGTATTTGTTATTTGGATTAATCTTATGTTTTCATTAAGATTTGGTGGTTGCAAACACTAAGTCTAGCTTAGTGAGTCTTGACTCTTCTTGAGAAAGAGAGTCTATGACCCCAAGATTAATTCCAACAAGGAATTGGGATGGACCCATGAGAATGGTAGTCCCAATTAACGGGTTAAACCTCGAGAGAGTAATTACCCAAATTGAACCATAAGTTGCTTGGGCAAATTGGCCTACCCAATTGGTCTCGAGAGAGTCAATTGGGCAAAATCACTCTCTTTACCGAGAGGTGTGAGAGTGGGTGCAAAAGTACAACGGTTATAGTATAAGTCCCATATTCATCATTCTTGCATTAGGAATCTCTACCCGTTAGTTGACCACCTAGATGCATGCCACGACCCTAGTGCCTTTCTCTATATTGCATACAACTTAGAATCAATATCTTAGCCTAACTTAGCTTTAAATTTGTAGTTGCTATATTGTAGTTGATAATCAAAAGAAAACCAAAAATGTTAGAAGATCAATTAGGAGCTAAAACATAGTCCTAGACCATACAAACACTCAACTCCAAATTGAAGCTCCCTGTGGAAAATTGACCCCGATACCGCTATTGGGTAAAAGTATTAGCGCCCACTCTTCCTTAGGTTGAGTCCGCTGCGATCATTTTTTGGCGCCGTTGCCGGGGAACTTTACGGTGTTGACTATTTGTGTAGCTAGTATTGTGTTTTGCTTCTCTTTCCTTCTTATTTACTGACTTTGTTTGTGTCGATCAATCAGGTACAATGGCTCTTAATGCAAATGACCCTCTCGGCAATGTGATAGCGGGGGAGGAGGTAGAGGATCTAGAACAAGATGAGGTCTTACGTCAACTCCCACGGAGAGGCTGGCATGTCAATATAAATGCAAATGAGAACAACAACATTCCAGACCCTCCTCCGGCACCGCCGAGAGTGGTTCCCAGAGTTCTACCATATCAAGGATACGCCAGTGCTATTGTTCCTCCCCGAATCCAGGCGGGGAACTTTCAAATCACAAATGTTATGCTGACCTTGCTCGAGCAAAGAGGTTATTTCACGGGTGCCTCCAATCAAAATACCTACAAGCACTTGAAGGGGTTCGTGGATACATATTGGGGAAACAAGCAGACAAACGTGTTCGAGGATGCGTTGAGATTGAGGCTTTTCCCGTTTTCTCTTCGGGGTAAAGCATTGGATTGGTTAGAAAGACTCCCCAATCATTCTATTACAACATGGGATGAATTGGCGGACAAATTTATTGCCAAGTTCTTCTCTCCAAGTCATATGGCACCTCTTCGGGATGAAATTCTAGCTTTCAAGCAAGAGCCAACGGAACCTTTGCATGAGATATGGGAAAGATATAGAACAATGGTGAAAGAGTGCCCTAATAATGACATGACCGAAGCTATGATTCAACAAACCTTTTATCGGGGCATTAACACCACAAATCAATGCATTGTGAACCAATTGGCCGGAGGGAACTTTATGAAACTTTCTTACCAAGAGGCATGTGATGTACTTGATGAAACGGCCGACACCTCTTCGGCATGGCAAAGCCGATCAAACGTGCCCCAAGGTGACCCCACGGTCATCCATTTGCACAAGGAATTGCACGATCATGGCCAAGCTATAGCCGAGCTTACAACAACTATGAATCAATTGGCAAAGGCGCAATTGCAACAAGTCCAAAACCCGCGCCAAGTCAACGCAATGGAAGGTGTTTCTATGTTGAAAAGGAGGCAAAGAGGACAACAACCTCAAGGTAATTGTGAACAATATGACAACAACAATGATGGTAGTGGATATTCGAATGAAGGTTTTGATGACCAAAGTGAGGAAGTCCAATATGTCAACAACTATCAAGGGAATAGAGGTAATCAAGGGAATCAACAATGGAGACCCAAAGGCAATTGGGGCAATCAACAAGGTGGCAATTGGAATTACAACAACAATCAAAGAGGCAATTGGGGGAACAATAATTCGGGGAATCAAGGTAATTGGAACGGGAACAACAATTGGAACAACAACAATGGTGGTCAAGGTGGTTGGAATAACAATGGTGGACAAGGTAATAGGGGGCAAGACTTTCAAAGGCCCCCAATGTATCAACAACCCAATAACCTGTCTCACTTTCCTTCTCAAGGTCCGAGTTCGTCCGGAAGCGAGATGGGGAGAATTGAAAGCATGTTCGAGCAAATGATGAAAAAGAACCAAGATTCCGAGGCCCAATTAGCTTCGCATAACACATATATCTGGAACTTGGAAGTGCAATTAGGCCAAATCTCTCAGTCTTTAAATACACGCCCAAAGGGTGCTCTACCAAGTGATACGGTAATAAACCCCAAGGGTGGGCACAATAATCATGTGATGGAAGTGACAACGTGAAGTGGAAGAGGCAGTGATGTGCATGCCTCAAGAGGAAACCAAGTTGCGGTAGATGAAGATGAGTTACGAAATGATGAGATCCCTTTGGTAGTTGAGGATGTTGTTGAACAAAGTGCAAGTGATAATGTGAGAATTGAAATTGATGAGGGTGAGGAGGAGACTCAAGAGGCCGTGAACCCGTCTAGGGAACACGTCATTGATATACCCGAACCGGTGGTGCCAAAAGCCAAGGCACCCTTGCCTAGACCTCCTCCGCCCTATCCTCAACGGTTGGCCAAGCAAAAGGGTGACAACCAATTTAAGAAATTCATTGAAATGATGAAGAGTTTGACTATCAACGTGCCTTTGGTGGAGGCACTCGAGCAAATGTCGGGATACGCAAAGTTCATGAAAGATTTAGTTACAAAAAAGAGATCAATGGAGTGTGAGACAATCAAGATGACCCATCAAGTGAGCGCAATTGTGCATTCTATGGCTCCGAAACTTGAGGATCCCGGTGCATTCACTATCCCATGTACCATTGGAAGTGCCGACTTTGCAAAAGCCCTTTGTGACTTGGGGGCAAGTATCAATTTAATGCCATATTCGGTCTTCAAGACCTTGGGAATCGGACAACCTCGTCCAACTTCTATGAGGCTTCAAATGGCGGACCGGTCAATGAAGCGGCCTTTGGGAATTATTGATGATGTCCTTGTTTGTGTTGATAAGTTCATATTGCCGGCCGATTTTGTGATCTTGGATTGCAAAGTGGATTTCGAGGTGCCTATCATTCTTGGAAGGCCCTTCCTAGCTACGGGGAAGGCCTTGGTTGATGTGGAAGCGGGAGAATTGACCTTCCGTGTTGGTGATGAAAAGGTAGTGTTCCACGTATGCAAATCAATGAGGCAACCAAATAGCACCGAGGTGTGCTTGTTTGTTGACATTGTCACGGCGGTGATAGTGGATGACACAAGCGCAATGGCAAATGTTGAGGACCACTTGAGGCCGTGCTATTGAACATGGATGTTGATGATGATGCTAGAAGGTTGGAGTGTGTGAACGCATTACATGGCATGAGCTCGTATTCTTATGAACCGAGAAAGTTATCTCTTGATCTTGAAAACCGCAAAACTCCACCCACCAAGCCATCTATTGAGGAGCCACCGGTGTTGGATTTGAAACCACTTCCTCCTCACCTCAGGTATGAATTTCTTGGACCTAATTTCACTTTGCCGGTTATTCTTTCTTCTTGCTTGACTAACGTGCAGGTTGACGCCACTTTGGCGGTTCTTCAAAAGTGCAAGCGGGCGATTGGATGGACCTTGGCGGATATTCGGGGTATTAGCCCCGCATTTTGCATGCACAAGATAATATTGGAGGAGGATGCTAGGCCGTCTCTTGAACATCAAAGGAGACTCAATGAGGCCATGCAAGAGGTGGTCAAAAAGGAAGTCATCAAGTGGCTTGACGCCGATGTGGTGTATCTAATTTCTGACAGTTCGTGGACTTCTCCGGTACAATGTGTGCCAAAGAAGGGAGGAATGACGGTGGTGACCAATGACAACAATGAACTTCTTCCGACTCGTACTGTGACGGGTTGGAGGGTATGCATGGACTACCGGAAGTTGAACAAGGTGACTAGAAAGGATCATTCCCCATTGCCGTTCTTGGACCAAATGCTTGATCGTCTTGCGGGCCGGGCTTTCTATTGTTTTCTGGATGGGTATTCAGGCTATAACCAAATTCTCATTGCCCCGGAAGACCAAGAAAAGACAACCTTCACATGTCCTTATGGCACATTCGCCTTCTCTCGAATGCCATTTGGATTATGTAATGCACCAGCGACCTTCCAAAGATGTATGATGGAAATCTTCACCGACATGGTGGAGGACATATTGGAGGTCTTCATGGATGATTTTAGTGTGGTTGGGGACTCATTTGGTGATTGCTTGCAAAACTTGGATCGTGTGTTGGCCCGATGCGAAGACACAAACTTGGTTCTCAATTGGAAGAAATGCCATTTTATGGTAGAAGAAGGAATTGTGTTGGGTCACAAAATTTCAAAAAGAGGGATTGAGGTTGATAAGGCGAAAATTGAGGTTATCTCAAGGCTCCCTCCCCTTACTTCTGTCAAAGGGGTAAGGAGTTTTCTTGGACACACGGGTTTTTACCGAAGATTCATCAAAGACTTTTCTAAGGTAGTTAACCCGTTGTGTAAATTGCTAGAGAAAGATGCCAAATATGTGTTCGATGAGAGATGTATGAAGGCTTTCAAGCTTCTAAAGCACAAGTTGACGACTACCCCAATCATTACCGCACCAAATTGGAGCTTGCCCTTTGAGCTCATGTGCGATGCTAGTGATGTTGCGGTGGGGGCGGTCTTGGGCCAAAGAATCAACAAAATGTTCCATCCGGTGTACTATGCAAGTAAGACAATGAATGAAGCTCAAAGGAACTACACGGTCATCGAGAAGGAATTGCTTGCCATTGTTTTTGCCATGGAGAAGTTTCGCCCATACCTTATGGGGGCCAAAGTGATTATTCATACCGATCACGCCGCCCTTAGGTACTTGATGATGAAGAAAGACTCGAAAGCGAGGTTAATGAGATGGGTGCTTCTTCTTCAAGAATTTGATTTGGAGATTGTTGATAGAAAGGGTAGTGAAAATCAAGTGGCGGACCACTTTTCTCGATTGGAGGAGGAAGGGAGGCCTTTGGACGGCCTTGAGATAAATGATGCTTTTTCGGATGAACAACTCCTCTCAGTTTCAATGCTAGACATGCCATGGTTTGTCGACATTGCCAATTATCTTTTTACCGGTGTGATTCCGTATGAGCTCTCCTCTAACCAAAGGAAGAAGCTCAAGTGGGATTGTTTGGACTACTATTGGGATGAGCCGTATCTTTTCAAAACTTGCACCGATGGTGTAATTCGCCGGTGTGTTCCCGAAGAAGAGCAATTGTGTATTGTGGAAGCTTTTCACTCTTCGCCCTATGGTGGCCATCATGGCGGGGCGAGGACGGCGTCTAAAGTGTTGAGTTGTAGTTTCTATTGGCCTTCTTTGTTCAAGGATGCCGGTGACTTTGTGAAAAGATGTGATGAATGCCAACGTGCCGGAGGGATTTTGAAGAAAGATGAGATGCCCCTTAACACGATTCTAGAGGTTGACATTTTTTATGTTTGGGGGATAGACTTTATGGGACCATTTGTAAGTTCTTGTGGAAACACCTACATCTTGGTAGCGGTTGATTATATGTCGAAATGGGTAGAGGCCATAGCTTTGCCAAATAATGAAGCTCGAAGTGTGGTGGCGTTCTTGAAAAAGAGTATCTTCACGAGGTTTGGCACTCCACGTGCTATCATCAGTGACGGGGGTTCTCATTTTTGCAATCGGGCTTTTGACTCTTTGCTAGCCAAGTATGGGTAAATCACAAGGTGACCACTCCTTATCATCCTCAAGCGAGTGGTAAAGTTGAGGTGTCCAACCGTGAGATCAAGAGTATTTTGTCCAAGACTGTCAATGCAAATAGGACCGACTGGTCGAAGAAATTGGATGATGCTCTTTGGGATTATAGTACAACTTTCAAGACTCCGATTGGTATGTCGCCGTATCGGTTGGTGTTTGGGAAGGCTTGTCATCTTCCGGTAGAATTGGAACATAAGGCTATGTGGGCCCTGAAAAAGTTGAACTTAGAATGGGATGTCGCGGCAAATCTCCGGTTTGAGCAATTGAATGAACTTGATGAATTTAGGTTTCATGCTTACTCCAGCTCGTCCTTGTATAAGGACAAGATGAAGTACCTTCACGACAAGTATTCCCGAGGGAAGGAATTCAAAGTTGGTGACATGGTTCTTCTTTTCAACTCCCGGTTGAGGTTATTTCCGGGCAAGCTGAAGTCTAAGTAGATCGGCCCATTTGAAGTGGTTGGTGTAACTCCTTTTGGTGCCATTGATCTCAAAAATAAGAATGGTGAAGTTTTCCGGGTCAATGGGCATCGTGTCAAGCACTATTTAGGAAATATTGATGACAGCCACGTGGTGGCACTCATTCATTTGAAATGACTGTGATGGTAACATGCGTCGTGCCGCAACGTTAAATCAGGCGCTTCTTGGGAGGCAACCCATGTCTTTTTCTTTTTCTTTGTTTTTCTGTTGTAGAGTAGGATTTTTGAGCTGATAATTTGTGAAGTGTTGCAGGGATAATGTTGAACCAGTGCAGGGCAAAATGTGCAAAAAAATGGTCAGTCTCTGAATATGGCCTACGCGGCCGCGCAGCAAAACAGTGCGGTCCGCGTAGGTGTGAGCAGCTGAAAGTCTAAGACCCAGAAGACCCAGCACGGCCGCGTGACATTTCTGTGCAGTCCGCGCTGGAGGACCAAGAATTGCATGCTCTCTGACAAAGTCCCACGCGGTCGCGCACCAAAACAGTGCAGTCCGCGTGGATTGAACAGCTAAAGTGAAAGATGCAAAATCCAGCGCGGGCCGCGTCCATTTCTGTGCGGCCGCATTGGTAGGTGGGTACTGGGTCCCAGGGCTTTTCTATAAATAGAGGCCTTGGGCCTCATTTTAACCTTTTCGCCAATTTTACACCTGAGCTCTAATTTTCACTGTTCATCAACATTAATTGGGCACATAGTTGAAATCTCATTAATCCCTGGTAACAACTTTCATTCATTTCAATCATAGTCTAATTTTTGTTTTGTTTAATTGCTTTCTACTAGTGTAACTTCTTACTTTCATCTTTTTCTTCTTAGTTTAACTGTTAGATTAGATTTTTGTGTGTTTTTGTTTAAATCATGGGCATCGAATCTTGTTAAATAACTGAGTAGGTACACTTAGGACCCAAAAGGGTGAACAAAAATTGGATTTAATTGAACAAACACCCAGCTTAGTTAAATTAGCCCTACGCGGCCGCGTAACATTTGTGCGCGGTCCGCGTGACTCTGGATAAGAGATGATGAACCTCTCTATGGGGACCGTGTATCATTTCTGTGCGGTCCACGTGAGCCCAGTGCGGCCGCGGTCCAAAACAGTGCGGACCGCGTGTGAAGAGTTCAGAGAGGTCAACATTTTGGCATTTCACCTGCGCGGACCGTGTAACATTTCTGTGCGGTCCGCGCTGAACCAACGCGGCCGCATACTATTTCTGTGCGGACCGCATCAGTTTATTCAGAGAGGTATGTGTTGGTGTCAGTATACTGCCGGACCGCATGCCTTTTGGTGCGGTCCGCGCCCCCTCTGCCTGTGTAACTATGTCTGCACTCTTTTCATTCAACTGAACTGTCCACTTCACCTTATGTGCTTCTACTAACAATGTTAGACATGTATACCTTGCAGACAATGGCTAAAAAAAGAGCGGGCAAAGAAATACAACCCGGGAGAGGGGGTTCCTCCCGAGGAGGGAAAAGCAGGCGGATTGTGAAACTCACTCCTCAAACCAGGGAATTGATAAAGACAACCGGAAGAAAATTCGGGAAGCTGATAGAGCTGTATCTCATTCCACGGGGAGTGAGTATGCACCTTCACGGAGCATTACCTCGGAGTCTGCCCCCATCCACATGTCCACTTCATTTCAGCTCCGTGATTCCCCTTCCCCGGATCATGATAATGTAGCCTCCTCCAAGAAGCCGATTAATGTCATCTCGGAATCGTCTGATGAGTCCGTAGCAAGAGAAGAAGAGCAATACTCCACATCTCCCACAGCTTCATTATCAGGGGAGAGTGGAGGATATGTTGAGGGAGGTGAGCCACAGGTCGGGGGGATTGAGCGTACTAGAAAACCGGAGGCATGGGCAGACAGGTTTGTTAGTGAGGTTGCTTTCCACAGATTCCGAGAGTGGTGGCCCAGAAGGAAACTTATTTCGGAGAGGAAGTTCATAGATGTCGATCTTGTCCCTCTCAACCCACATGTGCAAGCACAATTCCGCACTAGGGAGGGTTGGGGCTTCTTCAAAGAACGTGTTGAAATGGTGAATGAGCATATGGTGAAGGAGTTCTACAGCAATGTTCACCATATAGTTCGGGACTCCAAAGTAACTAAAGTGAGGGACAAGATAGTTGTGTTTGATGGCAAATCGTTGAATGAATTCCTGGGGTTCGGAGAAGAGGATGAATCGCAATATTTAGAAAAGCTAGCAATGAAAGAGGAGGTTCGTCCTTGGTTGGCCGAGCACTTGGCAGCCCCGGGTACAGTCCTAGTCTGGTTGAAAGCACAAGAAAAGATTTTTAGGAACACCCTGAACTTTGAAGCCAAAGGGTGGTTGACTTTCGTGTATAGTCGACTTGACCCGTCTACACATGATCACTCCATTCCCCTCCCTCGTGCTGTCTTGGTAGCATCTATCATGGCGGGTTTCCCTCTAAATGTGGGTAATATTATGTCGAGAGTGATTTCTACAGTTGGTAATGAGACCCAAACAAACTACCCCTTCCCAAACACACTCTCTTTGTACTTCAGAGAATTGAAAGTGAAGAAAAAGAAATATGATGTCAAGGTACCTCCGGTGGCCCCGCACTTATGGTGTAGTCAGCTGGGTCCAGACAACCCGAAGAGGGGCAAGAAGAATGTGGCATCCACTTCCACCGCACCTGGCCAGTCTGAGGAGCCAGCGGTCATTGAGCAGCCCAGTGAGCCTTCCACCATTCCTGCTACTGATGAGGCATTGCCTCCAAGTCCGTCGTCAGCAGCTAGTCCTTCTATTGTAGCTGACCCGGTAGTCTCTTCATCAAAGACTCACCGGTTCACCGCAAACTAGCTCACCCACTCCCTTGCCAGTTTGAACAACTGGATGTCAGCTGCGACATCCAAGTTGTCCACATTGACCACTGCTGTACAGGCACAAGGAGTGCCAGTTACTATTGAGATTCCTTCCTCCATTAAGGAGGCACTGAAGAAGATCCTGGCCAACCAGGAAAAGATGATGGCGATGCATGATGCCTTGACTAAGGCGGTTGGGGCACATGGCAAAGCATTGGAGAAATTGGCTCGGGAGCAGAAGAAGCTGAGGAAGCAGAAGGCTTCCAAGGAGTCAGTGACACAGTTGAGAGTGGATGTGGACAAGCTCATGGCGGATCAGTTGCCACTTGACCTACTATTTCGGTACCCGGCTATAGAGCCAGCAGCTGCACAGGTACAGGAGGAGCAGCAGAGGCCGAGGAAGAAGAGGAAACTCCCTAGCACTAAGGGAGTTGTGATTGAGGTAGCACCAGTTCAGGAGAGTCCCTCCACTGCCCCACCAGTTGATGAGCCAGTTCTTGAGCAGGCACATGTCCCAGCAGCACAGCAGCAGCAGGCCGGGGACCAGTTTGAGGTCCCCGCCAGTATAGAGGACTTAGGAGCCATTGACCAGCACAGGGTGACGGATGGGGCTTGAGGGGCCTTTCTATATCTTTTCTTTCATTTTTGTGCTTATTTTGTTAGTTAGCATTGGGGACAATGCTAGCTTTTATTCGTGGGGGTGTGGCCCTACTATTTGGATTGACTGTTGGATTACTATATATATTCTTTTACTTTCTGCACATTCGTAGTTGTAGATGGCTTGTATATAACTGTTCATTCTAGATGCTCTCAAATTTTAGGTATATATTCATTCTCCCTGGTTGTATATTCTACTCCCCTTTTGTACATATTCATTCGGTATTCATTTTGGTTTTCTATTTTTGGTTAAAATTTTTCATTTTAGTTGCAAAGTTAGGCTCGTAGCCTTTTTGTTTTGTTTTGGCGTTTGCAATAAGCCCTTGGTTTTCTTAATGCCACGGTTCTTTCCAAGGGCAGATGTTGTGCGAACCGGGTGACTCTTCCCAATGATAGATGGCATGAAAACCTTCTTAAGGGTTTGAGTTCATTTTTGATTTTCAAGTTTTTGTAGTTAAGGGTACCTTAGGCAAAGCTTCACTTGGGCCTAGCACATTTGCCTTTGGTCCAATGGTCAAAGACATTATGCTGTGTTTAGGATGGTGAAAGTTGTGGCCTTAAGACTCTTGTGTTGACCAAACAGTCATCGTGTGGTTATTTTGGACCATTGTGCGCTTGAATCATATCTAAGGTCGTTGTGGGCCCCCGACTCCGTCTTTGGCAATCCTTGAGTGTGTGTAGTGAGAATTCGAATCGTGAGCCCAAGTACCGAGCCGATGGTCTAGAACTTGCCCTGAATGTCTGTTGAGGCAAAATCATAGGTGGAACTTGACTTGAGACGTGATTATAGGCTCTCCTTGATCCAAAACGCAAAATTTGAACAATTTACATAACCTACCAATGAAATAATCCCTAGTTCAACCCTTTGGAGCCTTAAACCTTTTTCGTTCATGAACCAAGCTACAAGCCTATACCCATTCTTAACGAGACCCTCTCTTAGCACCCAAATCTTCCCTGGAGTAAATGGCAAATGTCTAAGTTTGGGGGGAGAGACAAGAAAGGCATCAATATGGTAAAAAGGCGCAAAAGCAAAAGAAAAGCAATGCGATGAAAAAAAGAAAAAGACAAAAAGAAAGACAAAAATGAATAAGAACCAAAAAGGGAATCCAAGGACAACAAAAAAAGTGAAAAAAGTGTGGAAAAGTGGTAAAAAGGATAAAGGGTTTGAATTGCAAAAGAAAGAGTGATAATGTGTCTCTCTAACCCCTTGAAAAAAGTGAATTACTCAAGTGAGTCAAGAAAGTGTGCCAAAATAAATTCAAAGAAGTGTTTAGGGGAAGATTGAACCCATTTGAACAAAAATATGTCCTACCTTTACCCAAAGCCTTCACAATGACTACTCAAAAGCCCTATATGATCTTGAGTTGAGGGAAGCCTACATTAGTGGATACTTACATAAGGGGCAAACATATGGTACTTAGAGTCGAACTTAGAGCCTTTTCTTTATGAGAGATGAAAGAGAAGTCCATTCACCTCGATTTGTGTGCAAATACTCTAAAAAGGTGAGGTTCACTTAGGGAAAGTCGAGGATGTGTAAGTTTGGGTTCCACAATGACCAAAGAAATTGAGAAAAGTTCCTTGATGAAATGTGTCAACTCTTGATGCTCTTGTGTCACACTTGACCCACAAGCTTTCAAAGTTTAAATGTGTTAATGATGCATTCGCATTCAGGGCAATTGTTAGTCCCAATTGATGCTTGTTGAGGTTACTTTAGGATAAGCAGGAATTACGTGGGTGTTGTCCATTGAGGGGTAGGTCTCATTTTATTTGCTTGAGGACAAGCAAAGGGTTAAGTTTAGGGGAGTTGATAACTGTGATTTTTACATGTTTTATACCCATTCTTACCTAAGCTTTGTACATTAACTGCTATAAATTTGTCCCAAAATGCTTAAAAGTTGCGCTTGATTGAAGGTTTAAACGACAATATGACAAATACCAAAGATCGGCTCAAAAAGGAGTGAAATATGCCAAGTGTCAAAAGACAGCTGAAAGGGGGAACAAAATGACCTGTGCGGTCCGCACTGTTTTGTCACGCGGCCGCACAGGAGAGTTCAGAGGCTGGGAATTTTCAAGGTCAACCTGCGCGGTCCGCACTGTTTTTCCATGCGGCCGTGCAGGAAAGTTCAGAGGCCATGCCATTTTTAAGTCAAGATGCGCGGTCCGCTCCCCTTTTCACGCGGTCCGCGCCCCTTTTCACGCGGTCCGCTCCCCTTTTTACGCGGTCTGCGCCTAAGAGTGTCACAGACCCAATCATTCAAGGCAAAAGCCTACGTGGTCGCACACCTAATCAGTGCGGTCCGCGTGGATGAAGTTCACGCGGCCGAGCATCACATTTGTATGGTCCGCATCCCCAGTGGCAGAAGCAAGATATGAAGACCCAAAACCCTACGCGGCCACGCGTCATTTGTGCGCGGTCCGCGCCAGACCCTCAGGGGTATTTTTGTCCTGTTTTTCCTGTGTAGTATAAATAGAACATTTTACTTTTTAAGATCAATTTTTTTGGGAGTTTTGGTTTCGTATCAGATAGCAGTTGAACTCGAGATTTCTTGGTTTTAGCCTATTTTGGGCAATTTCTTCTAGTATTAACGTGGAATTAAGTAGATTAACATTGTATTTAATTATTATGTCAATTTCATCTACTATTTCTTCAATTTCTGTTTCTATTATGGCTAGCTAAACCTATTAGCTAGGGTTGTGGCTCAACCCTAGTGTGGGTAATTAATGGGTGTGATTGTTTAGTGCATGAATGATGTTGGGTATTTGTTATTTGGATTAATCTTATGTTTTCATTAAGATTTGGTGGTTGCAAACACTAAGTCTAGCTTAGTGAGTCTTGACTCTTCTTGAGAAAGAGAGTCTATGACCCCAAGATTAATTCCAACAAGGAATTGGGATGGACCCATGAGAATGGTAGTCCCAATTAACGGGTTAAACCTCGAGAGAGTAATTACCCAACTTGAATCATAAGTTGCTTGGGCAAATTGGCCTACCCAATTGGTCTCGATAGAGTCAATTGGGCAAAATCACTCTCTCTACCGAGAGGTGTGAGAGTGGGTGCAAAAGTGCAATGGTTATAGCATAAGTCCCATATTCATCATTCTTGCATTAGGAATCTCTACCCGTTAGTTGACCACCTAGGTACATGCCACGACCCTAGTGCCTTTCTCTATATTGCATACAACTTAGAATCAATATCTTAGCCTAACTTAGCTTTAAATTTATAGTTGCTATATTGTAGTTGATAATCAAAAGAAAACAAAAAATGTTAGAAGATCAATTAGGAGCTAAAACATAGTCCTAGACCATACAAATACTCAACTCCAAATTGAAGCTCCCTGTGGAAAATTGACCCTGATACCGCTATTGGGTAAAAGTATTAGCGCCCACCCTTCCTTAGGTTGAGTCCACTGCGATCACGCTCCCAAGTCGAAAATCACCTAACGGAGATAATCAAATCATAAAAATATAAATCCGAGATTGAATATTAAAAAGTCAAAACTTGGTCAAACCTTTCAAATTTTAAGCTTCAAACTGAGGATTGTTCTTCCAAATCCATTCCGATTACCCTGAAAACCAGAACCGATGATTTAAATAAGTCATAATACATCACACGGGACTAGTCATGCCCGAGAACTGGCGAGCTAAGTGCAAAAGCTCAAAACGACCGGTTGGGTCGTTACAAAAAGCAATGCTCTCAAAGCTTTTGTTCTTAGCAAACATGGTGTAAAGCCTAGTCTTCAATCTTCCTCATCTCTTCCACTTTTCTTCATGTTGGCTCGCTCGAGAGCTCATTAATTTAAGATGAATTTAAGTAATTCTATGCCCTAACAGTGACGAGAATAAAAAGTATCTAAACAATCAGGTCACTTATTACAAGTCAATATTCTAAGATATGGAATATAACTTGTTATTGCAAGTTAACCTAAGATGTTAGTTTATATAAATATACAATAAATTTCACAGTATCAATATAGTTTTATTGCTACAACATGTTGTTTACCATGTTTTGTATGTTTCTAAGCTATAAATGTTATCCATAATTGTCTTTTTTTAATGTTATCCATAATTGTATTTTTTTCTAAGACTCTCAATATATATTAGTCAACCTCATAGCTTTTTTCCTATATTATACTCCCTTCATTCACTTTTACTTGGCAAGTTTTGACTTTTCACGCCCATTAAGAAATAATAAATGAAGTGCATAATTTACCATGATACCCATATTAATTGATGCATATTTTATTGGATTTGAGAAAACGATTTTAAATGAGTAATAAATAAATATGCCTAAAGTGACAAGTAAAAATGAAAATCTATTTATAGTATATACGCCAAGTAAAAGTGAACGGAGGGAGTATATGTAGAGCACACATCATTTTTGAGAAACTAATCAGCATTCAACATTCAGCATTCAGCATATGAAATAATATTAATCTTACTTGGTAGAGCTTTGACAGAAAAGGAAAATGAGATATGTAGAAAGAGATCAAGAAATCAAATAATGTTTAGCTTTCTGAATTGATGAGAATACGCCAATTTGGGTTGCATTTCGATAACCATGTGTCGAGCTTATACATAGGTGGTCCAAATTCTGTGACGAATTTTCTCCCGTTGCACATCAAGTCCCCCTTGAGATTTAATTATTATGTTCGGATTTTAGAAAACTTATATTTTCTCCCGTCCAAAATAATTGATGTTTTAGGCTTAGGTATATGGATTAAGGATCACTTACTCCTAAAAAGTAGGAGTTTTGACTAAAATACCTTCAATTAGAATTTGCCTTTTTAAGGTTGACATAATTATCATGGGAATATGTGATATATGTGTTAGGATTTTTCTGAATTTTTAATCTATTAGGACTCTCTTTCGTGAGGAATGGAAAAAACTCCTAAAATGAATAAATCTCATTCATATGCCTTATCATTTCTTGGAAGAGAAGTTTTGTACTTTTATAAGCCGACGTTTTCTTCTCACAACAAGACCAACAACAACAACAATATCCACAATGTAGTTTTTCAAAGAGTTTTGTTTAGGGGAGATTATTCTCTCAATAGTTTTTATTTTCTTTTATATTAGTCTTTACATATGTGTGCCAATTGGCCAAACCATATTTTTATGCATATTTTAATCTATTTTTCTTTCTGTCTGATTTATTACCGTCCAAGGTTTGCAACTATTAGCTTCCGCATGATGCACCATATTATTTTGATCCCAACAATATGGGAGTCGCATTAATAGTAAATGAAGCAACTTAAGATATTCTCAAATGAACATGCTTCTCAAATGCTTTGAAACGACCAGAGGCAATAAAGGTTTTATATCAAATACATAAAAGAACGTATTCACTATACATTAAAATTATTGCAACAACTCAGTCGGCCATTTTGAGAATTTGCATTCCGTTCAGCTATTTGAAATATTGAGTTGCATCATATGATGTATTATGACTTGTATAAATCGTCGTTTTGGTTTTCAGGTTATTCAGAATAGATTTGGAAGAATTATTCTCCACTAGGAAGCTTTAAATTGAAAGAGTTGACCACGTTTCACTTTTTAGTACTTGACCTCGGATTGGAGTTTTGATGGTTCCATTAGGTCCGGATGGTGATTTTGGACTTCGACATATGCCTGAATTTGTATTTGAATATTTCTAGAAGGTTTCAGTACTATTTGACGAAAGTTGGAAATTTAAAGGTTTGGAATGTCCATAAGTTTGACCGGAAGTTGACTTTGATGATATCAGATTCGAATTGTGGTTCCGAGAATTGGAATAGCTTTGTTATGTCATTTGAGACTTGTGTACAAAATTTGAGTTCATTCCGATCTGATTTGATAAAGTTCGACACGAGTTTTGGAAGTTGAAAGATTCAAAGTTCATTAAGTTCGATTTGAGGTGCGATTCGTGGTTTTGATATTGTTATGCGTGATTTGAGACCTCGAATAAGTTAGTGTTATGATATGGGACTTGTTGGTATGTTCGGACAGGGTTTTGAGGGATTCGTGTGAGTTTCAGATAGGTTTGGGTTGTGTTGCACTCGTTTTTTTATGTTTCGACGTCGTTTCTTCAAGCATAAATGGTACAACATTAAGCAATAAGCTCCAATTTATGTTCTGATTAAAGCATTATATCCGTATTGTAATTAAAGAGGTATATAAAAAAGAATCGTTAAATTTGGACATCGTATGAGGAGTTTATGATCATTTTACTAAGAATTGGGTTGCCAGATTTTTCAGATTAATTACGAAATTGCCACTGACTTCATACTTAAAAATCTGCATTATTTCCAAATATTGAAACCAACATATCTCCTTCATTATAAGGTCAAATGGAGTGATTCAATGTCACGACCCCGGTTTGCCCTCCGTGAACCATTGTGACGGCACCTAGTCTCTACGACTAGGTAAGCCTAACAATATGGAAAATAAACCAATTTGCGGAAGAAATAATAAGAACAAAATAGTGAAATAAAACAGTGTTTAAAAGTGTCGCTCGGCATACACAATAACAACTCTCGAAATTTGAATACATTTTCCAAAACCCGGAATCTCATGATCACAAGCCTTTGAATGTCTACAAGTATCTAACTCCAGAATCTCTAATAAAGGAAAAGAAAAATACAGAAGGGCTAGTACTTAAAAGGGGGAGTAGAAAAAATCACCAGGAATACCACTCTTCTTAAGATAATAACCGAGGATCTCTCAGTATCCCGAAGATCTCTTAGTACCCTCACTACATGCCAGAGATCTCTTGGTATCACGAGAATCTCTTGGTATCCTCAATATATGCTAGGGATATCTTGGTATCTTGAGGATCTCTTGGTATCCTCAATATACGTGCTAGGGATCTCTCTGTATCCCGCACCTCAACTCAAATCATAAATACGTACAGGGGATCTCCCGGGATGCCGTCCCGTAGTCCCAAAGTAAAACACATAGCAACAACACAAGGAATACTCAATTAAGCTAAATTTCATACCAAGTAAAAAGGGTAATTCTAACCTAACATGCTTCACATAATACAATTACGGCAGTTTAAATAATAAAGCAATTAAGTAAATTAAACATGCTTTTCTAAGCTAACAGCTGATTTAAATTTCAAGTAAAGTAAGCAGGAAAGGTAAAACACAATTAAAGCTACTTAAATAAAAATAGGATTTTCAATAATTAGCACAAGTACGCACTCGTCACCTCACGTACAAGGCATTTGAATTACCACAATACCAAATCCTAAGGGGAATGTCCCCCACGCAAGGTTAGACAAGTCACTTACCTCGAATCGGCTCAAAAGTCAATCCGAAACCACGTTCTTGCCACGAGTACTCGACTCCAAATATCCTAAATCTATTCAATTCAATTACATAATATAAACAATACTTCAAGTAACTGATTCTACAAATAAATTCTAAGCTAATACGCGAAATTAAGTAAAATGACCAAAATGCCCCTTGGGCTCACATCTCGGAATCGAGTGAAATTTACATTTCCAGAATTCTAATACACTCACGAGTCTATACTCAACAAGAACACTGAAATCTGAGTTCAATTGTCCCCTCAAATACTCATGTTAAGGTCTCTTAATCTCAAACCCTAACTACCCATTTTTCCCAAATTTTTCACCACTAATTAGGCCTCTTATCACATATAAACAAGTTATGAAGTCAAAAATGTTACCTCCAAGTGATTCCCCTTTGGTTTCCTCAAAAATCACCCTCAAAAGCTTCAATCCCCTTAAAAAATGGTGGAAAAATGAAGAAGGGTCACGGATGGGCTATTTAAATACTGCCCAGATATCCCTTCTTCGCGAACGCGGAAGGCCCCTCGCATTCGCTAAGCACAAATTCACTTGGGTCTAGATTCCATCATCGTGAATGTGATACATAGGACGTGAATGCGATGCAAAGCCTTTTCCTCCTATGCGAACGCCAGAACACCATCGTGAACGCATAGGTATGAAACCTCCCAGCTTCGCGAACGCTGGAGAACCTTCGCAAATGCGAAGCATTAATCCTCCCCCATCCCCAACTCCTCTTCGCGAACGTGATACCCTACTCGCGAACGCGAAGAAGGAAACCAGAACAGGGCTGCTGCAATTTCAACAAGTTTCAAAATGCCCCGTTGAGCATCTGAAACACACCCGAGGCCCCCGGGACCTCAACCAAACATGCCAGCCAATCCTAAAACATCATTCAAACTTGTTCCAATCTTCGGAACGCTCAAAACAACATCAAAATACCAATTTAGCATCGAATTCAAGCCTAAGAACTTCAAAAACTCTCAAAATACGCTTTCGGTCAAAAAGTCTATCAAACCTCGTCCGAATGACTTGAAATTTTGCACACACGTCACATTTAACACTATGAAGCTACTCCAACTTCCGGAATTTCATTCTGACCCTCGGATCAAAATCTCACTATCGAACCGAAAATTTCAAAAATTCAACTTTCGGCATTTCAAGCCTAAATTAGCTACGGACCTCCAAAACACCATCCAAATACGCTCCTAAACCCGAAATCACCCAACGAAGCTAACGGAACCATCGGAATTCCATTTCGAGGTCGTCTTCACACTGTTCTGACTATGGTCAAATTTCCAAAACTTAAGCTCTCATTTAGGGACTAAGTGTCCCAAAACTCTCCAAAACTCCCAATAATTCCCCCCGGCAACTCACAATAGCAGAAACAAACACGGGAAAAGCAGTTAATAGGGGATCAGGGCATAAATTATTAAAACTACCGGCTGGGTCATTACATCCTTCCATACTTAAACATTCTTTCGTCCTCGAACGAGTATAGAGACATACCTGAAGTAGTGAAAAGATGAGGGTAACGGCTGTGCATATCCTGCTCGGTCTCCCAGGTCGCCTCCTCGACCGGCTGACCCCGCCACTGAACCTTCAAAGATGCAATGTTCTTTGATCTCAGCTTTCTAACCTGCATGTCCAATATTGCCACTGGCTCCTCAACATAAGATAGATCCTTGTCCAACTAGATTGAACTGAAATCCAACACGTGCGACGGAATAAGTGATACCTCCGGAGCATAGAAACATAGAATACCAGATGAACTCCTGCCAAGCTGGGAGGTAAGGCAAGCTCATAAGCAACCTCCCCAACACGCCTCAATATCTCAAAAGGGCTAATAAACCTCGGAGTCAACTTCCCCTTCTTCCCAAATCTCATAACGCCTTTCATAGGTGAAACCCGAAGTAGAACCCGCTCTCCAACCATGTAGGAAACATCACGAACCTTCCGGTCCGCGTAGCTCTTTTGTCTGGACTGGGCTGTACGAAGTCTATCCTGAATCACCTTAACCTTCTCCAAAGCATCATGAACCAAGTTTGTGCCCAATAATCTGGCCTCACCTGGCTCAAACCAACCCACTGGGGATCTACACTGCCTACCATATAAAGCAACGTACGGTGCCATCTGAATTCTGGACTGATAGCTGTTGTTGTAGGCAAACTCCACCAATGGCAAGAACTGATCCCAAGACCTTCCAAACTCAATCACACATGCACGGAGAATATCCTCAAGAATCTGAATAATGCGCTCGGACTGTCCGTCTGTATGAGGGTGAAATGTTGTACTCAACTCCACCCGAGCACCCAACTCATGCTGAACGGCCCTCCAGAATCGTGACGTGAACTGAGTACCCCTATCAGAAATGATGGAAACTGGAATACCATGCAGACGAACAATCTCTCGGATATAAATCTCCGCCAACCGCTTCCGAAGAATAAGTAGACACATAGGAATGAAGTGTGCGGACTTGGTCAGCCGATCCACAATTATTCAAATAGCATCGAACTTTCTCAAAGTCCGTGGGAGCCCAAATACAAATTCCATGGTGATCCGCTCCCACTTCTACTCTGGGATCTCTATCCACTGAAGCAACCCACCCGATCTCTAGTGCTCATACTTCACCTGCTGACAGTTGAGGCATCGTGCTACAAATCCAACTATATCTTTCTTTATCTGCCTCCACCAGTAGTGCTATCTCAAATCATGATACATCTTTGTGGCACCCGGATGAATGGAATACCGCGAACTATGGGCCTCTTCTAGAATCAACTCCCGAAGCCTATCAACATTGGGTAAACAAATCCGACCTTACATCCTCAATACCCCATCATCACTAATAGTCACATCTCTGGCATCACCTTGCTGAACCTTGTTCTTGAGGACAAGAAAATGAGAATCATCATACTGACGCTCCATGATACGATCAAATAAAGAAGACCGAGAAACCACGCAAGCTAGAACCCAACTTGGCTCCGAAAGATCCAATCTTACAAACTGGCTGGCTAGAGCCTGAACATCTATCGCCATATGCATCTCCGATGCTGGTAAATAAGCCAAACTCCCCAAACGCTCTGCCCGACGACTCAAGGCATCGGCTACCACAATGGCCTTGCCCGGGTGATACAAAATAGTGATATCATAGTCCTTCAGCAACTCTAACCATCTCCTCTGGCACAAATTTAGATCTTTTTGCTTGAACAGGTGCTGCAAGCTCCGATGATCAGTATAAATCTCATAAGGAACCCCGTACAAATAATGACGCCAGATCTTTAGGGCGTGAACAATGGCAGCTAACTCAAGGTCATGGACAGGATAATTCTTCTCGTGAACCTTCAATTGTCTGGACACGTAGGCAATCACCCTACCGTCCTGCATCAAAACCGCTCCAAGGACAATCCTCAAGGCATCACAATAGATAGTGTAAGACCCCGAACCTGTAGGCAATATCAAAATTGGGGTTGTAGTCAAAGCTATCTTGAGCTTCTGAAAGCTCGCGTCACACTCTTCCATCCACTGGAACAGAGCACCATTCTGGGTCATTCTGGTCATAGGGGCTACAATTGATGAAAACCCCTCCACAAAATGACGGTAATAACCTGCCAAGACAAGAAAATTGTGGATCTCTATAGCTGAGGATGGTCTAGTCCAACTCTGTACTGCCTCTACTTTCTTCGAATCCACCTGAATACCCTCACTCGACACTATGTGGCCTAAGAATGCCACGAAATCCAACCAAAACTCACATTTCGGGAACTTAGCATATAACTTCTTTTCTCTCAAGGTCTGAAGCACTTTGCTCGGGTGCTGCTCATGATCTTCCCAACTCCGGGAATACACCAGAATATCATCAATAAAGACAACGATGAACGAGTCAAGATACGGCCGGAGCACACTGTGCATCAAATGCATAAAGGTTGTTGGGCCATTGGTTAGCCCAAATGACATAACAAGGAACTCATAATGACCATATCGAGTCCTGAAAGCATTCTTCGGGATATCTGGCTCCTGAATCTTCAACTGATGGTAACCTGAGTACAAGTGAATCTTAGAAAACACCTATGCGGCCTGAAGCTGGTCAAATAGATCATCAATACGAGGCAAAGGATAACGGTTCTTCATTGTAACTTTGTTCAACTAGCGATAATCAATACACATACGCATAGAACCATCATTTTTCTTCACAAACAAGATAGGAGCACCCCAAGGTGATACACTGGGCCTAATAAAACCCTTATCAAGCAATTCCTATAACTGATCCTTCAACTTTTTCAACTCAGGAGGAGCCACACGATACGGGGGAATAGAAATGGGCTGAGTGTTCGGCAACAGATCAATGCCAAAATCAATATCTCTATCAGGCGGCATGCCCGGAAGATCAGCTGGAAACACATCGGGAAAATCCTATACTATTGGGACTGAATCAACTGCAGGGGTATCAATACTGACATCTCTCACATAAGCTAAATATGCATCGCACCCCTTCTCAACCATTTGCTGAGCCTTAAGGAAAGAAATAACTCTATTGGGAGTGTGATCTAAAGTACCCCTCCACTCAACACGCGGTACACCTGGCATAGCCAGCATCACGGTTTTGGCGTGGCAATCAAGAATAGCATAATGGGGCGACAACCAGTCCATGCCCAAGATAATATCAAAATCTACCATGCTGAGTAACAATAAATCGACTCTAGTCTCAAAACCACTAAGAGCAACCAAACACAACCGATAAACGTGGTCCGCAACAAGAGAATCTCCCACAAGAGTAGAAACATAAACAGGGGAACTTAAAGAATCCCGAGGTACACCCAAATGCGGAGCAAAATAAGAAGACACATAAGATTAAGTGGAGCCTGGATCGAATAGAACTGATGCATCTCTATGACAAACTAGTATAATACCTGTGATGACAGAAATCGAAGGCAACAACCTCGGTTCGGATAGGAAGGGCATAGTATCGGGCTTGGCCTCCCCCTATAGAGCGATCTCTACCTCCGCGACCTCCACTTCTAGCTGGCTGAGCAGGTGGGGTAGCAACCAGAGCTGTAACCATAGCCTGAGAACTCTACGGGGCACGCTATGGTTGAGAAGTCTGTGGAGGTGCACTCCTCCCAAGTTTAGGGCAATCCCTCACCACATGGAGTGTGTCACCACACTCAAAACAAGCCCTGGGAGGACGTGGTGGCTGTGACTGGCCCGGACCAGGTCTGCTGGACTGACCTCTAAAAACACCCTGCGCAGGAGGCACACTAAATACCTGAGGTGCATAATAAGGCTCCTGAGGCCTAGGAGGAGCTAGAATACCACTGGCTGTTGGAAGAGCTGAATGAACAGGGTGACTCATATAACCCCTACCATGACGACCTACAGTTGGGGCACAGGCACCAGAATAATGGCCCGACTCTCAAGACCTCTTGGCCTTCCTTTCCTCTCTCTCCCTAGCATGCATACCCTCAATCCTCCTAGCAATGCTCACCACCTACTGATAAGAAATATCCATCTCCAACTCACGAGCCATGCTAGACTTGATACTGGGAATAAGCCCCTTAACAAACCGGCGAACCCTCCAGCGAACAGTAGAAACCAAGACTGGGGCATGTCTAGCCAAACTGGTGTAACGGATAGCATACTCCGAGACAGTCATAGCACCCTAGCGTAAATGCTCAAACTCTGTGTGTCATGCGTCCCTAGGAACAAACTCCCTCAGGAACATATCTATATACCGAGTCCAAGTTAGTGAAGCTGCCTCATCCGAACTGTTTAACTCATAGGTGCGCCACCACTTATAGGCGGCTCCTCGAAGCTGGAAGGCAGTGAAAGACACCTCACTCGATCCTGATATACCCATAGTGCGGAGGATACAGTGACACTCCTCCAGAAATCCCAGGGCATCATCTGAAGCTAACCCACCAAATACAGGAGGATCATACTTCTTGAACCTCTCAAGCCTCCGCTACTCATCCTCAGAAACCGCTGCCCTGTCCTCGGGCTGACCTGGGGCTATTGGCGGTACAAAAATAACCTCTAGAACCTAATCCACATGCACTCGCTACTTAGGAGTGCGGGCGGCGGGAGTCTATGCTCCTCCCCTGGCCTGAGATGTAGCTGCAGTAAGGGGAAACAACCCTGCCTGGGCCAAAGTGGTGTACATGCTCATGAACTGTGCCAGAGTCTCCTGAAGTGCTGGAGTAGTAGTAGCAGTAGGCATGTCAAGTGCCTGGACTCCGGCTGGAACTACTGGTGGTACCTCAGTGGCAGCTCGCGCAGGTGTTCTAGCCGCACCACGTGCGCGTCCTCGGCCTCTGACGGCTGCAATAAGGGGCACGGGTGCCTGATCATCTCGGGTAGCGCATGTCCTCACCATCTGTGAGAGAGTAGAAGACAAAAATTTAGAATTGTGATATCAAAATCTCGCACAACAAGGAAATCAAATGAAGTGAAATTTTCCTAACAGTTACATAGCCTCTCGTAGATAAGTACAGACGTCTCTGTACCGATTAGCGAGACTCTAATAAACCGGCTTTTGATTCATGACTCCTATTAACCTAGAGCTCTGATACCAACTTGTTACGACCCTGGTTCACCCTCCGTAATCCATCGTGACGGCACCTAGTCTCTACGATTAGGTAAGCCTAACAATGCGGAAAATAAACTAATTTGCGGAAGAAATAATAAGAACGAAATAGTGAAATAAAATAGTGTTTAAAAGTGTCACTCGGCATACACAATAACAACTCTCGAAATCTAAATACATTTCCCAAAACCTGAAATCTCATGATCACAAGCCTTTGAATGTCTACAAGTATCTAACTCCAGAATATCTAATAAAGAAAAAGAAAAATACAAAAGGGCTAATACTTAAAAGGGGGAGTTGAAAGGGACTCTTCGGTCTGCGGACGCGGCAGATATACCTCGGAGTCTCTACAAGTGCCTCGTCTCAAGCGTGATGAGTCTGACTGGAGGTACCTGGATCTGCACATGAAAAACATGCACAGAAAGGGCATGAGTACACCACAGCAATTCTCAGTAAGTACCAAGCCTAACCTTGGTCGGATAGTGACGAGAAAGGTCAGGGCCCTACTGAGATTAAATGAAATATAAGGTGCGATAGTATAAGATAAAGAGTATAGTTGAAAGATAACAGTAAGAATTAATACAGGATAATAAGGACAACTACAACTGAAACAGAGGCAAGAAAACAATCACCAAGAATGCCAATCTTCTCAAGATAATAATCGGGGATCTCTCAGTATCCCGAGGATCTCTTAGTACCCTCACGACATGCCAGGGATCTCTTGGTATCCTCAATATATGCTAGGGATCTCTTGGTATCCCGAGGATCTCTTTGTATACTCAATATATGTGCTAGGGATCTCTCGGTATCCCGCACCTTAACTCAAATCATAAATACATACAGGGATCTCCCGGAATGTCGTCATGTAGTCCCAAAGTAAAACACACAGCAACAATACAAGGAATACTCAATTAAGCTAAATTTCGTACCAAGTAAAAAGGGTAATTCTAACCTAACATGCTTCACATAATACAATTACAACAGTTTAAACAATAAAGCAATTAAGTAAATTAAACATTCTTTTCTAAGCTAACAGCAGATTTAAATTTCAAGTAGAGTAAGCAGGAAAGGAAAACACAATTAAAGCTACTTAAGTGAAAACAGGATTTTCGACAATTAGCACAAGTACGCACTCGTCACCTCACGTACAAGGCATTTCAATTACCACAATACCAAATCCTAAGGGGAATGTCGCCCACGCAAGGTTAGGCAAGCCACTTACCTCGAACCGGCTCAAAAGTCAACCCGAAACCACGTTCTTGCCACGAGTACTCGACTCCAAATGGCCCAAATCTATTCAATTCAATTGCATAATGTAAATAATACTTCAAGTAACTGATTCTACAAATAAATTATAAGCTAATACGCGAAATTAAGTAAAATGACCAAAACGTCCCTCAGGCCCACATCTCGGAGTCGAGTAAAATTTACATTTTCAGAATCCTCATGCTCTCACGAGTCTATACATAACAAGAACACTAAAATCGGAGTTCAATTGATCCCTCAAATACCCATGTTAAGGTCTCTTAATCTTAAGCCCTAACTACCCATTTTTCCTATATTTTTCACCACTAATTAGGCCTTTAATCACATATAAACGAGTTATGAAGTCAAAAATATTACCTCCAAGTGATTCCCCTTTGGTTTCCTCAAAAATCACCCTCAAAAGATTCAATCTCGTTCAAAAATGGTGGAAAAATGAAGAAGGATCGCGGATGAGCTATTTAAATACTGCCCAGATATCCCTTCTTCGCGAACGCGGAAGGCCCCTCGCGTTCGCGAAGCAAAAATTCACTTGGGTACAGATTCGTTTATCACGAACGCGATGCAAAGCCTCCTCCTCCTACGCCAACGCCAGAACACCATCGTGAACGCGTAGGTATGAAACCTCCCAGCTTCGCGAACGCGGGAGAACCTTCGCGAACGCGAAGCATTAATCCTCGCCCAGCTCCAGATCCTCTTCGCGAATGCGAGACCTTACTCGCGAATGCGAGACCCTACTCGAGAATGCAAAGAAGGAAACCAGAGGGCTGCTACAATTTTTCTGCAATTTCAACAAGTTCCAAAATGCCCCGTTGAGCATCCGAAATACACCCGAGGCCCCCGGGACATCAACCAAACATGCCAACCAATCCTAAAACATCATTTAAACTTGTTCCAATCTTCGGAACGCTCAAAACAACATCAAAACACCAATTTAGCATCGTATTCAAGCTTATGAACTTCAAAAACTCTCAAAATACGCTTTCGATAAAAAAAATCTATCAAACCTCGTCCGAATGACCTGAAATTTTGCGCACACGTCACATTCAACACTACGGAGCTACTCCAACTTCAAGAATTCCAGTCCGACCCTTGGATCAAAATCTCACTATCGAACCGGAAACTTCAAAAATTCAACTTTCGGCATTTCAAGCCTAAATTAGCTACGGATATCCAAAACACCATCCGAACACGCTCCTAAACCTGAAATCACCCAATGGAGCAAAAAGAACCATCGAAATTCCATTCCGAGGCCGTTTTCACACTATTCTGACTATGGTCAAATTTCCAAAACTTAAGCTCTCATTTAGGGACTAAATGTCCCAAAACTCTTCGAAATTCCCAATAATTCCCCCCGATAACTCACAACAACAAAAATAAACACGGGGAAAGAAGTTAATAGGGGATCAGGGCAAAAATTCTTAAAACAACCGATCGGGTCGTTATATTCAAAAACCTAACTTGACTGAAATTTTACAAGGAATCTATTGGAGGCATCAAAAGCGAGTTTCGGGATGAGAAACGAGGCAGAACAACTGGCAGAAATATATAATATCAAGGGTTTGTTCATTTGGTCATATTGTGAGTTGGGGAGCTCAGATTTGGGCAATTTTGGATGCAATTTTTACCATATGGATTGGGGTAAGTGTTCTCTAGTCGGTTTTGGTTATATTTCATGAATCCATCTTCATTTTTGGCATTTGATTGATAATTTCAAAGTAAAATTTGGGGAATTTTGTCTAAAATTTTATAAAGTGAACTTTTGAGTTTTGAACATCGATTTGGAGTCGGATGTGAGTAAAACTAGTATGGTTGGACTCGTAGTTGAATGTATTGTCGGATTTTATGAGTTTTATCAGGTTTCGAGGTGCGGACCCCGATTTGACTTTTTGGTTGACTTTGGGATTTTGAATAAAGATTCCACCTTTATCGATTGGAATTGTTTTCTTAGGATTTATTTGATGTATATGAGTTGCTTTTGGCTAGTTCAAGTCGTTCGGAGGTCGGTACGCGCGGGATGGCATTTTTGGAGCATCGCTTGGCTTGCTCGGTATTGAATTTAGCTTGTTCAAGGTAAGTAATACTTCTAAACTTGGTGTTAAGGGTATGAAACCCCAAATTACGTATTATGTGTTAGGTGTCGAGGTGACATACATACTAGGTGACGGGCATGTAGGCATGTGGGCGTGCACCGTGTGAATTGTGACTCAGTTATTTCTGTGGTACTGTATAGTTACCTGATCTTATATGTAACCATGAAATCTCTACGTGCTAGAGTAATTGAGATGTGATCCATGTTAGAAATCATGTCTAGGATACATGTTTATCTTATTAGGACCCAGTGAGGTCATTTCTGATGTTGAGTTATTTGCTTACATTGCAATTACATACTCAGTCGTACAATTTCATATGCATATCAAATCGCAGCCTACTCCATACTATTAAAAAGTAGGAAGAGAGGGTCACAATAGCTTTTACCCGATTTGTGGGTCGGGATCGATTTCCACAGAGAGCTAGGAATGGAGTCGAGTATCTATTTAGGTTGGAATTGCGTATTTGTTCCAAATATCACTTCTAATCATTTTTGGGTTTTCTTTATATTCTACTATTATCAGACTACAAATTATAATTGCTACTAGATTAACTACGAGCAAATTGCTACAAGTTGTATCTAATAGTTTAAAAGGCACTAGGGTAGTGGCATCCTCCTAGGTGGCCAATTGACGGGTAATTGAACCTAAGGCATGATTGACATGATTGGGGAATATGCTATAACCGTTGCACAATTTTACTCACTCTCACACCTCTCGGTAGAGAGAGTGATTTTGCCCAATTGACTTTCTCAAGACCAATAGGGTAGGTAAATTTTCTCAAGCAACTGGGGTTCAAGTCGGGTATTACTCTCTCGAGGTTTAACCCTTTAATTGGGACTATCAATTCTCTTGAGTCCATCCCAATTCCTTGTTGATCAATTTCAGAGACTTAGGCTTTCTTTCTTAAGAAGAACCCAAGTCAACTTAGCACAAACTAACATTTGCAACCACTAATTCGTAGATTAAACCATGAAATTGACCCAAATAACAAACACCCATAGTCAATCTAACCTTAAATCACAACACCCATCAATTACTCACACTAGGGTTGAGCCACAACCCTAGCTAATGGGTCTAGCTACTCATGCTTAAAGAGAAAAATAGAGAAATAGATGAAGATAAAGACATATTAATTAATTTCTAAGGTAAATACAAAAATTCAATGATAAAAACTAATTAAAAATGCCCAAAATGGCTAAGAAAAGTCTTCTCACGAGCGCAGATAACGTCTGATAATATCTGATGCCCTAAAAATGGAAAAATGTTCTATTTATACTAAGCTGGAAAAATTGGACAAAATTGCCCCTGCAAGGTTAGTGCGGACCGCACAAAATGGTGTGCGGCCGTACTAGGCTCTTGAACTTGCAATCTTGACTCTCTGAACCCAGGCTCCGCGGATCACACAAAATGGACTACGGTCACGGAGGCTTCTAGCGCGGTCCACACAAACTCGACCGCAGACCGCACAGGCTTGAACCTCTGAACTTGGCATCTCTTTGAACCTTGCCTCTACGGACCGCACAGAATGGGAGTGCGGCCGCAGAGGTCCACCGTGGACCGCACAAAGTGTAGTGTGGCTGCATTGCTTCGAAACCTGAAATGCTGAGTCTCTGAACCTCTCTAATGCGGACCGCACAAAGTGTAGTGCGGCCGCACTAGGCATGTTTTTCCTGAGTTTGTCTTGTCTTTGGTACTTGTGCAAGTTTCACTCTTTTTGAGCTGATCTTTGACATCTTGTCACTTTGTTTATCAAACCTGCAATCAGGCACAACTTATGAGCCTTTTGGGACTATTTTGTATGAATTCATAATCAAAGCGCAAGCAAGAAGGAGCATAAAATGTGTCAAAATCCCTAGTTATCAACTCCCCTAAACATAAGCGTTTGCTTGTCCTCAAGCAAACAAAATAAGACCCACCCCTTAAGGGAAAATCCAATAAATTTTTAGCTGTCCTAGAGCAACCTCAACTAGCATCAACTGGGACTAACAATTGCCCTCAATATAAATGAATCATTAACAACATTTAACCTTTGAAAAACCATGGATCAAGTGCGACACAAGAGCATCAAGAGTTGACTCAACACATCAAAAAACTCTCTCAATTACGTTGGTCGTTGTGGAACCCAAACTCACACATCCTCAACTCTCCCTAAGCAAACCTCACCTTTTTAGAATATTGGCACACAAATCAAGGTTAATGGAAATTCGCTCATCTCTCTCAAGAAAAAGTCACAAGTCTAGCTCTAAGTACCATATGCTTGCCCCTTATGTGAGTATCCACTAATGTAAGCTTCATTCAACTTAAGATCATATAGGGCTTTTGTGGAGTCATTGTGAAGGCTTTTGGTTCAGCGTAGGAAATGTTTTGGTCTAAGTGTGTTCCATCTTCCCTTAAGCACTTCTTTTGATTCATTTGGCAAACATTCTCTTGACTCTTTAAGTCATTTCACTTCTTTTCTAAGGAGTTAGAAAGACACATTGTCACTCTTTCTTATGCTTTTCAAACCTTTTCTCCTTTTTCAACTTTTCCACACCTTTCGTTCTTTGTTTTTCTTGAATCCCTCTTTATTCCTTTTCACATTGATCATTCTTTTTGTCTTTTGCTTTTCTTTCTTTTTCATTGCCTTTTCTTTTCTTCGTTTTTTTTGGTGCCTTTTTACCACTTTGTTGCCATCCTTGTCTCTCTCCCGCAGACTTATACTTTTGCCATGTACTAAAGGAAAGATCGGGTGCAAAGAGAGGGTATCTTTTAGAATAGGTATAGGCTTGTATCATGGTTCTTGAAAGATGAAAGTCTAAGGCTCAAAAGGGTTAACTAGGGATCATATCATTGGTAGGCTATGAATTTGTTCAAACTATCATTTGGATCAAGGAGAGCCTATAATCATGCCTCAAGTCAAAATTCACTTATGATTTCGCCTCAACAAACATTCAGGGCAAGTTCTAGACCAATGGCTCGGGACTTGGAGTTGCAATTCAATTACTCACCACACAAGCTAAGGGATTGCTAAAGACATAGAGTCGGGGACCCACAACGACCTTAGATACAATTTGAGCACATAATGGTCCCGAAAAACGAAACCACTTGATGATTATTGGTCAACACAAGAGTCTCAAGGTCACGACTTTCACCATCCTAAACACAACAACTTGTTTTGATCATGAGATCAAAGGCAAATGTGCTAGGCCCAAGTGAAGCTTTGCTTGAGGTATCCTTAACTACAAACTACTAAAAAGAAAAAAGAAAACGGACTCAAGCCCTTAAGAAGGTTGTCACGTCATCCATCATTGGGAAAAGCCACTCGGTTCACACAACACTCCACCTTTGGAAGAACCATGGCATTAAGAAAACCAAAGGTTTATTGAAAACATCCAAAACAAAACAAAAAGTTACGAACATAAATAAGAAGCTAAAAACAAAAAAATTTATGGAAAATAGAATGGATATATACAAGAGGGGATTTGAATATACAACGAGTGAGATGAATATATACAATGTGATATAACTTTATATACAGACCCAAAGAAAGATAAAAAGTACGATAAAAGTAACTAAATATCAAATTATATACAGACCAAATGTGAAAAATCAAGAAAGCATAAAAAAGTATCAATACAAACAGTCATCCAAAAAAAATGTAGGGCTCACCCCCTCAAATGAAAGCTGGCATTGTCCCCAATGCCAACTAGTCTAACTAAGCACAAAAAATATAGAGAAAAAGGAAATAGAAGACTCCCTAAGCCATGTTTGCCTTCATAGGATCATGGGTGGTCCCTGGGTCCTCTGTGTGCTCGGGAACCTCGGAATGGTTCCCGGTGGTCTTTCTGCTGCTACTAGGACCAAGGCCTGGACCTCGACAGGCTGTGGAACTGGTACATCCGGTGGCTGACTGGAGGAAGTCTCCGGTGGGTCCGCCAACTGGATGATGGCATCATCTGCTCTAGGAATCCTCCTCCTCTTTGGAGGCCTCTGGGTCTGCTCTAGCTATGGATGAGCTGCTGGGACTGGATCATCAAACAACAGGTCCAAAGGCAGTTGGTCTGCCTTCAGTCTATCAACATTTGCCCGCAGCACCTTCACGGACTCCTTAGAGGCCCGTATCTTCCTAATCTTTTTGTGCTCCCGAGCAAGCTCCTTGAGAGCCTTGCTGTGTGAATCAACTGCCTTGGCCAATGCATCCTGAGTGGTGAGGATTTTTTTCTAGTTCTCAAGTATCTCCTTCAAAGCATCCTCAATCGACTGTGGGACCTGGGCTAGCTGAGGTGTCGACCGAGCCTCTACAATAGTAGTCAATGTGGACAACTTTGAAGAGGCAGTCTACATCTAGTTATTTATACTCAGCAGGTCCTGGCTCAGCCGGTGGGCAGTAATGGGATGGGCCCGGGTAGATGGAATCTACGGGCCTGCTGATGTGGAAGGTCCAAGAGGAATGGCTGAAGATGTGGAGGTCCAGGGGGTAAGTCAGCAGAAGTAGAGGTAGGCTCAGCAGGGACCTCTACCACTACTGGCTCTTCAGACTGGCCAATTGGGGCAGAAGCAGGGGCTTTGTAGTTCTTGTCCTTGGGGTTGTCATTCCCCTTCAAGCTATACCAGGAAAATGGGGTTGTCGCCTTGACATTGATATCATATGGACTCGGCTCCACCTCTAGATCCGTGAAGTAATCAGTGAGGAAGCTGGGGAAAGGGTAGTTTCGGTCATGCTCTGCTCCCAAAATGGTGATAACTCTGACATCACATTCCCCACGTTGATGGGGTACCCCACCTTAATGGAAGCAACCAACATAGCCCTATGGAGAGGAAGGGTCTGTTCATGAGTGGTCGGGTCCAACTATCTGCAAACAAAGGTCTCCCAACCCCTCGCCTCAAAGTTTAGGGTCCTCCGCAATATTTTGACCCCAACTGTCAACCAATCAGGAACGGTACCTGGGATTGCTAGGTACTGAGCTAACCATGGATGGACCTCCTTGCCCATCTCCATTTTCGCCATATATAGAGTCTCATCCTCCTCATTGAAGCCCAGATATTCATTACTTGACTTCTCATCGAATAAAACTTTCAAATTACGAACTTTGGTCACTTTGGAGCCCTTTTTGATGTGGGCTACATTACAATAAAACTCTTTGACCAAATGCTCGTTGGTGTCCACATAGTTATCTAAGAAGTGCTCCCAACCCACTCTAGTTCTGAACTGTCTCTGCACATTGGGGTTGTGGGGTAGTAGATCTATGTCAATGAAACTCCGCTCCAGTATCAACTTCCTCACCGGCCACCACTCCCGAAATTTGTGGTGCGCCACCTCGCTCATGAACCTATCCTCCCAGACATCAGGTTTTCTTGTTCTGGCAATACCTCCCACCTGAGGCTCACCACCTCTAGCTGCTCCCTGTATATCCTCCTCACCTCCTCCTGCACCCTCCCCGGATAATGAAGTTGTGGGAGAGGTGGAGTATTCCCCACTACCTTTACCTGAGCCCTCAAACGACCCAGAAGAAATGTTCGTTGATGTTTGGGCATTGGGGGAAGAGGGAGGAGTGTCTCTATGTCTGGCCCTTTCCAGATACAGGATGTATTCTGGGACTAAGTTCGAAGAGATCTCTCGAGAGGGCTCGTACTCACTCCCCGACATGTAAATGGCTCTGTCAGCCTCTTTTATGGCCTTTCTCATGTTCTTGATGTTTTGCCTAGCTTGGGGAGTGAGTTTGACCATTTTCTGTTTTCCACCCCGGGAGGATTCACCTCTGCCGGGTTGTTTTGATCCCTTGACTCTTTGTTTTGCCATTGTCTGCAAACATCATTCAATGTATTTGTTAGTATCAATCAAGGGAGTTCAAGTTATTGCAGCAGAACAAATTGCAGAACAGAATCAAAGTGCTGCAGACAGTCCTCAAAGGTTGCCCAGTGCGGACCACAAAAAATGGAGTGCGGCCGCATAGGGCCCAGTGCGGTCCGCACAAAATGGCAGTGCGGTCCGCACAGGGGTGGGGTTCAGAATACCCACCCTCTGAATCTTGACAGTGCAGCCCGCACAAAATGGTACTGCGGCCGCACTGGCCCAATGGGGACCGCACAAAATGTAGTGCGGCCGCACTGCCCAAGGGTTATCTTTTAGAAGTTCATCAGTGCGGTCCGCACAAAGTGGTACTGCGGACCGCACTGGGGCATCGCGGACTGCACAAAAATGACCGCGGTCTGCACAGGGTGCCCAGAAGTGGCACTAAGTTAGGGCTTGAGATTTTGCTTTTAAGGTCAAATTTCCACCTAATTAGAGGCCCTAATCGATTACCCAGTCCATTAAACTACTAAGTTCACAGGAATCAATATTTAAACTAATCTAACCTAGAAATCGAACTAATTATGGGAGGAAGAAGAACAGAAGTTAAGAAAAATGGAATTTAAACAAAATTACAAAATTAAACAAAGAAGAAATGAGTGTAATGTTACCAGATTATGAGATGAAGTGAAGTTAAACAGTGTCAATCAAGCAATTACGATCAAAGAAGAAGAGGAACAGTATTTAGAGTCTCTGAGGTTCAATTTTTCGAAAAGGGTAAAAGGAGGCCCTCAGGGTCTATTTATAGAAAAACCCTTGGGGCCCATTCTCACCTACCAGTGCGGACTGCACAAAATGGACAGTGGTCCGCACTGAGCTATTATGATCAAACTTGGCCAACTATCCCACTGCGGTCCACACAAAATAGATCGTGGTCGCAGTGGTCCACTGTGGACCGCACAAAGTGTAGTGTGGCCGCAGTGGCCAACTTCAGAGAGGTATCAGTTTGGCCTTCACTAGTGCGGACCACACAAAGTGTAGTGCGGCTGCACTGGCAACTTCAGAGACTGAACAATTTCTTCATTATGTCTTGCACTGCATCAACACAATCCCTGCAACATCTTACAGCCAGTTAGCCCAAAAATCAATCCTATACTACAAAGAAAATCAAAGAAAATAACAAGAAGAAAAACACATAGGTTGCCTCCCAAGAAGCGCCTGATTTAACGTCGCGCACGATGAGGGTTACCATCACATCATTTGAAGTGAAGAAGTGCCACCATGTGGCTGTCATCAATTTTCCTAAGATAATGCTTGACCCGGTGCTCGTTAACTCTGAAGACTTCACCATTTTTATTTTTCAAATCAAGAGCACCAAAATGGGTCACAAACACAACTTCAAGCGGTCCACTCTATTTGGATTTGAGCTTTTTCGGAAACAGACGTAACCGGACTTGAACAAGAGAACTAAATCACCTACTTTGAACTCCTTTCCACAAGCATATTTGTCATGAAGGTACTTCATCTTGTCCTTATACAAGGACGAACTAGAGTAGGCATGGAATCTAAATTCATCGAGTTCATTGAGCTGCTCTACACGAAGATTGGCTGCAACATCCCATTCAAGATTCAACTTCCTCAAAGCCCACATGGCCTTGTGCTCTAACTCAACCAGAAGATGGCATGCTTTCCCAAACACCAACCGATACGGAGACATCCCAATCGGAGTTTTGTAAGCTGTCCGATAAGCCCATAGAGCGTCATCCAACTTCTTCGACCAATCGGTCCTATTTGCATTGACCATCTTTGACAATATGATTTTGATTTCCCGGTTGGAGACTTCCACTTGACCACTTGATTGAGGTTGATAGGGGTAGAAACTTTGTGATTGACACCATACTTAGAAAGCAATGTGTCGAAAGCTTTATTGCAAAAATGAGATCCCCCATCACTAATAATCGCACGGGGAGTGCCAAACCTTGTGAAAATGCTCTTCTTAAGAAATGCAACAACACTTCGGGCTTCATTGTTAGGCAAAGACACGGCTTCAACCCATTTTGATACATAGTCAACCGCCACGAGAATGTATGTATTCCCACAAGAGCTAACAAATGGACCCATGAAATCGATGCCCCAAACATCAAAGATATCCACTTCAAGAATGGTATTGAGAGGCATCTCATCCCTTTTTGAAATTCCACCCGCTCTTTGGCAATCGTCACACCTCTTCAAAAAATCACCCGCATCTTTGAACAAGGTTGGCCAATAGAATCCACAACTAAGAACTTTCAAGGCGGTCCTCACCCCACTGTGATGGCCACCATAGGGTGAAGAATGGCAAGCCTCTAAGATACTCAATTGTTCTTCCTCTGGGACATATCTACGAATCACACCATCCATCCAAATCTTGAACAAGTATGGCTCATTCCAATAGAAATCCAAACATCCCGCTTGAGCTTCTTCCTTTGGTTAGAAGAGAGCTCACACGGGATTACTCCAATCACAAGGTAATTGGCAACATTGGCAAACCATGGCATATCATTCATTGACACCGCAAGGAGTCGTTCTTCAGGAAATGAATTATTGATCTCAAGGCCATCACAAGGCCTCCCCTCCTCCTCCAAATGGGACAAGTGGTCCGCCACTTGGTTCTCACTACCTTTTCGGTCCATAATTTCTAGATCAAACTATTGAAGTAGTAATACCCATCTCATCAATCTTGCCTTGGAGTCTTTCTCTGTCATCAAATACCTAAGGGTGGCATGATCGGTGTGCACTATGACTTTGGCCCCCGTAAGATACGGCCAAAACTTTTTCATTGCAAATACTATAGCCAACAACTCTTTTTCGGTAACTGTGTAGTTCCTTTGAGCCTCTTTCATGGTCTTGCTTGCGTAGTGCACCAGATGAAACATCTTGTTAACCTTTTGACCCAAGACAGCCCCAACCGTAGCGTCACTTGCATCACACATGAGCTCGAAAGGCAAGCTCCAATTTAGTGCGGTAATGATTGGGGTAGTGGTCAACTTAAGCTTGAGAAGCTCAAATGCTTGCATACATCCCTTATCGAACACAAACTTTGCATCCTTTTCTAGTAGCTTGCACAAGGGGTTTACCACCTTTGAACAATCTTTTATAAACCTCCGGTAAAAATCCGCGTGCCCAAGAAAACTCCTCACACCTTTGACAAAAGTAGTGGGAGGAAGCCTTGAAATCACCTCTATCTTGGCTTTGTCAACTTCAATCCCTCGCTTTGAAATTTTGTGACCCAACACTATACCCTCTTCAACCATAAAATGGCATTTTTCTGAATTGAGTATGAGGTTTGTGTCTTCACATCGGGCCAATACTCTATCTTAATTTCTCAAACATTCTTCAAAGGAATCACCAACCACACTGAAATCATTCATGAAGACCTCCAATATATCTTTCACCATGTCGGTGAAAATAGCCATCATGCATCTTTGGAATGTCGCCAGAGCATTACACAATCCGAACGGCATCCGAGAGAAAGCGAAGATTCCATACAGATAAGTAAAGGTGGTCTTCTCTTGGTCCTCCGGGGCAATTAAGATTTGATTATACCCCGAGTATCCATCCAAAAAGCAAAAAAAAAAAGCACGCCCCGCAAGACGATCAAGCATTTGGTCAAGGAATGGCAATGGGAAATGATCCTTTTGGGTCACCTTGTTTAGCTTCCGGTAGTCCATGCAAACCCTCCAACCTGTGACTGTCCGAGTAGGAATAAGTTCATTGTTGTTATTGGTCACCACAGTCATACTGCCCTTCTTCGGTACACATTGCACCGGAGAAGTCCATGAGCTATCAGAAATGGGGTACACAACCCCGGCTTCCAACCATTTGATCACTTCTTTCTTCACCACTTCTTGCATAGCCTCGTTAAATCTTCTTTGATGCTCCAAGGAAGGCTTTGCATCATCCTCCAAGATAATTTTGTGCATACAAAATGTGGGGCTTATTCCCTGAATGTCAGCTAGAGTCCATCCAATTGCCCTTTTCCGCTTTTGAAGCACCGCCAAAGTGGCCTCAACCTGCATGTTAGTAAGGCAAGAAGAAAGAATAAGTGGTAAAGTAGAGTTTGAGCCCAAGAATTCATACCTAAGGTGTGGAGGAAGTGGTTTCAACTCCAACACTGGTGGCTCCTCAATTGATGGTTTTGTTGGTGGAGTTTTTCGGTTTTCAAGATCCAAAGACAATTTTCTAGGATCATAAGAATAAGAGCCCATCCCATGTAAGTCATTCACGCACTACACTCTACTTGCATCCTCATTGATATCAAGATTTAATAGCATGACCTCAAGAGGATCCTCCACATTGATCATAGCACTGGTATCATCCACAATCATAGTTGTGGCAAGGTCTACAAATGAGCACACCTCGGTGCTATTGGGTTGCTTCATAGACTTGCAAACATGGAAAACGACCTTTTCATCACCCACTCGAAAAGTGAGCTCACCCGCTTCAACATCAACCAATGCCTTCCTCGTTTCAAGGAAAGGTCTACCCAAGATAATAGAAACCTCATAGTCCAATTCACAATCTAAAATGACAAAGTCGGCCGGCAAAATGAATTTGTCCACCCGGACAAGCACATCATCAATAATGCCCAAAGGTCGCTTCATCGATCGATCCGCCATTTGAAGTCTCATTGAAGTTGGTCTAGGTTGCCCGATACCCAAAATGGTTGGATTGTTCGGTTGTTGGTACATTAGGGGCCTTTGAAAGCCTTGCCCCCAGTTGCCTTAGTTTCCATTGTTGTTCCACCCGCCTTGATTGTTATTTTTGCCCCAATTGTTGTTATTTCCACTCCAATTGCCTTGGTTGTTGTTTTGATTACCTTAATTGTTGTTTTGGTTGTTGTTGTTCCAATTACCACTACCTTGTTGTTGATTGCCCCAATTTCCTTGGGGTCGCCATTGTTAGTTTGAAGAGTTGCCTCTATTGCCTTGATAGTTGTTGACATATTGTACCTCTTCACTTTGGTCATCATAACCATCATTTTGAAACCCATCACATGTATCATCATATTGCTCAGAATTCCCTTGATTTTGTTGTCTCCTTTACCTTCTCTTGTTGACAAGTATACTAACACCCTGCATGGCATTCACTTGGTGAGGATTCTGAACTTGTTGCAACTGCGCCTTAGCCAATTGGTTCATAGTAGTAGTAAGCTCAGCTATCGTTTGCCCATGATCATGTAATTCGTTGTGCAAATGGATAACCGTAGGATCACCTTGAGGCACATTTGCTCTACTCTGCCATGCTGAAGAAGTGTCCGCCATTCATAAAGTATAGCACATGCCTCATCATAAGAAAGCTTCATAAAATTGCCCCCGACCAATTGGTTAACAATACATTGATTTGTAGTATTTATGCCCCGGTAGAAGGTTTGTTGGATCATGGCCTTGGTCATATCATTATTTGGGCACTCCTTCACCATTGTCCTATATCGCTCCCAAATCTCATGCAAAGGTTCCGATGGATCTTGCTTGATGGCTAATATTTCATCTTGAAGTGCGCCATATGACTAGGAGAGAAGAATTTGGCAATAAACTTATCCGCCAACTCATCCCAAGTTATGATGGAATGGTTGGGGGGTCTCTCGAGCCAGTCTAATGCCTTCCCCCAAAGTGAGAACAGGAAAAGTCTCAATCTTAGCGCATCCTCAGATACATTTGTCTACTTGCTCCCCCAATATGTATCTACAAACCCCTTGAGATGTTTGTAGGCATTTTGATTCACAGCGCCCGTGAAGTACCCACGCTGCTCAAGTAAGGTCAACATCATATTGGTTATCTGAAAGTTGCCCGCCCGGATTCTGGGTGGGACAATAGCACTTGCATAACCCTGGTTCGGAAGTACTCTGGGAGCCGCTCTTGGAGGTGGCGGAGGAGGGTCTGGAATATTGTCATTTGGATTCGCATTGGCATTGCGACCTCTACGTTGTCCTTGAGGTGCAAGAGGCACCTCATCTTGCTCAAGATCATCTACCTCATCCCCCGCTATCACATTTTCAAGAGGGTCATTAGCGTTGTTTAAAGCCATGTTGGTACCTGAGTAATGACACAAACAATTAAGTAACAAAGAAGGAAAGAAGAACAATACACAAAATTAACTAAATAGATAGCCAAAACTGTTAGCTCCCCGGCAACGGCGCCAAAAAGTGATCGCAACCTACTCCACACTACTAAAAATTAGGAAGAGAGGGTCGCAATAGATTTTACACGATTTGTGGGTCGGGATCAATTTCTACAGAGAGCTAGGAATTGGGTCGAGTATCTATTTAGGTTGGAATTGCGTATTTGTTCCAAATATCACTTCTAATCATTTTTGGGTTTTCTTTATATTCTACTATTATCAAACTACAAATTATAATTGGTCAAAAAGTGATCACATCCTACTCTACACTACTAAAAAGTAGGAAGAGAGGGTCACAATAGCTTTTACCCGATTTGTGAGTAGGGATCGATTTCCACAGAGAGCTAGGAATGGAGTCGAGTATCTATTTAGGTTGAAATTGCGTATTTGTTCCAAATATCACTTCTAATCATTTTTGGGTTTTCTTTATATTCTACTATTATCAAACTATAAATTATAATTGCTACTAGATTAACTACGAGTAAATTGCTACAAGTTGTATCTAATAGTTTAAAAGGCACTAGGGTAGTCGCATCCTCCTAGGTGGCCAATTGACGGGTAATTGAACCTAAGGCACGATTGACATGATTGGGGAATATGCTATAACTATTGCACAATTTTACCCACTCATACACCTCTCGGTAGAGAGAGTGATTTTGCCCAATTGACTTTCTCAAGACCAATAGGGTAGGCAAATTTGCTCAAGCAACTGGGGTTCAAGTCGGGTATTACTCTCTCGAGGTTTAACCCTTTAATTGAGACTATCAATTCTCTTGAGTCCATCCCAATTCCTTGTTGATCAATTTTGGAGACTTAGGCTCTCTTTCTCAAGAAGAACCCAAGTCAACTTAGCACAAACTAGTGTTTGCAACCACTAATTCAGAGATTAAACCATGAAATTGACCAAATAACAAACACTCATAGTCAATATAACCTTAAATCACAACACCCATCAATTACCCACACTAAGGTTGAGCCACAACCCTAGCTAATGGGTCTAGCTACTCATGCTTGAAGAGAAAAACAGAGAAATAGATGAAGATAAAGACATATTAATTAACTGCTAAGGTAAATACAAAGATTCAATGATAAAAACTAAGTAAAAATACCCAAAATGGCTAAGAAAAGTCTTCTCACGAGCGCATCTAACGTCTGATAATATCTAATGCCCTAAAAAAGGAAAAAGGTTCTATTTATACTAAGCTGGAAAAACTGGACAAAATTGCCCCTGCAGGGTTAGTGCGGACTGCACAAAATGGTATGCGACCACACTAGGCTCTTGAACTTGCAATTTTGACTCTCTGAACCTAGGCTCTGCGGACCGCACAAAATGGACTGCCGCGGAGGCTTCTAGCGCGGTCCGCACAAACTCGACCGCGGACTCACATGCTTGAACCTCTGAACTTGGCATCTCTCTGAACCTTGTCTCTGCGGACCGCACAGAATGGGAGTGCGTCCGTAGAGGTCCACCACAGACTGAACAAAGTGTAGTGCGGACACATTGCTTCGAAGCCTGAAATGCTGAGTCTCTGAACCTCTCTAGTGCGGGCCGCACTAGGCCTATTTTTCCTGAGTTTGTCTTGTCTTTGGTACTTGTGCAAGTTTCACTCCTTTTGAGCTGATCTTTGACATCTTGTCCCTTTGTTGATCAAACCTGCAATCAAGCACAACTTATGAGCCTTTTGGGACTATTTTGTATGAATTTATAATCAAAGCGCAAGCAAGAAGGAGCATAAAATGTGTCAAAATCCCTAGTTATCAATATCATATGTCAGTCTCTGTTACCATTTATCGATACATCACATCATTATTTTTGGGCTGATTTTTATGACATTGTGATCCCAAGAGACTGGAGAGATTGATGACTGAGTGAGGCGGATGTCCTGATTGTGAGGATATTGTTGGGATCGGGCTGCACGCCGCAACAAGTATTATTGATTTATCTATAGGATTGGGCTACATGCCGCAGCATGTTTTATTGATTATGTCATGATTAGGTTATTATAGCGCTTGGGCTGAAGGAGCCCTTATGTAGTCCGTACATACCCCAGTGAGCGCGGGTACCTACTGAGTGCGAGTGCCGAGTGATTGGGAGGATTGAGTAACTTTGAGGACTGAGTGACTGTGATGTTTGAGTGATTGGGATGACTGAGTGCATTGATACACCGAGAGTATGCATATGGTTTTATCACTGTATTGTATTACAGTTAACATGCATACATAGGCATAATGATGTACCTTTCGCATGCCACTTGATAATGGAATACCTTACCTGTTGTTGGAAGTTTTGGGAAAAATCACAGTTTTCAAACTTACTCCTATTTTTGGTGTTTTCGATGAAAAACTTGGGATTTACTATTATGCCTATTTTTCGTAACTACGAATGAGCTGAGCATCATATCTCTGAGTTACTTGATGTACCATTTTTATTATATTGTTACGAACTGTTACTGGTTATTGGAGTTAGACTCTGACCCTTGTCCCAGCTCGTTACTACTTTCAACCTAAAGTTAGGTTTGTTACTTATTGAGTACATAGGGTCGGTTGTACTCATACTATATTTCTGCACCTTGTGTACAGATTTGGATACGTTGCTGTGTATGATGGGAGCTAGCATTGAAGACGTACCTGCATTCCAGTTATAGCTGCCTCTTGTTCATGGTAGCTCTAGACTTATGAAAAATCTGTTTATGTATAATTCAGACAGATGATGTATTTATTTTACACTAACTTTGTAAACTCTAAATCTTAGAAGCTCATGATTTGTACTACCAGTCCTTGGTAAATTCTTATATAAAAGCAATTGTAATATCATTTAAGCGAAATGGCCTCGTGGCCACTTAAACTTGTACCCATTTGTAAAACTAATACATAAACTTGCAGTTTTCCCATTTGAACACTCCAACTTGACAGAACGAGTACTAATAAACCACTTTGACCATTGACTATGTTTATGTGGTAGTGACATAGGTGATGTGGACAAAATGCGTATCAATCACACAGAAAATGCGCGTGAATGCAATAATCTAATTAAAGAAAATACTATAATCAATAGGAAAAAAATTAAAAAGAAAAGAAAAAAACGACCCCTAGCCTGTCAGTACTCATTTCTGCTCTCTTTCTTCTCTTCAACTTAAGTAAGGAGAGAGAACATCAGAAAGTTTAATTCCGTCCAAAATTATATATGAAGATTGTGTATTTTTACATATATCTTACGATTTTGGAGTTTTAGAAAAGATGGGGTTATGATTGGTTGCCGGCGAAGTGGAGGTGGCAGCCATTTAAGTTTTATGACGGTCAAAAGTACTCACTACTCTAAACCACTGGTGGTCTGAAGAAAACCCTATCATCGAATCTCTTTGTCAAAACAGTAGCAAAAAAGGGGCAGATATTTGCAATGGTATTCAGTGGCCTCCATTGTTTCAAAATGATGGATTCCTATTGAATTTCTGAAATTCCAAAATTCAATTTTTTCCTGGTCTAATCATGACCATAGTGGAGTTGTGAAATTGATTCAGAATAAGAGAGAAAGAACAGTAAGGAAAAAGAGAAAGGAGAAGAAAGAATAAGAATAAGGTAAGAAAGGGAGGTGGGTGAACGGAGAAGAAGAACGTGTCAAGTCTTTTTCCTCCTTTTCTTTTTTCTATTTTTAATTTGTGACTTCTTTTTTGTTGATTTAATATTTGAAAATGGGACCCACAAATAACACATGTCAAGTAATAAATAATCTAACATATGACGTGTTGTACATGTCAGCTCAGTTGATATACACGCTCTACTGGATGTATTTATTAGTACTCATTCTGTCAAGTTGGAGTGTTCAAATGGGAAAACGGTAAATTTATGTATCGGCTTTACAAACGGGTACAAGTTTAAGTGGCCACGAGGTCATTTCGCCTATCATTTATTCTCTTAATCAATCTCATTAAATTGGATAGTTGTTAACTAGCTTACCTAGCGGGTTGGCTTAGGTGTCATCACGACTAGTTGAATTTTAGGTCATGACAATTATAGTACATCGAATTAGAAATGTGTCAGTGATAAATTTGAAAAAATATTAAATACATTCTTGATTTTGTGAAATATCTATTATTTTGGATCAAATTTGTTTTTGAGCAAATAGGAAATAGATATATTAATAACTAAGGAACATCTAGTACATAGTCGACATGACTTGCATCTCGGAGGATGTATTTGTTTCCTAAGCTTGCTAGCCTATTACAAGCTTCATTACATAGAAGTTTTTTGTGACCGGTAGATTCAAGTTTGTCTCTTTCAACAAAATCTATTACATCAAAAGGTGGTACGACAAGAACTTTTTTAGTGAACTTCACTGCTTTACTTCTTCCTACCAATCCCTGAGCTTGGTTGTCCCTTTCTAGGACCCTTTTTGCTAGCTGGTGGGCAATCCTATTCCCCTGCCTGAAAGTGTGTTCGAGAGTAACCCTCTGATGGTGCACTAAGGACCTGCAATCATTAACAGTTTTGTTAAATAATTTATTACCATTTTGTATTGCTCTGAGCAGTCTGTCTCAATTTCAAGGGGAAAGAGATTCCATTCCTTTGTTGTTCTTAGCCCCACTCGTAGTACTTTTAATTCAGCTGCTAGGGAGCCATTTGCATGTGCTAGTTTTGCAAAACCAACCACCCAGCTACCTGTTGCATTTCTAAGAACACCGCCTAAACCATAATTTTTGTTATAGCTATGAAAACTGGCATCCATATTCAGTTTGTACCACCCCCAAGGGGGTTTGAACCAGTTGATTTTTATAAGGGATTTGGGAGGATTAATAGAGGATTTTTCCGTGAAAAGTTTAAACTCCACTGTTTTTTGCATGATTTGGGAACCTCTTATTTGGTTTGTAATGTTGTTGATATTATTCATGTTTCTATTAATCCAGATATTCCAGATGATGAAGGGAAAGAAGTTATTCCAGTTTATAGGAATGTTGAAGTCCCTTATTTGGAGAAGTTAGTGCTTCCCACTTCTGTTGATAGGGTGGGTCCCTTGCAGGTCGCTCCAGAGATTACTAACAGCTCTACAGTCAAGGAAAATATGTTCAATTGACTCTTCAATAGGGTTTTTACAGATGGGGCAATTAGAATCAATGTTTAGTCCAATCTGTGAAAGGTACTTCCTGCCAAGGATTCGACTGTGAAGGCATTGCCATAGGAAAAATCTGATTTTATTGGGGCACTCCAAATGGCAGATCCATTCAAAGTCAGAGTTAGAGTTCTTCGGAGATTCTAGCAGTGTATAACAAGAAACGGTGGTAAAGACTCCTTTAGTGGTGAGGGACCAAATAGGTAAGTCAATGGGAAGGCTTTTTTGGCGGATTTTTGTTTTGGAGGCGGTAGTTAACAAATCAGGAGAGGGAGAAAAGGTTAAATAGTTTAGGTTTCAATTGGTACCATCAAAGATATCTCTAATTTTAGTGGTGAAATCTTTGGCTGAAGGAGGGTCTGTAACTAGGTTCCTTAAGTTACCAATATTTGGTATCTTATTGGCCTCCCATAGATTAAGATTGGAATGGATGTGAGGGAACCATGTGATGCCTTTGGAGCAGATGTCCCATCCTCTGCAAATGCTTTTCCAAAGGAAGGATGATCTATTCGTAGAGGAGCTATTGCAATAGTACGAGATGATAAGCTTTGCCCAAGGAATTAGAGCATTTGTCAGGAGTCTCCGGCTTAAGCTAGCCAGAGTACAAAGGTTTTTATTGAGAGCATTATGGATCCCCAATCCACCATATTTTTAGGGTTGGCATATAGTGGTCCAGTTTACCAAGTGAAGTTTCCTTTTTTCTACCGCACTACCCTAAATGAAGTCCCTTTGGACTTTATCAATCTCTTTAAGGGGTTTTCTAGGGAGTAGGGTATATTGCATGTAATGGTTTGGGATGGAATTAAGGCATGATGATGCAACAGTTGTTCTTCCTGCAAAACTAAAGAACCTCATTTTCCAGGATGCAAGTTTGGTTCTCATCTTGTCTATAAGGAATTGGTAATCCCTAGGTTTTGGGCTGTGGTGGAGGATATGGGAAACCAAGGTATGTGCCAAAGTTGTTACTCTTATTAATACCTAGAGAAGTGGTTATGTTAGTTATAATTGAGTGGTTATAATTTTTTGAAAACAGAATCTTCGATTTAGTAATGTTGATGCTTTGACCAGATAGGGAGCAAAATTGGTCAAGCCCATTTTTTATGGCCTGACAAGATTTAGCATTAGATCTAGCCATCAGAGAAAGGTCGTCAGCAAATAATAAGTGAGAGATTTTTGGACATTTATAACCTAGGAAAATGGGGTCCCAATTTTTGATGTCCACTTGGTATTCTATATATTTGGTAAGCATTTCTAGGCAGAGGATAAAGATGTAGGGGGAGATGGGGTCGCCTTGTCTAATACCTCTACTTGGTTGAAAATAGTTTGTAACAACTCCATTGACTAAGATTGCTATTTTACTGGTAGAGATGCAATTTAGCATTAGTTTAGAGAATTTTGGAGGGAAATTAAAGAAATCTAAGGTGTGACGAATGAAAGACCATTCAAGACGATCAAAAGCTTTTTCCAAGTCAATTTTCAGAATCATATGGCCTTGCTTACCTTTCAGATTATTGAACTTAGAAATCATTTCCTGGATGATGATAGCATTGTCATAGGCTCTTCTGTTTTTCATAAAGCTAGCCTGATATGGACTGATGAGTTGATCAAGGAAAGGTTTGATACGATTGGCTAGAATCTTGGTAATTATTTTATAGATAGTGTTTCATAAGCCAATAGGTCTGAAGTTTTTGATATTATTAGCATTATAGAATTTAGGAATGAGGCATAGAAAAGTTTTGTTAATTTCTGGAGGTATTTTTTGGTTGTTAAAGATGTTATGGCAGAGCTTCTTGACAGATTCCCCTATACGGAACCAATATTTTTGGAAGACGGGGTGCAGACCATATGGTCCGGGAGACTTGAATGGTTTGAAAGAGAAGACTGCACTTTTAATCTCATTATCCAAGAGGGGGTAACTAGATGATCTAGGTTAATTTTTTTACATCTGGATTGAGTATTTAGGGGGTTAGTCCAAGAAGAGTGAGTATGAGAAGAGGTAAATACAGAGGTAAAGTAGTTTTGGACATGGGACAGAATAAGACTATGATCATTTATCCAGTTACCAGCATTATCTTTGAAGAAAGTAATTTTGTTTCTTCTTTTTCTATTGGTGGTAGAGATATGGAAGAATTTAGTATTGGTGTCACCATCATTAAGCCATATTATCCTGGATCTAAGTTTCCAGTAGTCTTCTTCTATCTTTAGAATATCATTAAACTCATGTTGAAGATCTAATTCTAATTTTTTTAGGAAAGAGCTGGTAGCGTAGCTGTTAGAAGATTGGATGCCTTGGAGTCTAGCTAAGATTTTTCTCTTCCTTCCCATGATATTGCCAAAAGTGTTGTCCTTCCAAGGTTTAACATTATCTATAAAGTTAGAGCTAGCCTTAAAGTCACTATTATTCCAGGAGTTTATAACAACATATTGAAACTCTGGATGTTTACACCAAAAGGTTTCTAACCTAAAAGGGACCTTATGAGGAGTTCTATTTCTAGGAATTAATTCAACTAGGATAGGATTGTGATCAGAGTGGGTTCTAGGTAGATGGATAATAGAGCTTTTAGGAAAAAGTTCAATCCATTCTTCATTTCTAAAAACCTTATCAAGTCTTTCTAAAATAAGACTCTTATTGTTATGTCTATTATCGGTCCAGGTGTATTTGCTTCCCTTGAATCCTAGATCAACTAGGTTACAATTATTAATTTTAGACCAAATATATTTAGCTCTACTATCTTTGATTGGTTTGCCTCCAAATTTCTCACTAGCGGTTAAAATGTCATTAAAATCACCACCTACTAGCCAAGGTCCTTTATAAGTATTACTAATATTTTCGAGGTTATCCCACATCATATTTCTATAATGAATATTGGTACTAGCATAAATTGAAGTAAAGAGCCAAGGTTTACGTAAAGGATGTACCTTTATGGTTGCATGGATCTCCTGACCTCTTCTAACATCATTTTGGATGTTGATTATATCATCCCTCCACATCATAACCATACCACCTGACTGCCCCTCCGATGGAACTTCTATCATCTCAGTGAAACCAAATTCATTAAGCATGGTTGTTCATCCTTGTTTCCAACAAAGTAACCAAGCTCGGCCTATGAGTATCTAGAATCTCCCTAAAGTTCCTCCTAAAGTTGTCATTGTTTCCTCCCCGTATATTCCATATTATGAAATTATTGGATTGATTCATGGCTGAGTTAGAGTCAGTGTTGTTCATCTCCCCATTCTCCCTTATCCCCCCGCTTGGACAGGGTTCCTCCTCATTGATGGAACTAGGATCATTACTTTGTTTCCCACAGTTGGGTCGTATGGAGGGCGAATATCCATTGAGCACTTGTATAGGGCTAACGGGCAGTTGAGAACATACCTCTTCTCGTGCCTCTCCGTGAAGAAAAAGATTTTTATTTTGTCTAGGTTTGAGAGTTCTAGGGTTGGCCCTAAGTGAAGATTTAGGGAGACATCATCCTCATCCATCTCTGTCTCCACTGGCCCTGGCATGAGGTCTTCTTGTTGTTGTGGTGGGGGTACTGATGGTGGAGGGGGGTACCATCCCTTGGTTCCCTAGATTGACATCCCAAGGGAGAAAGGTGGGGTTTAGGTGGGTGTACATCTTCGTTGGAAAGAATGGGAGGTCTAGTGGTGCATTTAGAGGGTGCATGGGGTTGAATTAAGGATGCATATTCCATTGTTCTCTCATTGTTTGGGCCATTTAAGGGTTCAATGATGGAGCAATGGGATGAATGACATTGTTGAGCCATACTTGGTTGAGATAATTATTCATTGCCAATCCCATTCCCTTCGTGATAAGTTGAGCTAGATATTGAGTATTGTGCAAGATCACAATGGCTTCTTGGCCGTTGATCGGCATTGTGAACGAGAGTGCATGGCCCATGAGCCCTAACTCCATCCAACTCGTGGGTTGATAATCTTGTGCTTTGGGAGGTTGATCGTAAATAATTTGGGGTTGTTCGTGGGGATGGAGGGGGGAATGTTTTTCATTTGGAGAGAGTGTCGTTGTCTCAGGATTTGGATTAGTCGAGTTCTTCTCCTTAGGGTTGAAGGAACTCTTGGCATTTTGGTTAAAATAATTTGAATTTATTGCACTGGAAGTTGTCGTGGGATTTTGAGTAGGAGGAGAGGTTAGCCGATTGGATGGGGAGGTGATGATTGCTTCTTTTTTGTCTATGGCTTTTGATTGCCCTAGGTCATGTTTTATAGAACACTTAAAGGTTTTGTTTGGATTACCAGTGGGAATGTCCATTTGGCTACTTTCTTCTATGGTCTTTGCCATTTGGCCAACATGCATGGAGGGGGAGATCTTGTCATATCTTAAGGAGGGATTTTGGGTAGATTCTTTAGATAATGAAAGATTTTGGAGAGATTTCGGTTTAAGGAGGGGGTTTGGGGCAGTAGGGGTAGGATTAGTGGTAGGGGTAGATTCGTCCATACTAGAGTCATTTTGCATGGCATTGGTTTTCACTAAAGAGTTGACAATATAAGATGCCACGGTGGAGTCTTGCATGCAAGTATCTTGTGTGTCAAGATCCAATTCATTATTTAATTGATTAAAACTATTTTTACTAATAAAATTGACATTATCCATAGTGGTTTGTGTCAAAACCATTTGTCTCTCTTCTAAAAGGTGATTTTTCATGTGAGAGGTAGTTTGATCAATAGTCGATTCTGGATGGGTAATGACAGGAGGAATTTGATTATTAGAAGGATTATTTTTTGTTTTATATTGGAGTGTTTGAGTAAACAAGAACTTACCTATTTTTGCATTGAATAAATTAACCGGAATACCTCGACCTTGGTTGCCTTTTGCATGGATGGTGGGCATTTGGTTTAGAGTTTTTTGCCTTGATTCTTCTTCTTATTGGAGGAGACAGTTTTCCATTCAGAGTCACATACATCTTGTGTAGCTACTTGTTGATGTTCTTGTCCTGCATGGTGAGGATCCAAGCTTTGCATTTTGATGTAGGTGCATTGTCTTAGTGTGTGACCAAAACAACCACAATTTTTGCAAAGAAAATCCTCCCCTTCATAGACTATATCCTGTTTGTGGTCTACAATAAATAGGAAGGATTGAACTGGAATTTCCAAAGGGATTTCGACACAAATCCTCTTAGGGTTGTTGAGGTGCATGTGTCAATTTTCAGTAGGCGTCCTATTGCATTACCGATTTTTGCTAGGATTTTACCATCGTAGAATACAGTTGGTAATTGGGGCAGCCTTACCCAAACTGCTGAGGTAGTTAGTTTTTCATTTCTAGCCACAAAATTTGGTTTCCATTTGGAGATAGATAGGAAATGACCATTGATGAACCATGGCCCTAGGTGAATAGCTTTATCCATGTTTTCTTTCTTTGTGAATTTGATAATGTAATAGTCCTCACCAAGATCAATTAAAGAGAAGTCCTTCGTTGGTTTCCATAGATCTTGGATCTTCCTCTTTAGGTAATGGTGTAGCATGCGTTTCCCTACTAACTTGATTATTCCATGGCTCATAGATACATTGTCTATCTTCCAATGAAAGAGAGATTTGTATAGCTTCACCTAGAGTTGTCCCTGGATCATGCACTACTTTTGTGTCTTCCACTGCCTTTGTTGGTTCAAGCATATCATCATGATCTATGGAAGGAGTGAAAATTGTTATGTTAGATTTCAATAGTTTATCCTTAAAGGATATTGGTCTTTCTAGATTGTTTGGTAAGGGAGGGTGGTGGATTAAAAAGGCTAAAACATCAATTATTTTGGACAGAATAGAATATTACTGAAAGACTTGTTATAGTAAATTACCTACTAGTCAACTCAATATCTTGACTGTCAACTCTTCGTTCCATTCATTCTGTATAAGCCTCTCACTGCTTTGTGCCGCTTTCATTTAAGGCCTAATTGAATAAAACTAAAAAAGGAGTGGAGCATAACATTGTAAATAAATCTCTTAAGGCCTCTTGCACTTGTCTTTTTCCCAATCCTAAAATCGAAAAAAATGACAAGGATTGATCCTACGTAAAAGTGGATGCAAAAGCTATGTCAGTGAGGGGGTTGTGGATCGTGTACTGTCAATCAGTTTGTAATTAAAGCAAAAGGTAGTTGTTGAGTTTGGTCAACTATGGTAAATACTTATTCATATCAGAGCAAAGATGGAGGGAGAGTATTAGTTATGTATTCGAACGAACTCAACAACTTTTTTTTCTTAAACTTTATATATGAGTTAAAAAATTCATAAAATATGTGTAACATTTGCGAACCCAATAACTAAGACGCACTATGATTTCAGTGAAAAACTCAGAATCCATAAACTTCAAATTCCAGATCCGCCTCTGACATTGAGTATTAACACAAAATGATAGAAATTTATCATGATTAAGTGAATTAATAAGGTGAAAAAACATATTAATAATCATAGTAAATAAAAATAAATTTATTTACAAACACGTTGATGTTTAGCTTAAAGTATATATATTTCTATGTATATCGCCTCGTATTTTACTTTTGTTTCGTGAATTTGGGATGTTAAATGTTATGATTTTTATTAATTTGAAGTGGTTTTACTTGTAAGAATGATTCGGGAGCAATTGGGGGCGAAACGCGCAAGATTTGAGCTAAAACGTACAAAACCGGGAAAATGCGCATTTGGGCGCCAAAGGCAGCACCTGGCACCACCTGTGGCACTGGAGACAGTACTGACAATTTGGGCAGCGCCCTGGTGGGCGCCTGGCACGCGGGCTGGGCGACATTGACAAGGTTTTCATCGTATTTTGCCTGGGACACGGTTTATTCGGCCCTAGACCTATCCAACACGTATAAAAGAAAGACTAAGCCTATTTTTGAAGGGAGAGATGCAATTAGGAGGAAAAATACACACAAGAAACATCGGGGAGCAACAACATCTCAGATTTCTTCATCTTTTCTGGTATTTCCAATTATTCAAAACTTATGAAATTCTTTGATTACATCGTGAGTGGCTAAACTACCATTGTTTTGGGGTTGTGATTTAGCCATGAATATTGTTGTTTGATATTAGCTTGACCTTATTATAATTCACCAATATATGGTTGTTTCTTTAATTCTATGTTTAATTGCTTAATTGTCTGGCTAGCAATTAGGTTCTATTTACTATCTATGCTATGCTTGGGAAAGCCGTGTTTAGATTAGAGAAAAATTGAAGAGAGCACGATCTTAACCCTTAGGGGGAGCGGATTTGTGGTTAGGATAGGAATATACCTAGTCACCGTGCTTAATTAAACATCGTGATCTTAATGTATTCTTAATAGATTGATTTCATAGGAATATAGGCGTTAATCTATTGAGAATAGGTGAGTAGTACTCCGAAGAAAGCTATGAGAGCATTTATCGATTAATTAGCAACCATGAGTGAATTATATGAAAGGGAGAGTTAATTAGAACACAATACGAATGGTGAATCGATCACAACCCTGGAATACTTGTCTCTACTGAATACACAACAATCAACTCGTCACTTGATAATTTAGTTATTATTTAGAATCGTAGTATAATATAATCATATTATTGGACCTTGATTTTAACTGGATTGAATAACAATTTTAGTTATTCAGTAAGTGGTTTATACAAGTCTCTGTGGGTTCGACACTCAACTTATCATTATATTACTTGTCGACCACATATACTTGCGTGTGTGTTTTGGGAGCAATAAGTTTTTGGCGCCGTTGCCGGGGACCTGAATATAAACTACTTTCTAGTTTTTGCTTTAATTGTTTATTTCGTCTAGTCTAATGTTACTCGGTTATTGCTCTAATCTCAGAAACTTTGATTGAATGCGTAGGGTCAAAAGCCAAGACAGACTCAACGGCTTTGACCCCGAACCTGATAAAATATTTTACAGGAAGTTGAGGGAAGCAAGGGATACAAACAATATTCAAGCACTCATTCAATTTCCTGTGAACATGGCAGAGGAGCAAGATATGGCTGTTCAGGAGGTAGCAATACCCAGTATTGCTAATGTTACCTTTAACATAGTGAAGCCCAGAATCACTGGGCACTTTGAGTTGAAACAGAGCATGATCCAGCTACTTCATGCAAACGGGCAGTTTATGGGTCTTCCACATGAGGATCCACAGCAACATATTCTGAACTTCTTGGAGATTAGTGATACTTATATCACTAACGGGGTCACTCCAGATTATGTGAGGCTCACACTTTTTCCATTCTCTCTGTTGGGAGAAGCTAAGCGATGGCTAAAGGCAGAACCAACTAATTCCATTACATCATGGAATGATTTGGCAAGAAACTTTTTGGCAAGGTTCTTCCCTTCAGGCAAAACTGCAAAGATCAGAAGTGAGATAGTTGCCTTCAAACAGAAAGCAGGAGAATCTTTATACTCAGCTTGGGAAAGGTTCAAGGGGCTACTCAGAGACTGTCCCCATCACAATCAAACGAATGAAGTGTTAGTTCACACTTTCATAGAAGGGCTCCATCCCCAAACAAAAACTGCAGTCGATGTGGCAGTTGGAGGTCAAGTATTGGAGAAAAGCTTTGATGAAATTTATGCATTATTGAACAAATTCTCCAAGAGCAATCCAGATTGGCAAGGAGAGAAGGGTAGAAGCATGGTACAAAAATCACCAGGGGTTCTTGAATTAGATGTTGTCTTAGCATTGTCAGCACAGGTCTCTACGCTGACCAACCAAGTCAATCAAATGACCATGATCATTAACAAGCAACAAGCCCAGCCAGTGCAACAAGTTCAAATATTTTGTTAAGTATGTGGAGGGGGTCACATGAGCAATATATGCCCAGCAAATCCAGAGTTTATATATTTTGTGGGTAAAGCAAATCGAGGCCAAACTAATCAGTATGGGGACACTTACAACCCCAACTGGAGGAATCATCCAAACTTCTCCTGGGGTGGAAATCAAAGCAATCAAAATCAATACCGGCCTCAAGCACCTCAACCACAATACAGACCACATCAGGCTGAACAACAAGCTAGCCTTGAGGAGATGATGAAGAAATTGATGGCCGACCAGCAAGCCCTCACTCAGAAATTAATAGCAGATCAACAAACTTTCCATCAGAAATTAATAGCAGATCAACAAACTTTCAATCAAAAAATAATGGCTTATCAGCAGGTTCAAGCTACAACACTGAGAAATTTGGAGCACCACTTGGGCCAACTTGCCAGTGCCCAAAATACCAGACCAGTAGGGGCTCTTCCTAGTGACACTGAGCCCCATCCTAAAGCTCAAGTCAATGCGGTTACCTTGAGAAATGGAAGAGCATTAGAAGAAGTTCCAAAGAAAAAGAAGAATACAGCTCATCCTGAAGGAGAATTAGTTCCCAAGCCAGTTGAGGGTAATGAGAAAGATGATAAAGGACCCGAGATAGTAATTGAGACTAGGCCACCACCTCTGCTTTCATAAAGACTGCAGAAGCACAAAGATGATGCTAAGTACAAGAAATTCCTAGATATTTTTAGCCAAGTGAGTGTGAATTTGCCTTTGGTGGAAATTTTGCAGGAAGTGCCAAAGTATGCAAAGTATCTCAGAGATATTATGACAAACAAACAAAGACATGAAGAGTTCGAAACATTTGCACTTACTGAAGAGTGCATTGCCAGAGTTCAGAGTAAACTTCCTCCTAAGTTGAAGGACCCTGGGAGTTTCACAATTCCTTTATCTCTTGGAAAATAAGAAGTTGGTAGAGCGCTGTGTGATTTAGGGGCTAGTATAAATTTGATGCTATCCTATTTGTTCAAGCAACTCAGATTGGGGGTGCTTAGACCTACTACAATCACTTTACAGTTAGCAGATAGGTCACTAGTCATGCCAGAAGGAATTATTGTGGATGTGTTAGTTCGAGTGGGAAAGTTTATTCTTCCTGCTGATTTTATTGTTCTTGATTACGAGGCAGATGAGGAAGTGTCCATTATTTTGGGGCGACCATTCTTAGCTACCGGTGGAGCAATTATTGATGTGAGGGAAGGGAAGTTAAAAATTAGAGTTGACGATGAAGAGGTCACATTTAATGTGTACAAGGCACTTAAGCTCCCTAAGCATTATGAGGACTTGTGCATGATTACTGTGGTCGAATTGAAGGGAATAGAGTAGAGTCAGTATGTGAATTATAGTGATCCAGATGGGACAACTAAGTTAGAGGAGGTGGTGTTTCTAGCTGAGCGTGTAACGATGATTGAGAAAAGAGCCAGAGATGAAAGAGGAAACCTTCCGAGAGCGTGCAAAATTTATTTATTGATTATTTTTTTAGTGTCAAGTTTTATGTTGTTTTTATTTTGCAGAGTAGGAGAAGTCTGAGTACCCAAAGTTGAAGCTGAGGAGCATGTTTGAGCTTAAGTGTGGGGTCGTCCCGACTCTTAATATTGAGGATCATGTCCGAGCTAGGCCCGAGAGGGTCTCAGGGAGTGTTTCTCACCCTTTTTTTGGGATCATACATCGAGGACTATGCATAATATAAGTATGGGGTAGGAAAACTACTTTCTGAAATGTAATTGTATAAAAAACAATATTAGTTAAGAAACGAAAAAAGAAAAAAAATAGAAAAAACTCGGATTTTTTCCAAACGAGGGATCTATTGGATAATTTCTTGAGGGATAAAGTCCGATTAAAAATACCAAAAAGATTTTTTGTGTTTAGGATAGTTAGGTAGTATCTCTTGGTTTTTCTTTGGGTGTCGGTTCTTTTCTAAGGGTGTAGCTCTAATCGGGTACTTTATTTATTTTTTAGGAGTAGTTTAGGAAGAAACCGAGTCACTCTGAAATACTCATTGACATGGTTGATGTTGGCACATTAGGCTATGACATACATTCTGTTTTCCCGTATATTTGGTTTGAATTGTGAAGCCTAAGTAAAGTAAATTGCCTATTTTGTGACATTTTTTCAGTTGTTTGACTCGTATGCCACATAGTGCAATATTGCTTAAATTTTTCAATTATGTGTGCTTGCTTGACTTGAGAGTTGAACAGAACCGTCTTAATTGAGTCATGTGCAACGTGTGTGTGAGGATTTGTGATTTTCTGTGCTATCCTGTGTAGTCTAGAACTCGTCCCGTGTGTTAATTGAATCGAAATTGTAAGTTGTGCTAATCTAGGAGATGACATAGGTATTTTCTTGTTTGATCATAGATGTGCTTGTCACATAAGAAAATAAAATTTTCCGTAGCTAGCCCATTTGAGCCTATAAACCTTTTCTTTGGCAACCACATCACAAGCCATACCCCTATTTTGTTCTTAATTTGATATTTATTGAACCTTTACCTCCTAAGACACTTAGTCGCTAAAAGAAGTAAGGTTAGAGATTGGGGAGTAGCTTTTGAGTGGAACCATGGAAGGGCCCGTTGGTGCACTAAAGTTGAAATCAAAGGTTACTAGCCGATGAACTTTAATGTATGGAGTGTGTGAAGAAAGAAAAAAACAAAGAGAAAAGGAAAAAAAATGAAAGAAAAGAAAAATGATAGTGAAAGTATGTAAAAAAATAAACACCTCCAATTCTTATTGATTTGTGATAGTGAAAATATAGAAGTGCTTCATTGAAAAGAGGGCTGTTATGTATATGGCAAGTGATTTGGTTGAGAAGAATATGTGCTTGAATCGTAAATGGAGTGTATTAAAGTGCTTAGGAGGGTTAGCCACTATTTCTAAATGTATCATACCCGTCCCTTAGCCTACATTACAACCTTAAAGTCCTAATTGATCCTAAATTTGGCTAGTTTAAATTAGTAGAGATATACACTACGGGCAAGCTTATGGTACGGCCACGGGATGCATATGAATTCTTTGTAAGAGTGAGTGAATTTTGTTCAATTGTGTGATGTCCTTAATCCATATTCAAAAGCATATTTGAATGTGTGGACCAATTTATATTCACTCTTTTGTTTGTTGGTGAGGGCACATGATCTCATGAATGATTGGTAATGTTGTAAACTTTCTTGTTGGGTAAGTGCATGAATTGAGGGTGCTTAGTGGTTGCAAGTCGACTTTTGAGGTTAGGTGGTGACGAATAGGTTGTTGGAATTTCTTGAATTGAAATATTATACTTGGGTATGCTTAAATGGGAAGGATGTGAAATTTTGTGTGTTCATGCTTGTGTGCCGGTATTGTACGTAGTCAAGGGTATAGTGTGTGGTTAAAAGTTAAGGTGATCCTCTATGATTGAGACTTGTACGTAGTTGAGGATTTATTAGATAGTCCCATTGCTCGAGGACGGGCAAGAGTCTAAGTATGGGCTGTTGATGTTTAGCTTAAAGTATATATATTTCTATGTATATCACCTCATATTTTACTTTTGTTTCGTGAATTTGAGATGTTAAATGCTATGATTTATATTAATTTGAAGTGTTTTTACTTGTAGGAATTATTTGGGAGCAATTGGGGGCGAAACGCACAAGATTTGAGCTAAAACGAACAAAACCGGGAAAATGCGCCTGTGGCGCTAGAGACAGTACTGACAATTTGGCCAGCGCCCTGGTGGGCGCCTGGCGCCGGACTGGGCGCCGCTGACGTGGTTTTCATCCTATTTTGCCCGGGACATAGTTTATTTGACCCTAGACCTATCCAACACATATAAAAGAAAGACTAAGCCTATTTTTGAAGGGAGAGACATACTTAGGTGGAAAAATACACACAAGAAACATCGGGGAGCAAGAGCATCTTAGATTTCTTCATCTTTTCTAGTATTTTCAATTATTCAAAACTTATGAAATTATTTGATTACATAAATAAGTGGCTAAAACTACTAGAATACTGCAAAATTCCCACGGATATTTCCCACCAAAATATATCAATGGTAATTCCCACAAAAAATTTGACAAAATCGGTGGAAAAGTGGGGACACGAAAATTTTACCAAAGTTTCAATAGTTTTCACAGATTCTTGGTGGGAACTGTTTAGCGCCTAAAACCGGGAAATTTGTTTCCCACTTATTTCAGTGGAAAAATAATTAGAAATAAAATAAAAAAAGAAGTTCCCAGTACGCATTCTCTGGGAAAGTAAATATTAGTATATCTTTTATTTTTTGATAAGAAGGATTTTCCACATTCTAATTAGGTCACAGCCGCTTCTCTCATTCAGAAAATTCTTTGTTCTCTTCTCTCAATTCTCTTCTCTCAATTCTCTTCTCTGTAAACTTAAACAGTAATTTCACCCAGCAAACTTGCGATTTCGGGAATCCCTTCACTCCGACGAGTAGGTAAGTTAATCTCTCTTTCTCTTTCTTTTACTTTTAAACCTGTGTCCCCTCAATCTATTCCAAACAAATTGGGTCTTGAGAGAGTAGAGATTACTACTATTTGTCCGTAAGTTAAGGAAATAGGATAGCTTTCTCCGGCGTCACCAGTAATATAAGATACTGAATACATCAGTTGGGAATTTCAGTATGCTAAATTTGGCTGTACACGAAGCGGAATGCTCTTACGAAGCTCCAGCCAAAGCTCCAGCTAAATTATTGAATCCCGGTGTACCCATTTTAATTCTTTCCTATACACTATGCTCACCGCCCAATGGCACTGCCCATCCTTCATTTTTTTGAGATGGCCGTCTATTTGGGATCAAGTTTTGAAATTTGAGCTTTTTTGGCTTCTCTTTTTCTTCATTTATATGAAGTATGAACTAGGAACTTATCTTTAAAACAAAACTGAGCAAGTCCCAGCTTTTTTCTTTTAAAATCTTAGAGGTATGTGGTTGTATTTTCTTAATTTGTTTTGCTATTCTTGTGAATTTCTCTTCAACTGTGAAACTTACATTTCGTTTAGAAGTTTGGTGCATAAATAGTTTGCTAAATTGCTAAGTAGGGATAAGCAAATGATATTGTTGAATACTACACTTATTACCTTGTAGTTTGACTTATTAAAAATCTAAATCTGCAGAGTATGTCCCTATATTAATTCTTCACTTACAGCCCTTTATAATTAATGTAATTTCACTTTATTGATGATTTCCGGAGTTGTATGCCTTGTACAAAATAAAGTTGGATGCTTTATTTTTGGTTAGCTGTTGGATGCTAATTTTATATGCATTGAATTGAGATGTGGTGGTTGGGAATGAGTGTGGATTTAATTTAAAGTCCAAACTTAATTTAGTAATTTGTCTATCCTGCAAGTATAAGTCTACTAATTAGTTGCCCCACCAGCACTCATGTGGGTTGTTTGGAATAAGAGTAATAGGAGAGCTTTTGGTGGAGTAGAAAAGAACTTGCTTATATAAAAGGAGGTATTTCAATAAACAGAGTTAGCATTCTTCCTTTCTTGTCGTTTCTGTTTCAGTAAGTTTCCCTATTTTTCGTGCAGTATTAGGTTGTTTTTACTTTGTACCCATATACTGGAAATTATTTTTGTGTAGGCTAAATATTTGTACTAAGCATTTCATTGAAAACTTAAGCACTCTAGATTATAGAATAGGAATTTTGTTGATTTTCTTTGTGGCACAAGTTTTTGCGAGAAGTTTGTACTTTTGTTAAAATCTGGAATTTTTTACATGTGCTGTGACTTGTACTATGCTTTTGTGACTTGGAATTTTGTTCATTTATATGGTGCTTATGCTTTGAAGGACTTGGAATTTTGTTCATTAATGTCTTGATTTGACTTGGGTTAAACTTCTTGAGTATTGGAACTCTCCGGAATTTGAAAAAAAGAGTGCCCAGGGAAGGGCAGCCCGTTTGTCCGACAAGGGTGGCTCAGTGCACACATGCGGTTCAATTAGTATGGCGGCTCATAGAAGAAGATTGATAATGTCTTTATTATATTTTTCTTGATTTGTAACTATTTTAGTTATCATATCTTAAGATATTATTTATTTTTCAGGGAAAGGCTAAAGGAAGACTAGTTACTCATGATGAGGTATTTGAGGAAACCCACATGAAGAAGTTGAAGGATGGAAAATCAAGACTAGGGTCGAACCGCGCACTGAGACAACCCATGTAAGATTAATGAGCTTTATTTTAAACTAGATTATTTGTTGGTACCTTATTAATGAGCTTTTCAAAATGCAAAGAGCTCCAAAAACTGTGAAAGTCTCATTAGTTTTAAGTCTAAGGTTGTGGTGAATGCTGAGAGCTGTAGGGAGTTTTAATGGTTGGTTTTGCCCTTCTCTGTCTTTCTCCACTGCCAATGATAACTCTAATGAAACATTTTTCCAATTACTGAACCACCCTTTTGGTGAAGTTACATAATGACCTTGCTACTTTCCTGTTCTTGTTACTCTCTCCGTTTGTATCAGAATATTGTTGAGCAATACTAAACTTATATGCATCAGAATATTGCAATTGAAATGGAAAACAGAGCTTCTATGCACTGTGAGTTAAATCTCTTGAATGCTCTTTGGTAAGTCAGCCTTAACACTACTATATTTATACTTGACCCGATTGAAACATTCTGAGTCTGACTGTTATGTGCTATGAAATTGTATGTAAAAACATCCATTTACTTTTTATTTTATTATTCTAGACAGTGAAGAGTTAAAGGAATCCCTGTGTATGCTCCTTATTCTCTTTAATGTGGCCCTTTTTGCGAGCGTGCATTGTGGAATTTGTGGATATTAGAAGATCTCCATCTTTATAAAAGTGCCACCAACCGCAACCAAAGAACAATCTCTTTTTTTGTATGAAGTTCTAGGAATATAGCTGCGAAGGTATTTTAGAGTTAATTTTATTGCTAAAGATGTACTTTTGATACTTTAGCCAATTTTTCTCTGTTCTGGATTGATTGATAATGCTGCTTCTTTGATATGGGTGTGCCTAGTTTCTGGCCAGAATTTCTCTGTTTCCCTTTTGTTTCACATAAACAATCAGTACAATACTTGTTTCTGGCTGCTAGTTAAGTCTGGAAAGAATAGAACTAAAGCGCAAAGCTCTCTGAAGGTGTGGAATCTCATTTCTAATTTATAAAGCAGGTCTCTTGTTTCAGATGAAGTAGCATGATCTTATATAATGTGTGTTTCTCTGGAAAATATTTTATTGCTGCTTAAATCTACTGGATCATCTCTTTTACGTCATTTTATGTTACAGAAAAATAATTTCAACATCTAATACAAGCTTTACTTGCATTATTTTTTATCTATCTAGCCTATAAGCCTATAGAAAGTTGTACAAGCTTATTTTTTTTTTCCAGCATGCACATTATTGATGCTGAAGATCTTTAGCAATAAAATTGATTAAGTTGGCTGGAAATGTAAACTCATTGAACAATGGGGATGTGTTTGGTGCGAAAATGATTCCAAAGGCAAGAGAAGCTAAATTGGGTTATACAAATACTGAGTTTGAGAACAGACTTATATATGAGATTTACAAGTCAATGGTTCCTTCTATGGAATTGTATCCAAATCTATAGCGAGACTTCGTTTTTAATTTCATTTTTTCTTCTTCCAATGATCATCCTCTAGTTTAAAGATTGCAAGGGGTTTGGTTATATATATATATATATATATATATATATATATATATATATATATATATATATATATATATATGCATTCATTTTTTCGTTTATTTTGTAACAAAAGCTTGTCTGTGCAGCCGGCCATAGCTTGAATATTCTTTGTGTTTAATTGTTGAATTATGATATGATCAAAAGGTTGATTTTCTTTTTTTTGTTTTTTATGTATCAAGTTATCCTGAAAGTTAATTCTTTTTAAATGTAAAAGCTGTTTCATGTGCATACATAGCTGCAATTTTATAATAATTGTAATTTTTATAGGATACTTTCAAACGAAGCTTGGAGAAGTTCATTCAAAGTCAACCGATTGATGATCAAGGTAGGCCAATCCAACCATCCCAAGAGGAGATCATGGACATGCGGATTAAGGCAGTTGGTGGTGTGCATAAGGGGAGAGTCTACGGCCTTGGATTAGAGTTTAGTCTCGGTCGTTGTACTACTGGATTGTCTGGTTTTTATTCTTTCTCACATTGCTCGGTTGATCTGGATGAGTTTGAGGAATTGAATAGGAAGGTAGCGAAGATTACTGAGTTGTATCTTCAAGAAAGGGAAGATGGAAAGCGGAGGGAGGAAGAAGATAGGCGAAGAGAGGAAGGGGAAAGGCGAAGGGAGGAAGAAATGAGGCAAAAGAACGATGCATTAAGACTTGTCACTAGTGATGTTAAAAGTCTCAAGTCTCAGATAAACTCCGTCTTAGCATTTGGTGCATTTCATGTGCCTCGTTCTCCAGCATTTAATGATAATTAAGGACTAGGAGTAGTTTCTTTTATTAGCTTGTCTTGGATGGTACTTGGATGTTGGATTTTTTGAGTTTTTGTTCTACTTTTGGATTAGTTGGATTAATTATGAAATGGATTGATTAGTTGTTGTTTATGAAATAAATTGGATTGCATGTTGAATTTGATATTTGAATATTTAATTGTATTTAGTCTTGTATTATTGGTTGTACTTTTTGTTTGGCGTGGTGTAGTTTTAAAAATAAATTTGGCCATGAAAATATTTTTCAGATTTCCCATGGATTTCCACCGACTCCGTGAGAATTTTGTGCATTTTTTTCCAGATGTTATGAATATTTCTTGCTTCCATGGGTAAAATAAAAAAAAATATCTAAATAATTTGTAATATTTCCCACGGATTCGGTGGGAAACTTAAGAAAATTAAATTATTTTATTTTCTTACGTTTCCCACGAACGTCGTGGGAAATTACACTGGGTGACCCCACCAAACCCTCCGTGGAAAACTCCCTGGGAATTACCCACGAATGTCGTGGGAAATTATTTTTCCGCTAGCCATTTTCCCACCGAGAGTCTCCCCTAGGAATATTGAAATTTCACACAGATTTTTCACCGATTCGTTTGTGGGAAAAGTGTGTATTTCTAGTAGTGAAACACCCATTGTTTTGGGGTTGTGATTTAGTCATGAATATTGTTGTTTGATATTAGCTTGACCTTAATTATAATTCACCAATATATGGTTGTTTCTTCAATTCTGTGTTTAATTGCTTAATTGTCTGGCCAGCAGTTTGGTTCTATTTACTATTTATGCTATGCTTGGGAAAGCCATGTTTAGATTAGAGAAGAATTGAAGAGAGCGCGATCTTAACCCTTAGGGGAGCGGATTTGTGGTTAGGATAGGAATATACCTAGTCACCGTGCTTAATTAAACATCGTGATCTTAATGCGTTCTTAATAGATTGATTTCATAGGAATATAAGCATTAATCTATTGAGAATAGGTGAGTAGTACTTCGGGAGAAGGCTATGAGAGTATTTATCGATTAACTAGCAATCATAAGTGAATTATATGAAAGAGAGAGTTAATTAGAACACAATACGAATGGTGAATCGATCACAACCCAGGAATACTTGTCTCTACTGAATACACAACAATCAACTCGTCACTTGATAATTTAGTTATTATTTAGAATCGTAGTATAATATAATCATATTATTGGACTTTGATTTTAGCTGGATTGAATAACAATTTTAGTGATTGACTGAGTGGTTGTCACACCTCCTTTTTGCGCTCCCGCCCCGAAGGGTTAAATGCGCGAGGGTGTTTTTCCAATTTAAGTGACAATATTCGAAATGAGATTATTTATTTAATTCAGAGTCGCCACTTGGGAAAGGTTCGGCTTTTGGTGTCCCAAGTCACCGGTTTATCTTGAATCCCAAATCGAGAAAATTTTCGACTTTCCAAATGAAGTCTGCGAACCAGAAATTCTAAGTAAGGAATTCTGTTGACCCGAGGGAAGGTGTTAGGCACCCCCGAGTCCCGTGGTTCTAGCACGGTCGCTTAAATTGTTATAATGGCCAAATATCTGATTTTAAATACATGTTATAACTTGTGTGCTTTTATTAGATTTAAATCGCTTTTATTATTATTTATTTTTATGGAATTGCAACGTTGTGAAAATGCATTTCGAACCACATCACAATCAATGCACCCGTGGTTGTTAATACATTCCGACTTCGTTGAGATTTAGATTTGGGTCACATAAATGCGCACCCGAATTTAAGAATGTAATTTAGTTAAGTCGCGCCTAAAGAGTCTAACGCGTTATTATCTTTGAGGAAGACAGTGAAATTCACTAAACAGTCCATCCCAAATTCTAAGTATTTTATTATGACCGATTATTGAGGGCCTCGCAATTTGCATTTTTATTTGGCGAGGCTCGTCTCATTTTTGAAAAGATAAACCTACAGCGACTACATTTTTCTATTATGTTTGTCTCTAAAATGAAAGAAAGAAAAATATACGCTAATTAAATTACGAGCTCGGCAAGTTTGAGCCTTTTATCAATTATTGGGTTACAAAAATGCTAAACGCAAAATCGCAATCGAATTTACTCAAAAGAAAATTGTTTCATGGCTTATTCTATAATTGAACATTACTAAAAGAAAAATAAAATTATAAATAAGATATAGAATTGACAAGCGCTATCGTCAAAACAAACCAATTATTCTTTAACTAATTTAAACCTCACATTATTAGACAAATTGAACCATTGGAACTAATTTTTATTATTTGAAAATGGGCCAAACTTGACTACCAACATATTCGAAAGTTGTTAAACTTAATCGACACTTTGAAAATCTATTGCCTTTGAAAGAACTCTGTCAAACCTGGTTCGAAATCAACCCATGCTATTAAGTTCATAACCTTAGCCTTACTACCTCGAATCAAACTTCAAATACGACAGACTTAACGATTCTGCGAAATTACTCGCTTAATATCCTACTAGTTTACGTCAACAGGTTTATTTTTCAAATCAACAACTACGGGATATGACCTTTATAAACTATCTACATAATTTAAATTTCTGTCACAGAAATCTACACACCTAACAGTTTCAATTATACAGTCATGTTTCCAGTATTCATACAAAAATATAAAAAAAACAGAACTAATATTAGATGAATCTACTTCGTTTGACATCTATGAAATTGAAGGCGATAAATAACATCCACATGTACAGATTCGCTGCATAATCCTGTTTCAACTTCAATTCAAGTTACATCAAGGTAATTCGAGGTATGTACCTGGATGTTGAAACACAACAAGAAGAAGAAGAAAGCAGAAAAATCAGCAGCAGCAAAATGGCAGCAGCAACAACAGCAGTAACAAGCAGTAGCAATTAGCAAATGCCAACAGCAACCAGTAGATTAAACCAAACAATAAACCCAGAATCCAGTTGCAATTTCAGAAGAAATCAAGCAACAAACAACAACAAACCAACAACAACACGACCAAAGCCCAGGAAATCGAAATATGGCCCAGAAACAACAGATCGCAGAGAAGAATCTACTAATGTTCAAATGAGTCCAATAACTTCAAAACTTCAAACATTGGACATGATTGCCTATTTCAAACTATGCTTTTGTTCTTTTAAGAGATGTTGGAGTTGAAATTCAGTTTTGAAACTGAATTTAAAAACTGACTTCTGACTTTTAAACCAAGAAACCCAATTTAAAACCTCCCTAGACTGAAAAAATGCTCTCACCCCAACTAGCTCTCTTTTTATGTAGATTCGAGAATCTAGGAATTGATTCGAGCCAAAAGGTTTGTGGATTCGGATTCAGGGTGGTTGAGTGGTCCTAGGATGTTAAGATGGTGGCCGGCGGCATTGATGCCGCCGGGTTTCAAACGGAAGGGGACTAAGGCGGCTAGGGTTTAAACCTAGGTCCGTCTCTGAATGAGAGAGACGGAGGAATAGTGAGAGAAGGGGGGGTGCTTGGTTTGGGGGCTGGGGTAGGCTTTAGATTTATATATGGGGTGGGTGGTTTGATCCTGACCGTCGGATGAAGTGTGGTTGACGGACATGATCTTTCGTTTAGGGGGAACGACGAGGTTTGGTCCCAGAGGGGACTGGGTTGGTTTTTGGCGGGAATGGGTCGGGCTAATGAGGCGTGTTGGGGACCGTAGGATTGAACAAAATGGACGGCTTCGATTGAAACTCCTATACGGCGTCGTTTGGTTTTAAAATGGGAGTTGAATTGGACCGTTAGATATGTTTGATCAACGGTCCAGATCCGATAGGCCTTAAACGACGTCGTTTGGTGAGGCCATAGAGACCAGGGAACCGGACTGGGTCATGAAATGATTTGGGCCTGATTTTTGGTTTCAAATTTGAGCCCAAATCCGGATTTTCTCCAATTTAAACTCTTTTCTTTTCCTTCTTTTAATTTCTAATTTAAACAAAATTCCTAACTAAGTTGTAAAATCAAAATAAAACTTATACAAATATTGATTACTACTTAAACAATAATTATCACACACATTAAACATTTAAATAAAATAAAATCACTTAATGACAACAAATAGAATAAAAGATGCATATTTTTTGTGATTTTCCCTTAAAACCAAATTATGGTTTGATTAATTCCTAATAGTAGAACAATATCCTAAACTTACACGCGACAAATATTTTTAATATTTTTATTTGACAAAACTAAAACAATCACAGATAAAATAACTACCAAAAAATGCCACATAAATTCCAAAGAATTGTACAACAAAACCATTTGTTTTTATTTTTCGATTTCTTTTGGAGCAATTGTTGCGTAGACAAAAATCACATGCTCACAGCTTCCCCTATTTGTTCGAAAACATGCGAGGTTTTCGTGCAAAGATAAAGTGAGCGGATATGAGCGATTTTTGCCCGTTGGACTACTCCGTGTGAAGCACATTTTGAAAGATTTGACCGAATCTTGCTTCAAAGATTTCCTACATATCCTGGGCTGAACAGGAATCAGCTCAAATGTAGTTCGGGAAACTTTGATAGCTGGGACTACCATGGGATTGCAATGCTTGCTGTTACTGTTGTCGCTGTTGCCACTACTGCTTTACTGACCTCCTTATTACAACCAAAGGAAATTGAAACTGAACTAACTACTTATGCCTGTCAACCGCTAGTTACAAGATTCCTATCTATAATTCTTTTGCAACTTGATCTTGGGTCTTAGCTGATTCTGCTTGTAGACTTCGATCTGAATCTTGATGCTCGCAAGTTGTAGGCGCTTGTTTATTTCTGCAGTATTGAGTGAAAAGGGATTGGCGGAGCTCGGGAATTTGATCAAATTTTGAGCGACCTGCCCTTTGTTTGTTGCAATATTTGGGAACATCTTCTTTTTGTTCTTTTCTTCTTTTCTTTATTCTGGATTGAGACTCATCCTGTAGGTCGTCACGATCCATGCGCCTCGAGGTTAGACCTGCTGAGATAAATAAAACAAACGAACGAAATTTTTCTGCCCCAGTTTCACTAGGAAAATTTCGTGAGTTAATTGCCATAATAATCTATAGGATTGATGAGGGGATGGGACAACTCCAGTCTAAAAAGCGCAACTCAAGGATTGGAGCCCTAATGTCGCAAAAGGTAAAAATGCGCAACTCAGGGATTGGAGCCCTAATGCTGGCTAAAGGAAAGTTGCTCAACTCAGGGATTGGAGCCCTAATGCTGGATAAAGGAAAAAAACGCTCAACTCAGGGATTGGAGCCCTAATGTCGGCTAACAGCAAACTGCTCAACTCAGGGATTGGAGCCCTAATGCTGGCTAAAGGAAAAACGCTCGACTCAGGGATTGGAACCTTAATGTCGGCTAAACAGGGAAAACCACTCAACTCAGGGATTGGAGCCCTAATGCTGGCTAAAGAAAACTACTCAACTCAGGGATTGGAGCCCTAATGTCGGCTAAAGGAAAAACGCTCAACTCAGGGATTGGAGCCCTAATGTCGGCTAAAGGGAAAAACGCTCAACTCAGGGATTGGAACCCTAATGTCGGCTAAAAGAAAGTTGCTCAACTCAGGGATTGGAGCCCTAATGCTGTCTTAAAGGAAAAACACTCAACTCAGGGATTGGATCCCTAATGTTGGCTAACAGGAAAAACGCTCAACTCAGGGATTGGAGCCCTAATGCTGGCTAAATGGAAATTGCTCAACTCAGGGATTGGAGCCCTAATATCGGCTAAAAGAAAGTTGCTCAACTCAGGTATTGGAGCCCTAATGCTGGCTTAAAGGAAAAACGCTCAACTTAGGGATTGGATCCCTAATGTCAGCTAACAGGAAAAACGCTCAACTCAGGGATTGGAGCCCTAATGCTGGCTAAAGGAAAAACGCTCAACTCAGGGATTGGAGCCCTAATGCAGGCTAAAGGAAAGTTGCTCAACTCAGGGAATGGAGCCCTAATGCTGGCTTACAGAAAATTGCTCAACTCAGGGATTGGAGCCCTAATATCGGCTAAAGGCAAATCGCTCAACTCAGGGATTGGAGCCCTAATACTGGCTAAAGTAAAAATGCTCAACTCAGGGATTGGAGCCCTAATGCTGGCTAAAGAAAAAATGCTCAACTCAGGGATTGGAGCCCTAATGTCGGCTAAAGGGAAAAACGCTCAACTCAGGGATTGGAGCCCTAATGTTGGCTAAAGGAAAGTTGCTCAACTCAGGGATTGGAGCCCTAATGCTGGCTTACAGAAAATTGCTCAACTCAGGGATTGAAGCCCTAATGTCGGCTAAAAGCAAATCGCTCAACTCATGGATTGGAGCCCTAATGCTAGCTAAAGGAAAAATGCTCAACTCAGGGATTGGAGCCCTAAAGTCGGCCAAAAGCAAATCGTTCAGCTCAGGGATTGGAGCCCTAATGCTGGCTAAAGGAAAAATGCTCAACTCAGGGATTGGAGCCCTAATGTCGGCTAAAGGGAAAAACGCTCAACTCAGGGATTGGAGCCCTAATGCTGGTTAAAGGAAAAACGCTCAACTCAGGGATTGGAGCCCTAATGCTGGCTAAAGGAAAGTTGCTCAACTCAGGGATTGGAGCCCTAATGCTGGCTTACAGAAAATTGCTCAACTCAGGGATTGGAGCCCTAATGTCGGCTAAAAGCAAATCGCTCAACTCAGGGATTGGTACCCTAATGCTGGCTAAAGGAAAAATGCTCAACTCAAGGATTGGAGCCCTAATGTCGGCTAAAAGCAAATCGCTCAGCTCAGGGATTTGAGCCCTAATGCTGGCTAAAGGAAAAATGCTCAACTCAGGGATTGGAGCTCTAATGTCGGCTAAAGGAAAAAACGCTCAACTCAGGGATTGGAGCCCTAATGTTGGCTAAAGGAAAAACGCTAAACTCAGGAATTGGAGCCCTAATGCTGGCTAAAGGAAAGTTGCTCAACTCAGGGATTGAAGCCATAATGTTGGCTTACAAAAATTGCTCAACTCAGGGATTGGAGCCCTAATGTCGGCTAAAACCAAATCGCTCAACTCAGAGATTGGAGCCCTAATGCTGGCTAAAGGAAAAATGCTCAACTCTGGGATTGGAGCCCTAATGTCGGCTAAAGGAAAAAACGCTCAACTCAGGGATTGGAGCCCTAATGCTGGCTAAAGGAAAAACGCTCAACTCAGGGATTGGAGCCCTAATGCAGGCTAAAGGAAAGTTGCTCAACTCAGGGAATGGAGCCCTAATGCTGGCTTACAGAAAATTGCTCAACTCAGGGATTGGAGCCCTAATATCGGCTAAAGGCAAATCGCTCAACTCAGGGATTGGAGCCCTAATACTGGCTAAAGTAAAAATGCTCAACTCAGGGATTGGAGCCCTAATGCTGGCTAAAGAAAAAATGCTCAACTCAGGGATTGGAGCCCTAATGTCGGCTAAAGGGAAAAACGCTCAACTCAGGGATTGGAGCCCTAATGTTGGCTAAAGGAAAGTTGCTCAACTCAGGGATTGGAGCCCTAATGCTGGCTTACAGAAAATTGCTCAACTCAGGGATTGAAGCCCTAATGTCGGCTAAAAGCAAATCGCTCAACTCATGGATTGGAGCCCTAATGCTAGCTAAAGGAAAAATGCTCAACTCAGGGATTGGAGCCCTAAAGTCGGCCAAAAGCAAATCGTTCAGCTCAGGGATTGGAGCCCTAATGCTGGCTAAAGGAAAAATGCTCAACTCAGGGATTGGAGCCCTAATGTCGGCTAAAGGGAAAAACGCTCAACTCAGGGATTGGAGCCCTAATGCTGGTTAAAGGAAAAACGCTCAACTCAGGGATTGGAGCCCTAATGCTGGCTAAAGGAAAGTTGCTCAACTCAGGGATTGGAGCCCTAATGCTGGCTTACAGAAAATTGCTCAACTCAGAGATTGGAGCCCTAATGTCGGCTAAAAGCAAATCGCTCAACTCAGGGATTGGTACCCTAATGCTGGCTAAAGGAAAAATGCTCAACTCAAGGATTGGAGCCCTAATGTCGGCTAAAAGCAAATCGCTCAGCTCAGGTATTTGAGCCCTAATGCTGGCTAAAGGAAAAATGCTCAACTCAGGGATTGGAGCTCTAATGTCGGCTAAAGGAAAAAACGCTCAACTCAGGGATTGGAGCCCTAATGCTAGCTAAAGGAAAAATGCTAAACTCAGGAATTGGAGCCCTAATGCTGGCTAAAGGAAAGTTGCTCAACTCAGGGATTGGAGCCCTAATGCTGGCTTACAAAAAATTGCTCAACTCAGGGATTGGAGCCCTAATGTCGGCTAAAAGCAAATCCCTCAACTCAGAGATTGGAGCCCTAATGCTGGCTAAAGGAAAAATGCTCAACTCAGGGATTGGAGCCCTAATGTCGGCTAAAAGAAAATCGCTCAGCTCAGGTATTTGAGCCCTAATGCTGGCTAAAGGAAAAATGCTCAACTCAGGGATTGGAGCCCTAATGTCGACTAAAGGGAAAAACGCTCAACTGAGGGATTGGAGCCCTAATGCTGGCTAAAGGAAAAACGCTCAACTTAGGGATTGGAGCCCTAATGCTGGCTAAAGGAAAGTTGCTCAACTTAGGGATTGGAGCCCTAATGTCGGCTAAAAGCAAATCGCTCAACTCAGGGATTGGAGCCCTAATGCTGGCTAAAGGAAAAATGTTCAACTCAGGGATTGGAGCCCTAATGTCGGCTAAAAGCAAATCGCTCAGCTCAGGGATTGGAGCCCTAATGCTGGCTAAAGGAAAAATGCTCAACTCAGGGATTGGAGCCCTAATGTCGGCTAAAGGGAAAAACGCTCAACTCAGGGATTGGAGCCCTAATGCTGGCTAAAGGAAAAATGCTCAACTCAGGGATTGGAGCCCTAATGCAAGCTAAAGGAAAGTTTCTCAACTCAGGGATTGGAGCTCTAATGCTGGCTTACAGAAAATTGCTCAACTCAGGGATTGGAGCACTAATATCGGCTAAAGGCAAATCGCTCAACTCAGGGATTGGAGCCCTAATGCTGGCTAAAGGAAAAATGCTCAACTCAGGGATTGGAGTCCTAATGCTGGCTAAAGGAAAAATGCTCAACTCAGGGATTGGAGCCCTAATGTCGGCTAAAGGGAAAAACGCTCAACTCAGGGATTGGAGCCCTAATGCTGGCTAAAGGAAAAACGCTCAACTCAGGGATTGGAGCCCTAATGCTGGCTAAAGGAAAGTTGCTCAACTCAGGGATTGGAGCCCTAATGCTGGCTTACAGAAAATTGCTCAACTCAGGGATGGAGCCCTAATGCTGGCTTAAGGGAAATTCGCTCAACTTAGGGATCGGAGCCCTAATGTTGGCTAAAGGAAAAACGCTCAACTCATGGATTGGAGCCCTAATGTCGGCTAAAAGCAAATGTTGGGGATTCTAACTAAACCTCTTTTTTTGAATTTTCTCCTCACTTCCTTTTCGTTTTTATTTATTTATTTATTTTTATTATTTTTCATTTTTTTAATGAAATGCAGGAGAGAATTTGAGGAAACTTCCCTTTTGGGTTGAATCCCTATTGCAAAGCTGTTTCTTGCATTCACGTATTTCTTTTCTTTTTGGGCGGCACCTGCTTCTTGCACGGTTGCTTTGGATCACACCTTTTTCAATTTTCCAAACAAAGAACAATTGTCAGTTTGAAAATGGTGGTTGGTTCGGTGGCCTTGATTGTTCCAATTGCTTTGTCCCGTCCTTATTCCTGTTGAGAAACTCTGCCATTGATTGGATTCACAGGCGAAACCCTTTTAAACTGCTCAGACTCGCATTTCCAGATTTTGTGATGATTTGCCCGTGTAAGGCTTTGGTTCTTCCATTCCATCTGGACTCAGTGAGGATTTTTATTGGGGCAGACTCGTTGGGGATTTTTTTTTTACAAGGCAGACTCTGTGGGGATTTGTACAAGGCAGACTCGTTGGGGATTAGCTGGGGCAGACTCTTTGGGGGATTTTTACAAGGGGAGACTCTGTGGGGATTTTTACAAAGGGAGACCCTGTGGGGATTTGTACAAAGGGAGCCTTATGGGGATTTGCCGTTTTTTTTGTGTGTATGGGTGTGTGTGACTTTACTTCGAAAGCAATCAACATCATGATCAATCGGGACTGAACTGACGTACCGCTGAAGCGGGGTATTTTCTTAGCTTCTTACTAAATGGAGCTCCGTGAAATCGGTCCTGCCACCTTTTCTTTCCAACACATTCGGAATTTAGGGTTAAAACGAAAAGGATTTAAGGAAAGGGTAAACAAAGAGCGGAGAAAATGAATTTTAAAAGAGAAGTGTCCCTTTAGGGACAAGAAAAACTTATCTGAGGCAAACATGCTGACTTTAAATTGACATGACATGCTTTTTGGACTGGATGTCTGACCTTCATGAACTTGCATTTCCTCATGAACCAAAACGGATCTATGTTTCCAAACCAGTGGAACCTTGCCAAAACTTTCTGAGGTGGAATCATCTTTTCGGCCGACAGCGCCCTTTGCGGGTTTTCGCTAGTCGGCCTCTCTCATTTCTCTCCTTGCTATCGGTTGATAGCACTCTTTGCGAGTATTTACTAAACAAGCTCTCTCATTTTCGATTTCTCTACTCCCGTTGCATCACGGTGCCCGAAGGTTTTCACCGACAAGACTCTCTCATTTTATTTCTCTCAATTTGAATGTACCGGCCTCCAATCATGATATCTCTTGGCTTCCCCTGCCCTTGGCAATTGATCTGAAGGACTTGTACTTGGTAAAAGAATTGTGGATGAAATTACAACTTCTGAACCATTTGGTGTACCCCAGTTTCAATTTCAGGGTAAATTGGATTTTATTTTTGGTGTGACTGAACCCCAGAGAGAGGCTGCCTACGTATCCTTTCGGAATCAAGTCAGACGTAGTTCAGGCCCCAATTTTTTTTTTTTTTTATGTAAGGTAGCCAAAGAAATGTAACCAGCTCAAAGGGCTTTTAGAGAGAGTTGATAGTGTTTGGGTAGTGGGAATAAAACCTTCATCATCTCAAATGTGCCAAGACCACTGAAGTGAAACTCAGACATAATACCTTTTGACGGCATCCGCATTCACTGCTGTTTCAGGATCATTTCCTTCAATATCACCCAGATACAATGCTCTTCTCGACAATATCTTCCTGATGATGTATGGGCCTTTCCAATTAGGAGCAAATTTTCCTTTTGCTTCCTGGTGATGTGGCAGAATGCGCCTTAATACCAGTTGACCCACTTCAAAATTCCTGAGTCGTACTTTCTTGTTGTAAGCACAGGCCATTCTTTGTTGGTACAACTGCTCGTGACAAACCGCAACCATTCATTTCTCGTCAATCAAAGTCAACTGCTCCAATCGAGTCTTAACCCACTCGCTATCTTCAATTCCTGCTTCGACAATGGTTCGGAGCGAAGGAATTTCCACCTCTACTGGTATCACAGCCTCGGTCCCATAAACCAACAAGTAAGCGGTTTCCCCTACTGATGTGCGTACTGTAGTGCGATATCCCAGCAATGCAATGGGTAACTGTTCATGCCATTGTCGGGAACTCTGGATCGTCTTCCTCAAAATCTTCTTGATGTTCTTGTTTGCTGCTTCAACAACGCCATTGGCCTTGGGCCGATAAGGAGTGGAGTCCTATGCGTTATTTTGAACTGTTCGCATACATCACCCATCAAGTGACTATTCAGGTTTGCCGCGTTATCTGTGATGATAGTTGCAGGAATACCAAAACGACAGATAAGATTTGAATGTACAAAATCCACCACAGCCTTCTTAGTGACTGATTTAAGAGTGACAGCCTCTACCCATTTTGTGAAGTAGTCGATAGCGACCAATATGAACCTGTGCCCATTTGAGGCCTTTGGCTCGATCGAACCAATGACGTCCATGCCCCAAGCAACAAATCGCCAAGGTGTAGACATAGGATGCAGTTCTGTGGGAGGTGCATGAATCAGATCACCGTGCACCTGACACTGATGACACTTTCGAACGAAGCTAAAACAGTCCTTTTCCATGGTCATCCAGTAATAACCCACTCGAAGGATTTTCTTTGCTAAGACATACCCATTCATCTGGGGCCCGCATACTCCTGCGTGTCCTTATACATGATTCTTCCTGCCTCCTCAGCGTCAACACATCTTAACAAGTTGAGGTCCGGGGTTCTTTTATACAATACCTCTCCGCTAAAAAAGAAACCACCTGCATGCCGCCTAATAGTCCTCTTTTGATCTCCAGTAGCATGTTCAGGGTATTCTTGTATCTTCAAGAACCTCTTGATATCATGGTACCATGGCTGGGTACACGATCCTGCCTCGATTACATTACAGTAACCGTGTCTTTCCTTGATTTGGATTTCCAAAGGATCGACGTGGGCGTTGCCTGGGTAGGGTAACATTGACGCTAAGGTGGCAAGTGCATCCGCTAGTTCATTGTGACACCGCGGTATATACCTGAACTCTATTGATTTGAACCACTTGCCTAGATCCTCCACGTGTTGTCGGTAAGGAATGAGCTTGACATCCCGAGTTTCCCATTCACCTTGGGCTTGCCGGATAATCAGGTCAGAATCCCCCATAATCAATAAATCTTCAGCATCCTGATCGATCTCCATATGCATGCCCATGATGCAGACTTCATATTCAGCTGTATTGTTCGTGCAAAAGAAGCGCAACCTAGCTGTAGCAGGATAGTGCTGACCAGAGGGTGAGATCAAGATTGCCCCAATTCCTACACCTTTGGCGTTTACGGCCCCATCAAAGAACATCTTCCAAACATGAATGTTTTCCGAGACTACTTCTATGGTGTTTATTTCTTCATCTGGAAAATAAGTACTCAATGGTTGGTATTCCTCATCAATCGGGTTTTCGGCCAAATGATCTGTTAACGCCTGGGCTTTCATCACCGTGCGAGTGACATAGACTATGTCAAATTCCGTGAGCAAGATTTGCCACTTGGCCAGTCTGCCAGTAGGCATTGGTTTCTGAAATATGTATTTCAAAGGATCCAACCTGCTTATGAGGTAAGTAGTATGAGCTTGGAGATAATGTCTCAAATTTTGAGCCACCCATGTCAAAGCACAACACGTTCTTTCCAACAAAGTGTACTTGGCCTCATAGCTGGTGAATTTCTTGCTCAAGTAATAGATCGCCTGCTCTTTCTTTCCGGTTATGTCATGTTGCCCGAGGACGCAACCGAAAGAATTTTCCAAGACTGTCAGATACAAGAACAGGGGTCTTTCTGGCTCTGGCGGGACCAAAACTGGGGGATTTGAAAGATATTCTTTGATCTTGTCAAAAGCTTCTTGACACTCAGCCGTCCATTTGATCGCTGCATCCTTCCTCAATAGCTTGAATATGGGCTCACATGTGCTAGTCAGCTGGGCAATGAATCGACTGATATAGTTTAACCTGCCCAATAGACTCATTACGTCTTTCTTCGTTCTTGGAGGAGGTAGATCTCGGATAGATTTTATCTTTGTTGGATCTAACTCGATACCTCTCCTGCTCACTATGAAACCCAAAAGCTTGCCCGATGGGACTCCGAAGGCGCATTTAGCCGGGTTCAGCTTCAAGTCGTACTTTCTCAGTCTCTCGAAGAATTTCCTCAAGTCTTGGACATGATCGTCCTGAGTCCTGGACTTGACTATCACGTCGTCCACATACACCTCTATCTCTTGATGTATCATGTCATGAAAAATGGCAGTCATGGCTCTCATGTAAGTTGCCCCAGCATTCTTTAAACCAAATGGCATAACCCGATAACAGTAAGTACCCCAAGGTGTAGTGAAGGCAGTTTTCTCGGCGTCTTCTTCATCCATCAACACCTGATGATATCCAGCGTAACAATCTACGAAGGACTATATCTCATGTTTGACACAATTATCAACAAGGATGTGGATGTTGGGCAATGGGAAATTGTCTTTGGGGCTCGCCCTATTCAAATCTCGATAATCCACACATACCCGAGTCTTCCCATCTTTTTTCGGCACTGGAACTACATTCGCCAACCAAGTGGTGTACTGGACTACCCGAATTACTCCTGTTTTCAACTGCTTGGTGATTTCTTCTTTAATTTTATCACTGACATCAGTTTTGAACTTTCTCTGCTTTTGTTGAACTGGAGGACAATCAGGGTGAATTGACAATTTATGCACCACTAGATCAACACCTAATCCTGGCATGTCATCGTATGACCAAGCGAACACATCTTTAAATTCAAAAAGGAGTTGAATTATCGCGTCTCGCGTTTTCTTGTCCGCGTGAATGCTTATTTTGGTCTCTCGACTTTCTTCAGGAGTTCCCAAATTAACCGGTTCAGTGTCATTCAGATTCAGCTTAGGTTTATTCTCAAAGTGTTCCAACTCTCGATTTATTTCCCTAAAAGCCTCTTCTTCGTCATATTCCGGTTCTTGGTTCATTATTTCACAATTAAACAGCTCGTTGTGATCTGGGCGTGAAGTTCTCAAGCATGTCATATTATTTGAAGCCGCATTATTATAACTGAAAGGAAAAAATAAAGGAAAAATAGCAAAAATCAGAATAAAAGAAAAAGGAGGAAATACTGATTTTATTCCTTGGAATTGGTAAGATAACAAGGTTTATAATTCAGGAATTCAAAACAAGAAACTAAAGAAAAACATCCGAGTTACATCCTAGGATAACTCGTGATGCAGGAAAGGTGGCAGGACAGGTCTACCCAGACTCCTGCCTAGTTGGGAACGGCGTGGCCTCCCAATTCCGAAGCTTGGCATTTGGCCCCACATATAGCATTTCAGTGGTGCTTGTGCCTTCTCCCGGTTGAACCATGTGAGTTTCATAAAGCATTCCTCTCATTTCCCCACATATTTCCTCGATCTCTTTGGCCGTGAAAACCTCGTCGTCTTCTTCTTCGATGTATTTCGGTCCGACGAAAGTCTCGTATAAATTTGGCAATGGTCGAGGCAGCTTCCAACCCTCATTTTTCCTCTTCCTTTCCCACTCTTCATCTTTTGGAGTGGGTTGAAAACCTATCCCAAAAAGTTTCTTAGTGGAAGGCAAGGTGATGGGTTCCGTTATTCCTTGCAGCGTTCGTCCAAGCCCTTTCCCTGGCCTGAATCCATGTCGGATCATTTCTTTAGCTACCATGATTGAGGCGTTGGACAGGAAAGGTTGGGGGCAAGGTCTTCCTTCTTCATACTGCTCCGCTAACACAACTTCGAAAGCCTGATAAACCGTGAGCTCACTCCCTTCCCTTGCTTCAAGATATGGGATGGATAGGTCCCGATAAATAGACTGTTCATCTTCTCCGTGGACCACAATTTCCCGATCTTCGTATTCAAACTTCACCATTTGGTGAAGAGTGGAAGGTATAGCCCCTGCCGCATGAATCCAAGGTCTGCCGAGGAGAAAATTGTAAGACGTATCCATATCAAGCACCTGGAAAGTTATTTCGAACTCCACCGGTCCTATAGTCAACACCAAGTCTATTTCCCCGAGGGTGTCCCTCTTGACGCCATCAAAAGCCCTTACGCAGACATTATTGGGGCGAATTCTTCCAGTCCCATTTTCCATTCTCTGCAGCATGGAGAGTGGACAAATGTCAACACCTGAACCTCCATCCAACATTACCCGCTTGACGTAGTAGTCTTCGCACTTAACTGTCAGATGTAAAGCTTTGTTGTGAGCCGCTCCCTCTGGAGGTAAGTCGTTCTTGCTGAAAGAAACCTGATTAAATGCGAAGAACCTTTCCGTCATTCGTTCCAGTTGTTCAACTGAAGTCTCAGCCGGTATGTACACTTCGTTTAGGGTTTTGAGCAAGATCTTCTGGTGTTCGGCCGACCTCATCAGCAGAGATAGCATAGACACTTGCTCGGGGCACTTGCGTAACTGATCCACCACATCGTAGTCGGGCATTTTCATCTTTTGGAAGAAAACTTCCGCTTCTTCAACGCTTACAGGCTTCTTGGGTGGGAAGCATTTCCGTGTGGCGTTGTTTAACTCTTGAGTGTTTGAATATCTTACAATGAAAGTATTCTCCGGAAGTTCCCCCGTGACTTCTCTGCCTTTGTACGTAACAAATGTTCTTTGGTAGTTCCATGGTACTGCGGACGGGTCTGTCATTGGCTTCTATGGTACGCGTCCGATAACCACTGGCTCATTCAGCCGAGGTGGTTGAATCGTCCCCCGGACCACATAGGCCCCTTTCGGTACGTACATTGGTTTTGCCCTTTTGACTTCGAATCTCTGCGGCTTCTCTGTTCGACCTCGTGGAACGTAAAGAACTTCATTCCTCGCAGGCACCTTCGTCACTGTCTTTGTCTCGACCTTCTCTTCGAGCTCAACCTTGATAGCACTAGTCTTCTTTTCCCCTTTCTCTAGCTTCGGGGCGGTTTTAGGCTTTTTCCCTACATTGACGATGGCGATTATAGCTTTTAAGGCAGGATCAAACTCTTTGTCCTCACAAATCATTCCAATCAACGGCCCGTTATTGTGAGCGGGCAACAGATTGTTAGTCACATTTGGGACCTCCTCGTCCCTTAGTACTATCTTCCCATGCTCTATTAAGTTCTCAACCACCCTTCTCAAAGTCCAATAATCATTTGTATCGTGCCCTTCTGCTCCCGAATGATAAGCACACCTAACACAAGCTTTGTAAGCAGGTGATGCCGGATTGTGCCTTGTCTGAGGGACTGGCAGCAGGAAACCGATCTGGACTAGCTATGGGAATAAGGTAGAATATGGTTCGCCGATGGGTATGAAAGTCCGTCTTCTAGGTGGTTCCTGAGGGCGGAAGTTATTTTGAGGTGGCTGTGGATTATAGTGGTTCCGGTAAGGAGGATGATTTCTAGGAGGTGGAGCTCGACCTCGATTGGCTTGCTGTGGTGGATGGACATAAGGTTGGGTATTCATGACCATGTAGGGTTGAGGAGCATAGGTCACATTTTGGTGGGGGTAGTAATGCTGTGGGGTTCTTTCTGGAAAACGGGGCATGGGATTATGATATTCCCTCGCTTCTGATGCTGCCATGGACGTTTCTTCCTTTTTCTTTCCTCTTGCCATTCCTCCGGACCCGCTTTGGACGGCTTGGGAGGTTGCCCTTATGGCTGCCTGACTTAAGATTCTACCCGTTTTCAAACCATTCTCTACCATCTCCCCGATCTTGATTGCTTCCGCGAAAGGCTTTCCCATGGCTGACATCATATTCTGGAAATAGTCTGATTCTTGAGCCTGGAGGAAAGTAGTGACCATTTCTATCTCGTCCATGGGAGGTTTTACCCTTGATGCCTGCTCGCGCCATTTAATAGCATATTCTCTGAAACTTTTCGAGGGTTTCTTCTTCAAGTTTGACAGAGAATTTCTGTCCGGTGCGATGTTAATATTATACTGAAATTGTCTCACAAAATCTTTGGCGAGATCATCCCATATATGCCATCGAGATATGTCTTGGTCCATATACCACTCTGAGGCTATTCCTACCAGACTTTCCCCGAAGTATGCCATCAACAATTCTTCTTTGCCGCCGGCTCCCCGCAATTGATTGCAATACTTTTTGAGATGAGCAATGGGGTCACCGTGCCCGTCATACTTTTCAAACTTTGGTGTTTTGAAACCCACGGGTAGGTGCACGTAAGGGAACATGCATAGATCGGTATAGGAAATACTCTTCTGCCCGCTTAAACCTTGCATGTTTTTCAAACTCTGCTCGAGGCTCCTCATCCTTTTTGCCATCTCATCTTGTTCAGAAGCTTTGGGGTTTTGATCTTGCCCAGGTGCAAACTCGTATTGAGGTTGTTGAGGATGAGTGCTGGTGGTGAACCGAGTTGGTTCCAGTGAGAAGGATGGTGCTTGAATGTGAATGAGGACGAATCAAAATTCGGCCTGTGTGTAGCGGGTTGTGCCACGATTGGACAGGGCGGTGCAGTGAATATGTTCGTAGCTACATCTGTTGTTGACATCCGGGGATAAGAATCAGAGGGTGATCCAACAGAGTGGGCTGAAATGGCCGGGTACCCGAATGGGGTAGTTGGATAGCTTATGGGGACGTTGGAAGTCCCACTTGTCCTGGAGAACAACTCAGGGAACCCAGGGATTACACTCGGTGGCTCTTTTCCATTATTCCAGTCATCCAACATTTCCAACATGCGGAGCCATAGGATTCTATTTTCCTCAGCAGTCGCTGACTCGGGAGTTGGGACGGTCGAGATTGAACTCTCCTCGGAGACAGGAATTGTCGGCAAAGGAATTTCTGAAGACATCTCTACACTTCGCTTTGATCTTGTGAAGTAAGTGTGGATACTTCCTCTCGACTTAACGACGGGAAACTGAACACTTCCTTTCGACCTCGTGAAGTATGACTGTGAGGCCAGACCTCCACCAAACCAAACCACCTTTTCTAAAAACCTGGAACTTAGCAGCAAGCAAACGGTTAGTTTGAAACAAATAACAGATAGGTAATCTCACGTTGGGGCGTGATGCACCTATACAGTTAAATGAATTTCTACATGTTTGCAACGAAGACATGCGTCATTCCGGCTTCTCTTTAGGCTTCCCTTTATTTATCATGTATTTTTTTTTATTATTTCCTATTATTATTATTTTTCATTATTTGCAGTTAAAAATGTGACCGGATCCGATGAGGATTGCCTACGTATCACGATGCCGCGTGAATCAGATCATTACGTAGTTCAAAACAGACGAGTGTAAAAGAAGCACACATTTTATTACTGAAACAATCTATTACAAACTAACATTTTTGAAAAAAGGGGAAAATAACAAGCTTTGAAATAAGTACAGACTCAACAAACTAATACACCCTGATGTGAAAAGACGGACAGAAGATGCTAAGATGGAAAATACAGACTCGACCTATGAATTCATTAAGGTTTCGAGAATTGGCGCCCGCGGGGCATCGTTCGGCCTCGCCGCGGTCTTAGGTGTGAGGTCCCTTTCAAGTTGTTCCAGCTCATGCATGGTCTGCTTGACATAAATCATCACTGCCGAGAGAACGGTAATGTTGGTCATGTTTTCACATCGTAGACACCTTCTGATGATGGCATGGGCAATGGTCTTAATCTTATCCCTGGTTTGCCTCTTTTCTTTGAGTAGGCGCTCTATTTGATCATTACGGGCTGTCATAATCCGAGAATCCTGGAGGCATTGATTTTGCCACTGCTGAATTTCTACTTCCATTTGGGCTAAGAGCTTGTGGCAATGTCTATTTTCAGCTCCAAGGGTTCGGGTTTGCTCAAACGCTCTGTCCACCTTTCCTTTCAGATTGGCAATGGTTTGCTCGTGATCCCTTTTCAACTGCTGCAGGTATACCGGTTACGCTTTTCTGTCCTTCTTGCCCAGTGTGCTTCGAGTCCTGCTATGGTATTTTCAAGATTTTCTGACTCACTCCGGCACTCCCCAATTTCCATCCTTAAACCTTTTATCAATCGTTCATCCGACCGGCTCCTTTGCTGGTTATCAGCGTCTATCCTCATCTGTTTGATCTGGGCCCTGAGCATCTCGTTTTCCTGAGTCAAACTGTTCTTTTCTCCCAGATCAGTAGCAACTTGCACGTTGTGCTCATATTTCAGACCTTCAACTTGTTGCTTCAATTTGCTGATTTCGGCACGATAGCCTCTTTCTTTTGCTAACCAATCCCACTACTTTTGCGACGACTCGGCGAAATTCAAGATGTGGGGTCTTTTAGCTGGCCTTTCGTGTTCAAGTTCTCTTCTGTACCATGCAAGGTAACCTGGCGCCATATCACTTTTGGCCCGATCCTGCACACAAGTATCTGCTTCATTCCAGATCTGGCGGATTTTTGCTTCAGGAAATTGTCCGTCAGGGCTAATCTCAATTGTTTGAGCACTAAGATCTTCCTCGTGTGGAACTATCTGGCATCTTCCGAGTTGTATCAAAACTCGGCAGGGCACATAAGGTTGAATGCTCTTAAGTCCCATCAGTAGAAAGTGAGTTCTAGTTGCTGGCATATACATGACCTCATCAACAGGCAACCATCCCAGTGTCCACTGTATTTGGCTGGCAGTGAGAGTCTGAAAGAATGAAGTCCATGCCATAACTCCTTTGGGCAGATTGACCTCCTTGGTTCTCGTGTAAAACTCTTCTATGCAAGTTTTCTTCGAGGAACCATGGCTCAAAAGCTCGGAACGATGGCAGAGATGTTCGGTCATCCATATTTGCAGCAGCAAGTTACACCCTTCGAAGAAATTCCCGTTGGCTTTGCAGGCTATGAGAGCTCGAAAGATATCAGATACCACCATAGGCGCGAGAGTACTGTTATTCTGAGTGAGCAAAGTACTGACGACCCCGGATATTTTCAGATCAATATTTCCGTCTTTCCTCGGAAATACCAGAAGGCCCAAAAATGTTATCATGAAAGCCACCCGTCTGTGCTCATCCCACTTCTGACGACTACCTTTGCTGCATAGCTTGTTAATCGGATTATTGAATCCTCCTACATGACCATACCTGTCGTATATGAAGCATGGATTACAAAAACCGGCGGCCAAATCTGGGTTATGGACCGTCCTGGGTATTTTTAGTGAGTCTAGAAATCGATGCACCGTGACAGCTCTTGGGGCAACCAGGTATTTTTGCCTTAATGGAAGTTCAGCATTTCCGATGTACCCAGCCATTTCCTCCAGAGTCGGGGTGAGTTCAAAATCGGAGAAGTGGAAAACATTGTGCGCTGGGTCCCAGTAGGTGACCAAAGCTCTTATGATATCTCCCCGAGGCTGGATTTCCAATAAACCCGTGAGACCTTTCAGATATTTCTTGACCTCATCTTGCCCTTCAGCACCTAGATCATTCCACCATAACCGTAACTTGACAGGGATTTTAGTCATTATCGAAAAGTGTTCATTTTGCATTGTGCTCATCCTGCACATTTATTAAGGTGACTTTAAGCAAAAATGATTTGACTCAAAAATATTTTGACTATATTTTTAAAAAGAAGATCCGATTTTCGAACACGGCCTTTCAGCACTTCGGGGGTGAAGATTTTAAGGATGTGAGGGTCAACCGATCAAAAACTCTAAAAGATGACCGAAAGTGGCCGTTTATGCAAAATCAGCCTTTCGTCGTCCCTTTCGGGAACATTTGGCTATTTTTGACAAAAACAATCACTTGATTTATTTATGACTCTTTTTTTTTGAACCAACATGGGGAACACGGCCTCACAGAGCCTCGGGGACGAGGATCCTAAGGCCGTTGGGCAATTTGGTCAGAAAAATAAAAATGACCAATAATGGCGTTTGTGCAAAGTCAGCCTTCTGGCGTCCCCTTCGGGAACATTCGACTATCTTTGACAAAACGGCATCACCCGACTCATTCATGACGAAATTAAAATTCTAACGTTTTGGCTATTTTTGAAAAGGGGAGGTTGAACCCGATGAGGGTTGCCTACATATCTCGCACCCTGTGAGAATCAAACCGGCGTAGTTCGGGCTGATCAGAAATAGGGGAAAACAAACTAAATCCTTTTTTTTTTAATAAAATCTTTTAAAGAAAAGGAGGAAAACTATTTTCTGGATATATATATATATATATATATATATATATATATATATATATATATATATATATATATATATATATATATTTTTTTTTTTTTGAAAAGAGACGAAGACTAAGGAAATATTTTGAATTTTAAACTTCTTTTCACTTTTTTTTGAAATTTCAAAAATCTTTTAAAGGGATGCTACAAATGAAACAATTTTTTTTTTGAATTTTGAATTTCCCCCCTTTTTTTACTTTTAAACAAATACTTTTTTTTTTGATTTTGAAAGTGATTAAAAGGAATTTTTTTATATGTTTTTTTAATAAATCAAACTAAAAGACAATTCATTTTTTCTTTTTTTTTTTAGAAAATTCCGGCGAGGTTTTGACACTACTTGGATATTGGTTTTATTTTTCCAAAAATAAGTAATTATCTCCCTACGCTGCTATTTTTTTTTAAAAAGTTTTTTTTTAGAAACCGGTCAGCATGCAGAACTGAAGCAAATAAATGCGCAAAACAAACGGGATGCAGCAGGATGGTCTTTTCATTTCAGGTTGTCTGTCCTAGACGGACCCAACCCCTGTGTTGAGTCCCCTATGTCAAATGAAACATGATGCAAATATGCGTTCCTACTAGGGATCCGGCATGAGGTTTTGTTATACTAGGTTTATAACCTGGGTATATGTTCTAGACTGTGTACCCGAGCGGACAACTCGAGTCGAGGAGGGGGCTACGTACCGGGGACCCGCGAGATCGTCCGGCTTTGTAACTTGTCCGGCCTCTTTCTTATTTCAGATATTGACACTAACAGAATAAGGAGTCTCGACCAGCGAGCTTCTCCCCGGAGGTAAGAAGAGAAGGGTTTCGGCACAGTTTATATACAGTTCAGATAATATCAAAGCGGTAAAAGACAACATTTAGCACGTTATGCCCAAACATGTAGTAAAGATCAGATAATAAAGCCAAATATAACAATTATTCTAAGCTCGAATTCTGAACCCTGAACAAACGTTCTGGGCTCTTGTCCCCAGCAAAGTCGCCAGAGGTGTCACACCTCCTTTTTGCGCTCCCGCCCCGAAGGGTTAAATGCGCGAGGGAGTTTTTCCAATTTAAGTGACAATATTCGAAATGAGATTATTTATTTAATTCAGAGTCGCCACTTGAGAAAGGTTCGGCTTTTGGTGTCCCAAGTCACCGGTTTATCTTGAATCCCAAATCGAGGAAATTTTCGACCTTCCAAATGAAGTCTGCGAACCAGAAATTCTAAGTAAGGAATTCTGTTGACCCGAGGGAAGGTGTTAGGCACCCCCGAGTCCCGTGGTTCTAGCACGATCGCTTAAATTATTATAATGGCTAAATATCTGATTTTAAATACATGTTATAACTTGTGTGCTTTTATTAGATTTAAACCGCTTTTATTATTATTTAATTTTATGGAATTGCAACGTTGTGAAAATGCATTTCGAACCATGTCACAATCAATGCACCCGTGGTTATTAATACATTCCGACTTCGTTGAGATTTGGATTTGGGTCACATAAATGCGCACCCGAATTTAAGAATGTAATTTAGTTAAGTCGCGCCTAAAGAGTCTAACGCGTTATTATCTTTGAGGAAGGCAGTGAAATTCACTAAACAGTCCATCCCAAATTCTAAGTATTTTATTATGACCAATTATTGAGGGCCTCGCAATTTGCATTTTTATTTGGCGAGGCTCGTCTCATTTTTGAAAGGATAAACCTACAACGACTACATTTTTCTATTATGTTTGTCTCTAAAATGAAAGAAAGAAAAATATACGCTAATTAAATTACGAGCTCGACAAGTTTGAGCCTTTTATCAATTATTGGGTTACAAAAATGCTAAATGCAAAATCGCAATCGAATTTACTCAAAAGAAAATTGTTTCATGCCTTATTCTATAACTGAACATTACTAAAAGAAAAATAAAATTATAAATAAGATATAGAATTGACAAGCGCTATCGTCAAAACAAACCAATTATTCTTTAACTAATTTAAACCTCACATTATTTGACAAATTGAACCATTGGAACTAATTTTTATTATTTGAAAATGGGCAAAACTTGACTACCAACATATTCGAAAGTTGTTAAAATTAATCGACACTTTGAAAATCTATTGCCTTTGAAAGAACTCTGTCAAACCTGGTTCGAAATCAACCCATGCCTATTAAGTTCATTACCTTAGCCTTATTATTTCGAATTAAACTTCAAATACGACAGACTTAACGATTCTGCGAAATTACTCGCTTAATATCCTACTAGTTTACGTCAACACTTAAACAGGTTTATTTTTCAAATCAATAACTATGGGATATGACCTTTATAAACTATCTACATAATTTAAATTTCTGTTACAGAAATCTACACACCTAACAGTTTCAATTATACAGTCATGTTTCCAGTATTCATAAAAAAATATAAAAAAACAGAACTAATATTAGATGAATCTACTTCGTTTGACATCTATGAAATTGAAGGCGATAAATAACATCCACATGTACAGATTCGCTGCATAATCCTGTTTCAACTTCAATTCAAGTTACATCAAGGTGATTCGAGGTATGTACCTGGATGTTGAAACACAACAACAAGAAGAAGAAAGCAGAAAAATCAGCAGCAGCAAAATGGCAGCAACAACAGTAGCAGTAACAAGCAGTAGCAATTAGCAAATGCCAATAACAACCAGTAGATTAAACCAAACAATAAACCCAGAATCCAGTGGCAATTTAAGAAGAAATCAAGCAACAAACAACAACAAACCAACAGCAACACGACCAAAGCCCAGGAAATCGAAATATGGCCCAGAAACAACAGATCGCAGAGAAGAATCTACTAATGTTCAAATGAGTCCAATAGCTTCAAAACTTCAAACACTGGACAGGATTGCCTATTTCAAACTATGCTTTTGTTCTTTTAAGAGATGCTGGAGTTGAAATTCAGTTTTGAAACTGAATTTTAAAACTGACTTTTGACTTTTAAACCAAGAAACCCAATTTAAAACCTCCCTAGACTGAAAAAATGCTCTCACCCCAACTAGCTCTCTTTTTATGTTCTGACCCCTTCTATTTTTTCTGATCTCCTTATGTCCTTTTGAACTCTGATCTCTCAAATTACAGGGAAATAGATTTTAGAGAGGTTTTTGAAGCACTGAACTTTTTAGTTTTTCCAGGGATCTCCCTATTTCTGATTCCCTCCTCCTTTTATCCTTATAGAAAGGAAGAAAACCCCCTTTAAAGACAGGCTGCCCAGGGCTTAAAATAAGCCTTAAAGGCTGTCATCTCCACTTAGGGTTGTCTAGGCATGGGGTTTCTTCTACTTTAAACTGCTGAACTTTAAAAATGCAGTGGATATCCTACTGTACAGCAGGTTCCACTACTATTCTCATGTGCATTTTCAACTTTTTATCATCAAGCCCATGTTGTTACTGATTTCCAGTTGCTAAAGGTGCTTAACATATCATCAATCCCACTATTGGTCAATTAACTTCATTAGTTTAATTAATATTTTAGTACCTTACTGTCAGCTCACCTGCCTTTAAGCAATTCAGAACCTTTAAAACCCCAGAATACCCTTGAAACTCCTGTGATTTATTGTATTACCCTTAAGCTTAGAGGTTTGAGGTTATAGTCTATATAAACTTACACTAAACACTGATTTCAGGTTGAACTATCAGATTACTACAGCTATATCTAATTCTCAACTTAGGTTCAAACGCAGCATAACACAGAAGGGGTGTTAATCAAATGGCATGAGTTGGTCATATTGGGAACCAATCCTGACCAACCCAAAACCAAACTTGATCAATAAAGAGTTGATAATGCAAACTAAGGAATGAGGCAGTGTCAATCAGGTCTTAGCACATACAAGAGAAACATGCAAGTAATCACACTGACATGAGCAAACTCATGCTTCTCTAGTTTTTCAGATGATTTTAGTTAACGACATCTATATAATCGACTATACGAGCTATAATAGATAGCAAACAATCGATAAACAAGCTAGACAAACTAGGTTACCATGAGGCTTCAGTGACTTTAGACATAACAGGGAAACTATATGAACTAACTATTCGACGACTCTGAACAGGTTAAACACATAACTCACAACAGGTACAATTAACAAACAAACAGAAGGATCAAATAAAAAGGTCTTATGAAGACAGGCAGAATTAATTAAAAAAAGAAAAAATCATATAATCTAAACTAAACACATAAAGAGATACAAACAGAATCACTAACAGAACAGAAGGAAAGGAAAAATTACCTTGGAAGCTTAAGAACAAAGAAGACCCAGACTCGAACTGGACTTGACTTCTTTGAGGTCGAACGGACTTCAATCGAAATGTTCTCAACTGAGAACAACTCGATTGAGGTCTATTAGACCCCAACTCCTCTTTTAATTGGACAAACCCCCAGGATCTTGAGTTCTAGGGTTCATACAGGCCGATTTGGGGCTCGAAGGGTTCTACCTAGATTCGAACGGAACCACCGTTGATTAGGGTATGATGAAGGTCAAGGGAGCAACTGGTGTGAATTTAGGGTCGGTTGGTGTAGGTTGAGGTTTGGTTCGAATCTTCAAATGCAGATTCGAGAATCTAGGAATTGATTCGAGCCAAAAGGTTTGTGGATTCGGATTCAGGGTGGTTGAGTGGTCCTAGGATGTTAAGATGGTGGCCGGCGGCGTTGATGCCGCCGGGTTTCAAACGGAAGGGGACTAAGGCGGCTAGGGTTTAAACCTAGGTCCGTCTCTGAATGAGAGAGACCTAGGAACAGTGAGAGAAGGGGGGGTGCTTGGTTTGGGGGCTGGGGTAGGCTTTAGATTTATATATGGGGTGGGTGGTTTGATCCTGACCGTCGGATGAAGTGTGGTTGACAGACATGATCTTTCGTTTAGGGGGAACGACGACGTTTGGTCCCAGAGGGGACTGGGTCGGTTTTTGACGGGAATGGGTTAGGCTAATGAGGCGTGTTGGGGACCGTAGGATTGAACAAAATGGACGGCTTCGATTGAAACTCCTATACGACGTCGTTTGGTTTTAAAATGGGAGTTGAATTGGACCGTTAGATATGTTTGATCAACGGTCCAGATCCGATAGGCCTTAAACGACGTCGTTTGGTGAGGCCATAGAGACCAGGGAACCGGACTGGGTCATGAAATGATTTGGGCCTGATTTTTGGTCTCAAATTTGAGCCCAAATCCGGATTTTCTCCAATTTAAACTCTTTTCTTTTCCTTCTTTTAATTTCTAATTTAAACAAAATTCCTAACTAAGTTGTAAATTCAAAATAAAACTTATACAAATATTGATTACTACTTAAACAACAATTATCACACACATTAAATATTTAAATAAAATAAAATCACTTAATGACAACAAATAGAATAAAAGATGCATATTTTTTGTGATTTTCCTTTAAAACCAAATTATGGTTTGATTAATTCCTAATAGTAGAACGATATCCTAAACTTACACGCGACATATATTTTTTAATATTTTTATTTGACAAAACTAAAACAATCACAGATAAAATAACTACCAAAAAATGCCACGTAAATTCCAAAGAATTGTACAACAAAACCATTTGTTTTTATTTTTCGATTTCTTTTGGAGCAATTGTTGCGTAGACAAAAATCACGTGCTCACAATGATTTATACAAGTCTCTATGGGTTCGACACTCAACTTATCATTATATTACTTGTCCACCATGTATACTTGCGTGTGCGTTTTGGGAGCAACACACATATTATGCATTTATTCAATTCTGATAAATATATAAGCAGATGGAGGGAACATTGTGGTCATCTGCTTTATAAATTATAGTGGTCCTATTGACCTCAAACTCCAAAAAGGCTTCCAACTTGCCCCACTTCAATTCAATTGGGAGACTCCACTTGTTTCCTTCTTTTTTTTTTTGTTAAATCAATCACCCTGGCTTCATGTGGTGTTGGGGGATTTGGCGAGACTCCTACCATATTTATACCAACCAAAAACGTAAATAGGAGGAGGACATGGACCTGAACTCCTTCTAATCCTGAAGAACATGAGGAGTTACAAATATTTACATCCCACTTTTTTCATTTGGAATGATCACTTTCCCTAAACGGAAGAGAAGATGCATGTCCCAACTTTTACTATTTTAGAATCTAGATAACTAATGTCATATTCACCTTTCAGGTTAAGGTTAAGTTTACTTTTACAAACAATAACGTACGTCATTCTTGCGTTAAGATTTTCATACATTCGTTGTAATATGTGATTGAAGATAAGATGAAGCAAGTGTTAAATGATTACACCAAAAGTATCTTTCGATCACATAATTCTCCTTCCATTTCTAACGATTTTCTTAAATTAAAGAAATTTTAAAGAGCATGCATTCGTTGGACATTTTATACTTAATTTTATTCTAAAGCAAGAGCAATTAGAGGTGTACATAGGTCAGCTTAGTTCAATTTTCTCCTTCACCAAACTAAACCTAAGCATAATTTTTGAATTTGGATAATATGTTAAGGGCATACAAAGATGCAGACTCTTCAATAGTTTTCGGGGGGGGGGGGGGGAGGGGAGATTACGGCCGCAATAGATTGTAACAAATGGGGGTACACAAAGCTTAAGGGGTCGTACGTGATAGGCATGTGACAAGAAATTAACTATAAGCAGCCCTAGTTTGTATCAGTACACTTTAATCTCTTTAACTGTTTTCCCATTGTTTTAGTACTATTGTTAAAAGAATTTAGTCAGCTAAGAAACTTCAGCATATGCAGCAAAAGGAAACGGATTTGAAAGTTATGATATATTTGGGCTATTGGGCCTAGCCCATTGTACATTAAGTCCCTTTACTTATGTTTTCAGTTCAGTGTAGTTGGCCCATTCAGTCCACTTCAGCATATATGTAAAAATTGCAAGGGGCTAGTTGGTCGCCCTCATTTATCCTATACTCATATTTTTAAAATTATTTAACCTATATCCTAATTTTTACAATTTCAGGCCCCTCTTTCTTCCTGCTACCTGTGCGCTCCTTTCTTCTCCAAAATTTTCTTTCTCCAACTGTCTCTGACTCGACAATTCGAATGCAGTGCAGTGCCCAACATGAAATAAGATTGGGAGTTGGAATTCCATGTTTTCATTGCCAATTCATTCAAACATAAGAAATCAGATGGGAAGACTTTACATAGTAATGTAAACTGTAGTGTTACTTGATGAACATAAATGGTGCAATTTATGAAATTTTTCAAGCTACTGCTACAAACTTAATAAGATCACATCAGGTTTAGGGAAAGCTTCTTTGAGGCAGTAGACCTATAATGAGTTTGTGACTTTAAATGTAGTCCACAAATCAGCTGAAGTTCAACAAATATAGAACAAAACTTCAGCTAAAACATGTTGAAGTTCAACAAATAGAGAGCAAAACTTCAGCTAGTACGACTGTAGGACAAAACTTCAGCTTATTTAGTACTAAAGTTTTTACAAATGAACTAAATAATTTCAACATCTTCTGCTGAATTTTTGAAAAAGCTTTATGACAAAACTAATGAATCCAGGACAAAACTTCAGCTTATTTAGTGCTGAAGTTTTTACAAATGAACTAAATAACTTCAGCATCTTCTGCTTAAGTTTATGAACAAGCTTTATGACAAAACTATTGAATCCAGGACAAAACTTCAGCTAAAATATGCTGAAATTCAGCAAACAGAGAACAAAACTTTAGCTATTAGAATGCTTAAGTTCAACAATTACAAACAACTTCATGTCCGTCTACTAGAATGCTGAAGTTTGCGTAATTGCCTTTGCTACTTTAGGCCCGTATGCCTGAAGTTTACGCGAAAAGTGGGTATGCTTGCAATTTTTTTTGCAAAGCGGGTATAAGTTAAAACGTGACCCAAAAAGCAGGTATAGATGCAAATCCCCCGCATATATGCAGTATATCTATTGGATTTTAAGGGGAAAAATTCAAAAATAGTCAGATTTACAAGTGGTCATTCAAAAATAGCCACAGTTTCAAAAGTAATTGAAATTTAGCCACTTTTCATATAAAGATAAATCTGAGCGAAAACACTATTCAAAATCCGGAAAATACTCCAGCATAATATATTGGAGTTCCAACACAAAAATTTCGCCGAAAACTGCCATAAACCAGCTTTTGGGAACTTGTAAATCTTTTTCAATTTTTGTTTTCGAAAATCGATTATATTCCATAAACAAACAGTGTTTTCAATTTTTTTTGAAAAAAAGCAGCTAAAATCTATAGTCAAACGGGAGCTATATGTCTCCGAGTGGGATTTAGAACAACAATAACAATAACTATGCACCCATCACAAACAAGCTGAGGTGAGCTATATGAATTTTCACTTACCAGGTAACTCCATTTAAGTTCATCTCATGCCAACATTAATGCAAATACAAATAAGAGTATACAAATAAGGGTGAATTCAGTATTTAGAATTTTTGGTTTCTGCGTTCGACTAAAATTAACAATAAACCCTCAACAAAAAGCAGCCAAATCAAAAAAATAATCTCAATATATATAAAGAATGAATGAATAAACTATCAAAACATTTATGAAACTAAGAGGAAGGGAAGTAATCATACGTAATGATCTGGACCAAGTGAGTTGAAAGTAAAACAAAGAAACAAAGCAGCTAACGTTTGAAAAAAATGTGATTCCGTAAAGAAAGTGAAAGTTAATTACTTTACATCCACATGCAGTGACATATGGAGCATGCATGGAATTAACTACTTCAAATTAACCTAACATTTCCACTGGGAAGCTCAATAACTTTGGTAGCCTAAAGCTAAATTTTAATGGGAGGCCTCAAAAGAAATTCTAATAATTTTTTACATAAACCATTTAATTTCTCCTGTGATATTATTAATCTTAGATAATAGAACCTGACTCAAAAATTGATAACTTTATATCAGAAGAATTTTTTGATATTTCAATATACTTGTTGTAGCGATGGAAACCTGAGAAAAAACAAAAAACAAATAAAAAATAGAGTTTAAAAGAGTATTACTCTTTTATTTTCTAATGATAAATGTACTTTCACGACCCCAATTTCCCTCCGTGTATCAAACATGCTCAGGAACTGCGCTAAAATCTCCTGAAGTCCCGAGGTAACTACAGGCGCCTCCGGTACCTATCCCCCAACCGGAGCTACTAGCGGCTCCCCAACAGCTGCTCTCATAGGTGCTCTAGTTGCAACACGTGCTCCTCCTGCCTCTACTGTGGCCCCAAGCAACACCGGCTCTGGGGGCAGCATCATTGAAAACTGCAGCTCGTGTCCTCACCATCTGTGATAGATAGAGTGACAAAGGTTCAAAATCCGAGATCAACAAACTCGGACGGTAGAAATGAAAGAAGTGAAATTGTCCAACTTGTCTGATCCGCAAGACTCTATTAAACTCGCTTATGACTCATAGCACCTATGAACCTAGAGCTCTGATACCAACTTGTCACGATTCCAATTTTTATCCGTAGGATGCCATGACGGTACCTAGTCTATGAGACTAGATAAGCCTAACACTTACTGAATTAATAGCAAAATTGAACCAATAACTATTAAATATGAAATAGAAATCTCTATACAAAACTTACAATCCTAAAATCGGTAGTACAAGTCATAAGCTCTACCGAGTTTTCTAAAAAAATCTCTAAATACAAGTATTTTGAAATAGAATTAAACAGTACATGTGCAATATCAGAAGGTGACTTCGAGGCCTACGAACACGACAACAGGTTTACCTTGAGTCTTCACAGCAATGCTCGACCCGCTAGCTAGTGATCATCCAACTCCGAAATACCTGGATCTGCACAAAAGTATGTAGAAGCGTAGCATGAGTACACCACAGTAGTACCCAGTAAGTATCAAGACTAACCTCGATGGAGTAGTGACGAGGGATAGTCAAGACACCCACTGGACTAAACATCCTGAACAAGTATAAATGTAGAACTAACAGAGAACAATATCTCTATAAATCTAGGCATGTTGACAATAATAATACAATACTTGTAATAGGAACTAAAAGCAACAGTTAGCAATGAGACACAACAGGTAATAACACTGTAGAGTAAGCTGAACACAGTTTAAATCCAGTGAAACCAAATAAAGGAAAACAAGTAACAACTCAATAAGAACAACCGCTCTCACATCAGGTTTGTCCAAGAATTTTCACGAGGTACCAAACCTCAAAATCACAAATTACGGGTCCTAATTTGTGAATCCTAATCACTTGGCATCTTGTGCCCACGTTACAACTTATAACTGCACGTACGATGCACGTGCCAAGAGGGTGACAATATCAAATATCCGCACGGACCACTCACGTGCCAACAATAAAAATGACTCATGACTGCACGGACAACTCACGTACCAATGGAACACAGAAGGCAAGTAGATGAGAGTACATATAAATGGTCAATAGCATCAGGATTCACCTTCTTAAACCGATATGAGTGATTAATTACGTGATGCGTGTGCAAGTGTTCTATCACAGTTCAAGCCAACAAATAAGAGTAAAGACAAAGAATGACACATAAGAAATGATCACCACAAAATGTACAAGGTAAAACTCACACAAGGAAGGCATACCACCATACAAATATCAACAACAATCATATCCCCAGGCCATCACACGTCATCACAATTCATTCCCTAACATAGCCAACCTTGTCTTGCCACATGCACAATAATAAAGTAAATGTCCGCCTTGTCTCGCCGCACGTGCATAATAATATTTCCACCTTGTATTGCCACATATGCAAACCCACATATATAGTCCGCCTTGTCAAGCCGCATGTGCAAATATCAATAGTAATAACAGCACGACAGAAAACCTCGTGCAAAAACCTGAACAATCCTCCCAACAATATCACGTGTGCCAAAAACATAACAACACAATAATGACTTTCAAAACATGTGCCCATATGCCACAACATTTCCTCAAAACAGTTTCAATACCACAACCACACATATCCCTCGGCTCAACAACAACAATAAGATAAAAGTACGTCAAGTAAATCAACTTAGGAACTTCAAAACATAAGGAAACGGAAGAACGCGCTCACAAAGAAAGACACAACATGGGATAATGGTCTCAACAAGAATAACTCAATAAGGGAGAGATAATGTGTAACAATGATTCCACAAAAGTACAATTCAACAATAAGAGAGAGATAGCATGAATCAATGATTCCAAATAAGGATAAGTCAACAATGAAAAGGGATAACAAAACTTCATTTAAGGTTGAGCAATTACAGAAGAGATAACAACAAATTCAATTAAGGGTAAGCAATTTCAGAAGAGATAATAATAATAATTTCAAGTAAGGATACGCAATTACAAAAAAGATAGCATGGCAATAAAAGAGGCAACAACTTCAATTAAGGAACATAAGGGTTCAATTGGCAACAACGATAGAACATGAATCAATAAATTCCAAATAGGACACATAAGGATGAATTTAGTAAATAGAGGATTTAATATGATAAAGGAACTTCATATCTAATGAATACAGGAACCTAAGGGCCCTAAACGGTCAAATGTCCACAATTAAGCCTGAGTATGTACTCGTCACCTCGCGTACATGGCCTTCACATGACACAATTAGCACAATGTCTCAAATCCTAAGGGGTAGTTCACTTCCCCCCCTTCCCCCCCACAAAGTTAGGCAAGATACTTACTTCAAAGAAGCTAGACCGACACTCTAAAATGACCTTCTCGAGTGAAATAACCCCCGGACAGCCCAAATAACTTCAAATCATAAATAAAACTCGTAGGAAACAAATTAGGATAATAAAGCTTCTATCTTTAACAAAATTAAAAAGCCAACCCTCGGAGCCCGCAACTCGAAACCCGATAAAATTTATAAAATCCGAACACCCATACCGATACGAGTCCAACTGTAATGACCCGACTTGTCATTTTAAGAATTAGCGCCCCATTCATCGGCTTAAGACCTCAAGAAGCTTCATAATGTGTGTTATGACTTGTGTGTGTGTTCGAGTTTGGTTTTCGTAAGATTCAGAGTTAAATTTAAAGAAAAATAAAATCTTATTTTTGAAGCTCAAATGGAAAGAGTTGACCGGAGAGTTGACTTTTGAGCAAACGACCCCAAAATGGAATTTTAATGATGTCAATAGCTTCGTATGGTGATTTTGGACTTAGACGTGTGTCCGAATTTGGATTTGGAAGTCCATAAGACAATTCGACGCATTTTGGCGAAGTAAGAAAGTTGACATGTTCTAATTATATTATTTTATATGTGGAAGAGGTCTATTACCATGATGGATAACAATTGTATATGATAGCAAGTGTACGAGGCATACTACAAGATATATGGGGTTTAAAGAAAGTCCTAAGTCTAAGCCAAGTTGGAAAATTTCATAATAGACTAAAGTTGCAAATGAGTACGCACAAGACCTCACTTTGGATGATCATATCTACATATATATAAGGATCTATGTGATGGACAACCTATCAAATGAATTATATTCAAGTCTAGTTTCTAACGCTTCAAACTGTTCGTCATTTGGACACTCCTACAAGAAGTTGTGATCAAATTACCAAAGGCTGGCAGAAAATTATGCTACCGCGGTGTCCCATGCGGCGCCCCGTGCGGCGCGCCTGCGGGGAAATCCAGAGAGCATTAGAAAATATTTTTTGAGCACATTTTTCACAGCCATGGCGTCTCATGCGGCGCCCCACGCGGCGCGGCTGTACAAAAATGGGTTTTTCTGACCCGACCCCTAATTCATTTAACTCGTTTAGGGTTCATATTTTTGGTTATTTTCTGGTGTTTTAGAGAGAGAGGAGAGCGTTTCTAGACAGAGAAAGAAGCATAAGTGTTTTGGTTCATCAAAATCTTGTCCAGGCCTTGAAATCCCTCAAGTTCTTCATCAAAGGGGTAAGAATTTCTTTTTCTTCAATTTCGAAATCTAACTAGAAATGGGTAATTGGTAAGATGATTCTTGGATGTGAGAGTATTAGTTATACATGCTTGTGCTAATAAGGTTTGTGGGAAGATTATTGAGTTTAAATGGGTAAATATTGGATTGAAAATAGTAGAAATCTTCAAAGACTTTAATTGAAGATTTGAAAGACAATCCGATGTCGGAATTCGATAATTTTTGTATGGTTGAACTCGTATCAGAACGGGTGTTCGGATCTTTTGAGTTTTTCTTGGATTCGGAACATGGGTCCCGTTGTTGAATATAAAATAAATTTTGAATTTTAATCCAGAATATTAGTAATTTTGTATGGAATTAATTCGTACGATTTATATTAAGTATATTGAATATTATGACTAGATTTAAAGCATCGGACGAATTCGCGAGGCAAAGGTTTATTGGAATCTTGATTTAGTTGCGAAACGAGGTAAGTATCTTGCCTAACCTTGTGTGGGGGACTACCCCTTAGGATTTGAGTCCTCTATGCTAATTGTAATCTGCGCACGCGAGGTGACGAGCGTGTGATCAGTATTATTTGTGGGAGAATTGCCCTTTAAGATTCTTAGGTCCTTATGTTCATTATGTGAGAAGTATTCAATTATGATTGAGTTACCTAATTGCATAATTTACCTCTATATGCTCCATACAATGTTGTTAGCCTTCCTCTAATTCTTACATGTTACTTGGCCTTATTTGCCTTAATTGAAGTAACTGTTCTCCTTATTGTTTTGTTATCTCTTAACTGGAAATTCCTCTATGACCCCGTGTATATATGCTATGTGTCCAATTTGTTGTGCTTGTCGGTGTGGTTATCACATGCTGATTATGTCTTGTTGTGTAGTTGAGGTTTCATTGTGAAGTTAATTGTTGGTAAAGTTTGGTTATAGCTGATTCCCTTGCCGAGACATATTTAATTCTTACTATTGGTTCCCTTGTCTGGACGTGTTTATTCTTGTTGTTGACTCCCTTGCCGGGATATTGTTGTTTCCTTACTATTCCCTTGCTGGGATTCTTTTATAATTGATGATGATTTGTAAATGGGAGTGGGTTGCACACCTGCAACAAGTTATATGAAATGGGACTGGGTTGCACGCCTGCAACGAGATATATGAAATGGTGATCAGGTTGCACGCCTGCAACGAGATATATGAAATGGGATCGAGTTGCACGCCTGCAATGAGATATATGAAATGGGATCGGGTTGCACGCTTGCAACGAGATATATGAAATGGGAGCGGGTTGCACGCATGCAACGAGATATATGAAATGGGAGCGGGTTGCACGCCTGCAACGAGATATATGAAATGGGAGCGGGTTGCACACCTGCAACGAGACATGTGAAATGGGATCGGGTTGCACGCCTGCAAAAAGATATATGAAATGGGATCGGGTTGCACGCCTGCAACAAGATATGAAATGAAAGTGAAATTCTGTGTTGGTTTCCTTATCCTTGTTAGTAATTGGATTTTGGTGTCGTGCACCTTCAGTTTGCTATGTTTAGTTGTTGTTATCAATTCAAATATTTAAACTATTTAATTCCTTTATTGTTGTGATCCTTTGTGTTAGAACCCACAATGTTTTCAATACCTCACCGTATTTATATATATTTATTTATTCGTTCCAATACTTTATAATTCAACAATTGTTACATCCTTAATTCAGTCAGTTACTCAGTTAAATTTTCTTAAACCGTCTGAGGTTGTATTTTTCTTAAAAAAGAATTTCTACTAAGTTTTAAGTTACTAACTCCCCTATTAAAGGTAATAATTCTTCCGGGGTTGTATTTTAAATTGAAAAGGGTTCTTTCTTACTCGAATGATTTCTAAAAACAACTTCATCATTTCACGTCGATTTTTTCCAAATTTATTTAGAAATTGTAATTTAATTTGTATTATGTAAATAGTACTTCCTGAACATCTTAAGTGCATTTGTAAGGACATTTTGTATTGTATATCATGTAGATTTTGTTGTTAAGAGCGAGATGGAAGATATGTGGCACAAGGTGCCATATGTGCTGGAAGTTCGAAAGTTGAGATTATGATATGAGAAATCGTTGATTGAAATGATCGGGATGGTGTATTAAACATGATGTGATTGATTGAGTTGACATTGTTTTTTTAATTGGATATATTCTTACTTGTCTCTGTCTCTGTTATGTCAGTGTTGAGTTGCTTGGTTTATCTGATTTACTTGATTTCCGTTCGTTATTATCCGTGTTCTTCCTTTTTTGGTTATACTGTTTGTACTTGAATTTTCTCTCCGCAGTTGATATTACTTCGTTATCTTTATCCTGATGTTCTATTATCATATCCTGTTAATTTTATTTGACCACTAGGTGTCCTGACTGTTCCTCGTCACTACCCCACTGAGGTTAGTCTTAATACTCACTAGGCACCGCCGTGGTGTGCTCATACTACACTTCTGTACATTTTTGTGTTCAGATCCAGGTGGATTGATAGTAGCTGTGCGGGTCGTCGCGGTGGAGACTCAAGGTAAACCTGCTACAGCATTCGCAGATCTCGGAGTCACCTTCATTTGTATTTATTTCCATTTACTCCTTTGTTTTGGGGCAATGATGTATTATTTTGTGTAATTACTCTTAGATAGGCTTGTGATTTGTACCACCGATTTTGAGAATTTTGAATTTATTCAGAGTTAGTAAATTAAAAGTTAGTAAGCATCAATGTTACTTCAGTTTATGTCAGGCTTACCTAGTTTAGAGACTAGGTGCCATCACGACTCATTCGGAGGAATATTTGGGTTGTGACACCAACCATACCAAAATTATCCAATTCTGACATCAATTCATCCTTTAAATCGTCATTTTACATTTTTGAAAGTTTTTCTCAAAATCCTTATTTTCCCAACTCAAAGCACTAATTAAATGATGAAAAGAAAGATGGAATTATGAAATATATTAATTTCGGATAAAGAACACATACCCTAATCAAAGACGTGAAGAACCTTTCAAAAATCGCCCAAATCCAAGGCCTCTAGCTCAAAAAGTGATAAAAATAGCCAAACCTTCGAAATATAGTTCTTATAACTCTGTCCAGGCATTCCTCTTACACGATCGTGGAATACACCTTGCGATCGCGGAATACAAAAATCACTGCTCAAGGAAATGACCTACGCGTTCGCAGCAAACACCTCGCGAATGCGATGAACAGATTGGCCGACCTTCGCGAACGCATACCCAATCTCGCGAACGCGATAAGTAACATTCCACCAGTCTTCAACTCCCTTATGCGAACACGGAACATCCTACGCGAACAACAATCAGCTGAACCTTCGCAAACGCATGCTTACTGTCACGTTTGGGATGAGCAAAAATGCTGAGCTTACTAGAATCACTTTGCGATCGCTTTTTCATCTTTGCGATCGCAAAGAGCAACAACAACACCCGAAACCTGCAACTCAAAGCATGAAGAAATGGCCCGTAGCCTATCCGGAACACACCAGAGGCCCCCGAGATCCTGTCTGAACATACCAACCAGTTCTATAACATAACACTGACCTACTTGAGACCTCAAATCACATCAAACAACATCGAAACCACAAATCCCACCTCGAATCGAACTTATGAACTTTCAAATCTTCCAACTTCCAAAACTCGTGCCAAAACATTTCAAATCAACCCGGAATGACGTTGAATTTTACATGAAAATCCCAAATGACATAACAGAGATAATCCAACTCTCGGAAATCGCAATCTGAGCCTGATATCAACCAAGCTAACTCCCGATCAAACCTCTCAACCTTCCAAAACTTCAACTTTCCAATTTTCTCCAAAATGCTTCAAATTATCCTACGGACCTCCAAATCCAAATCCAAATGCACGGCTAAGTCTAAAATCACCATACAAAGCTATTGAAATCATCAAAACGCAATTTCGGAGTCGTCTACATAAAAGTCAAACCCTGGTCAACTCTTGCCACTTAAGTTTCTAACACAAGAATCCTTCTTCCAAATTGACTCCAAATTATCCGAAAACCATACTCAACCACACATGCAAGTCATAATAAATAATACAAAGTTTCTTGAGACCTTAATCTACCAAACGGGACGCTAATTCTCGAAACGACCTGCCAGGTCGTTACATGTACTCATTTCTTTACATACAAAATTTTACTTTATCTACTTTGAAATACTTAATGTTTTCTAAAAATAATTTGGGGCCTCACAGAAAAGTTGTAGTGGGATAGATATAATTTCTCTTTCCTTAATCGGAGGTATTCAGTTTGAGTCTTACGAATGAAAAAATTCTTTCTAGAGAGCGATTTCAACTTTAATGGATTTTACGCGGTACAAACTCGAATTAGTCAAGATCCCTATTAAATACTAGATATCGATTAGGAATAAAAATTGGGGCCCCTAAAATTTGTGGCCTAAAGCCCTCGTTTTAGTGGTTCACCCCTTGTCTGCATCTGCATTTCCATTATTTAATTCAACAGTTTAATAGGTTCAGTTGTAATTAAGAATCAAAAAGTTGAATCCGTCGAATTTAAATCAAAATCCGTCTCTATCCGCATGTAAAGGAGAGCTTTGGTCTTGATAGAAAGAGTAGTTAGAGCTTGTTACTTGATTGATAAGACCACTGCAACAACATCATTGATCATAAGAACTAACTTATAATTTCCTAATTTCATAAAATAAAAGAACTTGCAGAACAGGGGCGGATCTATGTGTAAGGAATGGGGTGGCACGCCACCTGCAAGTCTTGGCCGAGACTATACAATAGTATGTATATATGCATGTATATACAAACGGAATGCAAAGAAATATTTTAAGTGGCACCCTCTTTAACAAAATGGCAGAAGGTGCCACTGGCAATGCGCTAACTTTTCACCTGGGTGGTGCTAGTTCGAATCTCGCGTAGCTCTCTTTTCTTAAAAGTTTTGTTTGGTGCATTTAAGACATCTATAGGAAGAGGTTTACTCTTTCCTTTGTTTCTTTTTTTCTCTTTCCTTAATTTCTCTTTATTGTTTATTATTCTTAGTAGTTTCTATTGGCTTTTACTTTATTTATTAATTTATTTTGAAATTTCTTTTCTCCCTTTTTTCCTTTAAACATAAAATATAAAAATCATTTTCTTTCAAAAATCTATTCTTTCCTCGTAACCCCACCCATCCCCCTCCACCCATTGTTGCTCTTTTCCAACTCCTCCATGATTTATCAATAGAAAAAATAATTTCTTAACTCGAAGAGCATAATTCAGGTAAATTTATTTGCAGAAACCAAAAAAATGTAAAACTTCTCGAATAAGTTACTGTTCTATTCAAGGATAAAAGTTTATTTATTGTCAGATTACTCTAATGTAGGATAATTGTATATAATATTGAGTGAGTTAGTTTTCATAAAAGGTAGTAAATGAAAAAAATGTTCGTAAACTTGCTTCTGTTTTAATGTTTAGAGTACTTTTTAGTATAAGTTTTTGCCTTGAGTATCTAAATATTAACTTTACACCCTATTTAGACAATGTAAATTGTAGCATGGCTACGTTCAAAATTTTATGGCACCTGGAGCCTCTAAATCTTGAATCCGCCTCTGTGCGGAACAACAAAAGATCTCTTAGGAAAACAAATGAGAATTAGACACTAAATAATTTGGACCTTTAATATTTAAATAGAATAAGTTGGAGAGAAGCCAAATCCAGCAATAAGCATGCATGGGTGCAACCATGCAAAGAAAAGGACAACTGGTGAGAAGGTCCAAAGGCATTGCAACAACTCATGCAGGTGAAAAGAAACATTCGCTTTCAATAAATTTTTAAATTCAAAACCACCGAAAATCATGCTGCTTTCAATCCATGGGTTCGGTTGTTCAATAATATATACTCCTACAATTCTTCAAATATAAGTCATTTACCAGGAAAATATTTTCATGAAAAATATTAATATTTCTTGAAAGTAAAATACATAGGAGTATTAAAGATTAACAATGATATTAGCATATTGAATAGTGTCTTTATTCATTTTTTTGTTGTAAAGATTGATAATAATGTCTATATGTTACATTTGGAGCAAGTAATAGAAAGTCAATTTCCCCAGTGAAAATCAAACACCAGAAAATAACTTTTTTTGCGGGCCCTTTCCCTTCATCTCTACACACTTCATCCATTTTATCAGTTTTATGAGACATTTTACCTAAAAAGTCTTATTTTTATTCTTCTGAAGTCAATTTCAAAACATAGGTGACCTAAACCAATTAAATTTTGGGGGGTGGGTGGGTGGGGGGGGGGGGTTGTATTTTGAGAAAGTATGAGAGATGAAAGATGAGTAGTTTTTGGTAATGTGAAAAGCGTCAAAAGTACTTTTTCTCTAAACCCCGTTTTCCTTCATATGTCATAGTTACCATTTTGAGAGTCAAATTCATTTTTGTTTGACCACGATTTTTTTCAAATATGTTGACTTGCTAACTATTACAACTTATATATATATATATATATATATATATATATATATATATATATATATATATATATATGGCACGTGATGATTTAACCATTTAAATTATCTGAAAGCTGAAAAATATTATTACATTAGTATAATATGTGAATTAAAAATAAAAGGATATCATCAGAACTTATACAAATGATCAATTTAGTCATTTTAGTTAGATAATTACGTATTATAGTTTAAAACTATTTAATTTGATGGTATCTTACCGAACACTTCTTTGTAGATAATTTTTTTGTGTGTATGCTTCCTTCTAATGCTTTGGTTGCTCTGTCATAACCAGAACTCTTGTTGTCGATATTGATATTCATTCCTTTTGAAAGTGCAACATATATTTGTTCGTGCAAGAAAACATATTGCGATAAATATAGTCTAATATTTAGAAAGTTTATCCTTGTGCTTTATTTATTATAATTGCAAAATATAAACATACCAAAAATTATTCCTGTCAGTTAAATATTATTTATTTGAGGTCATAAGTATAATTTTGGAAAGCTAATTTTTAGTCTCTGATTTCGTCGATTTTGTAACTATTGATAGTTCATGAAAGAAATCACATTCCAAGCCATTAGTTTTTCACCAAATGGTTCACTGGTATTCAATATATCTCTAGGGGCAATGTTTTCGATCATTTAATATTAGCCATAAGCGCTTCATCTTATATTATCAATTTTGCTTTCCTTATAAATTTAGCATTGTTGCTCTGCTATTAGTTCATCTCAGATTCTTATTATTAGTTCATCTCATGTTTTGAAGATTTAGTCTTAATTATAATTTTATCCACCATAAAATTTTGTTTCAAAGAGTAAAGAGATCGATCTGACATTTCACGTTTAGATCTTTATGTTTGCAGAATCATTAGTGGTATTGACTCTTACCAACCATTTTTCTTTCTATTTCTCACACATTTATATTTTAAATATTTTTTAGTTGTTGTTTAATAATTGGGTATATTTTTCAATAATTGATTAAAAAATATATTATTTGAGTAGGAAAACAGTTCAAATATAATATAAAATATATTATGGGGATATTTTTCTCAATTTAAACGGCTTATGCTATCTATTTAATATTACTTTTTATTTTCCCTTAGTATTATATATTATGGAGTGGTAACATAGTGTCAATATGGAGAATTCTTATGAAATTAATTTTATTAAACCTTCCTACATATTTTTAATAAGAAGTTAATAGATAAATTTAATTTTAAAATATTAAATATTAAAAAATTTAATAGAAGGTCATGTAGTCCAAAAAATATGTTAATTTAGTTATGTTCTTTCCTATGAGTTCTTATATTTAATATTTTAGGACTATTTTGGTCTATCAATATTGTATTCTTGTTCTATAATAATATAGACTTTTCTAAATGAATTTGAACAATATAATACTTTCTCAAATTAAATAGTAATAGCACATCATAATATGTTTTCAAATTAAATTAGTAATAGAAATCGTTAAGAAGTATATCCTAAAAGTAATAGGATTACATACTTAAAATATGTCTCTATCCCAAAAGTACTTATACTAATAGAAAACCTAACGTATTCCCAAAGATATTAGATTTACATGCTAACATGTAATATTATATGTCTATGCTCTAAATTAATTATACTAATAGGAATCCTAAATGTAATCATATAGGATTCCTAACACGTAGTATTATGTTCTAAAAATAATATGATTATAAATATCTAGAATTCCGGTTATGTACTTTTATTGTGAGTTATTATACTTAATATTATATGGTTATTTTTGTAACTCGACATTATATTCATGCTTTTATAATAATATAGATAGATATAGATAGTTAGATAGTTATAGATAGATAGATAGATGGATAGATAATATAGACATAGATTATTAGCAAAATCTAGAGCTTATTTTTGGAATTCCCAAAATATATAGGTTTAGCGGCCTAAACGTACAAATATAATATTACTTTTAGTTGAATTCAAAGTTTTAGATATTGGATTCTTAAATATTACAATATTATCTAGTATTAATTACCATTTTTATCTAATATTATCTAATTAACATATTATCTAATATTGAACTATTTTTTAATATATTTTATCTTTCAAATCATAAAATTAGATCAATAGCACATAATAAATTCAATTCGAATAGAAACATGTGCATGAGTGTTATTTTCTTTGTTGTTAATTATCAATAGAATTCATAAAGATATTTATAAAACTTGAATAGGTTGTTTGCAGGCTATCACACAGTGGGGATTTACCCAGTGCGCACAGAGTGCTTATCACAGAGTGCTCGCCCGAAGGGCAGAGGCTGTGACAGAGATTGTAGCGGTTGCGGATTTTCCTGGGGTTCAAAAAAAATAACTTGAATAGGTTCGTATATCATTAGGTTTTGGAATGTAAGTTGGAATCCTACACATCTTCCTACAGACGGGCTACATTATTATATTTTTGTTGAAGAAAAAAGGCTAAACTAAATTAAAAACCAAATCGGATACAAATGGAAATATTACAATTATGTCCAATACTATAGCTATAATTCAGGGCTATTTTGGTAAACTGACATTGTATTCATGCTTTTATAATAATATAGAGAATATATATATATATATAGAACTTGAAAACTCATTGTTCGAATTTCCGACGAAAAAAATATATGGTTTCCAATTTGCCAAAAGTTTGGCCAACACTAGAGTTGAAAAATTCCATTAAATAACGCAAAGCATGTAACCGGAAAAACGGGAAAAAAAGAAGAAAGAAATATCAACAACAGTACTAAACCATAAGTTTTTTCATATTTGTCTCGCCTTTCTAACTTTGAAAGGGAATACAATTGTACGTATACATAATCTAAGGTTGATAACGAGGTTTAACAAAAATAAATAAAAATGACATAATCGATATAGCTTAGCGTAATTTTCGTAAAAGATTTTTTAGTAGAATAACTTAACGTATTCTATTTTCTTGCCAATAAATGATATAACATAAATTGTGTTATCCAACAAGAAAAAAGCTGACTGTCGGGGGAGAGCGGCTATAACTAGAATTCTACATCTATTAACATGTGAAAAACCTTGTCAGAAAGTAATGAAGTTGGTTGGCAAAATGTAGCTATATAATAGTTGCCTTAGAATTTTGCACTTTAAATAAGAAAGAACTTAACCCCACCAAAATTTTGTTCTTCAGGAAATAAGAGTTCTATACATTCATTTCCTAAATAGAAATCCCAATACAACTGATGAAAAATATTTGGAAAAAGGAGTCCGTGGCTAAATGTAAACAAAAAGGTAGAATTGGCGAAGGGGAACCTTGGAGCAACAATAAGGTTATTTCTTGTATGACTTATATGTCACGAGTTCAAGCCGTGGAAGTAGTTACTAAAGCTTGAATTAGGACAGACTATCTACATCGCACTCCTTGGGTGTGGCTCTTCCCTGATCTTGCATGAACGCAAGATGCTTTGTGCACCGGATTGCCGTTTAAACATAAAGCTGGTGCTAGCTAGACCAGTCCTGCAACAGCAACTCTGTCGCATAATGTGATGACCCGATAGGTCATCTGGAGTTGTAGAACCTAATTCTGTGTTTTGAAGCCTCCAATAGCTTCTTTAAGCCTTTCTTGATTTGCGTACGCAGTCCGGGTATTTTTCCGGAAGGCTTTTATGTTAAAAAACTGATAAAATATAAAATTTTGCCTCAAAAATTTATTTGAGTTGACTTCGGTCAACGTTATGAGAAAACGGATCCGGATTCGTATTTTGACGATCCCGGTGGGTTTGTATCGTAGTTTGGGACTTGAGCGTATGCCCGGAATCGAATTCGGAGGTCCCTAGCTCAAGTTATCGCTTTTTGTAGAAATTTAAAAGTTTAAAGGCTTAATGACTATAAAGCTTTGACCGATGTTTGACTTTGTTGATATCGGGTCCGTATTTTATTTCGGAATCTAGTATAGGTCCATTACTATATTTATGACTTGTCTGTCAAATTTGATGAGAAACGGAGTTAGTTTGACGTGATTCGGACGTCCGATTGTTAAAATAGAAGTTCATGAGTTTTCTTGAAAATTTCATTTGATTTGGTGTCCGATTCATAGTTCTAGGTATTATTTTAGCGATTTGATCATGAGAGCAAGTTCGTATGATGTTGTTGGACTTGTGTGCATATTTGGTTTGAAGCCCCGAGGGCTCGGGTAAGTTTCAGATAAGCTACATAGTGAATTGGACTTAGAATCATAGCTGGTGCATTTAGTTTCTAGTGTCTACTGCAGATTTCGCATCTCGCATTTGCGAGGAAAGTTCGTAATTGAAAACTTGGCAATTCCGCTTTTGCGAAGGCAGAGTCGCAATTCTGACCCACCACTGTTTTGAGGATCTTCGCATTTGCGAAGAAGGATTCGCATTTGCGAGGGTAGCAGGGTTCGCATTTGCGACCTTTTTATCGCAATTGCGATCACTGGGATTTTGAGATGAGTTTGCAATTGCGACCTCTTTCTCGCAATTGCAATGCTCGTAATTGCGAACAAGATATCGCAATTGCGACATCTGCAGCTGGATAAAATCTGAATTTGACGGGATTTTTTCTCTCATTCTTCAAAATTTGAAACCTAGAAACCCTAGAAGCGATTTTTTCCAAGAACGTTTCTTTTCAAATTCTCTTCCATTACATTTCATGAGATTTCAACCTAAAATCTAGGATTTTTATGGTAGAAATTGGGGGACTTGGGTAGAATTAGAAATTTTTGTAAAATAAAATTTAGACCTCAAATTGAGGTCGGATCTCGAAACAAATTGCATAACCGAGCTCGGAGGTAAACGGGTAATCGGATTTTAGTCCGAATTTTGGGTTTTGAGTAAGCGGGCCCAGGGTTGATTTTTGACTTTGGGAAAAAGTTTAGAAATTCTAAATTTATGCATTATAATTAATTTCTTTAGCTATATTTGATATTATTGAGTTAATTGTGGTTAGATACGAGTGGTTTGGAGGCGGATTCTAGGGAAAAGGCCATGGTAGAGCTCTGAGTTGACTACGAAGTGAGTAAGTATTGAGGTTAACCTTGATTTGAGGGAATTCGAAACCCTCGGACTATGTGCTATGTGAATTTCATGTGTTGCGGCGTATATGCGAGGTGACGAGTGCTTATATACCGCCGAACTGCTTGTTATTTCTGATTTTTCGCTTTTTCTTTATTATATCCTTCCCTGCCTTAACCGTTATGTGCCCTAAATGCCTTCCATGCTTTAATTGCTACTTGTTAATCGTTGTTTCTCCTGTTAAAAATCTTAGACCTCTTCATGTTTTCATTACTTGCTGCTATTTGCCCTAATTGGCGTACTTGCACTTTCTAATTGTTATTTACTGGACTGTCTCGCCATATAGTGTTTTATACATGGATTTCCAAGTTGGTAAAAGGTTTACTTTTTGTTTCAGCTTTATATTCATCAATTATGGTGGTTCTTGTGATTTGAAATATGAATTTAATCGTACTCCGTGAGTAATTGTACTGATATGATGGGACCGGGTTGCATGCTGCAACTGGTAAAATAATGGCGGATTGATGCGGAGGAATAAGGGTGAATTTGTACTGATACAGTGGGATCGAGTTGCATGCCGCAACAGGTGAAGTAAGGGTGAATTGATACGGTGAAATAAGGGTGAAATGTGATACTGATATTGTTATATAGTGGGATCGGGTTGCGCGCCACAACATATATTTATTTTTATTGTTGATATTATTACGGCGGAATAAGGGAGGATTCTATTGTACGGTGGGATTGGGTTGCATGTCGCAACAACCTATGTGTTTCTATTTCCTTGAGTTGTGTTGGTTTTCGGTATTTTCACTTGAAACTCTAAGGATTGGTAATTCTGATCGCTACTGGCTTATTTCTTGAGGCTGTCTTATTTTGTTCTATATTTTTCCTTTTTTGTCCTTTTTATATACTGCGTACAAGTTCTAATGTAAGTGACCTGCCTTCGCCTCGTCACTACTTCGTTGAGGTTAGGCTCGACACTTGCAGAGTACATGGGGTGGATTGTACTCATACTACACTCTACACTTCTTGTGCAGATTTTGGAGTCGATCCCAACGACAATTATTAGCTTGCTCAAATTGGACAGCTTGTGGAGACTTGAGGTACAATTGCTTAGCGCCCGCAGCTCCTAGAGTCTCCTTCCTTTTTATTTCACTGTGTACTTTCTGTTCAGACAACTTTATGTTTATTTTAGACCCCTTGTTTGTACTAATCTTATAGCTCGTGCACTTGTGACATCGGGTCCAGGGTTATATCATACGTTTGGCTGTTTTAGCTCCGCATTGTACTATTAATTTTTGCAGTTATTTCAGTTCTTTCTCTTTATTTAATCTAAACTATTGCTAAACGAATAAGTTGTTCTAACATTGGCTTGCCTAGCAAGCGAAAGGCTAGGCGTCATCACAGTCCGGAATGTGGGAATTTTGGGTCGTGACAAGTTGGTATCAGAGCACTAGGTTGTATAGGTCTCAGAGTCACGAGCAAACTTACTAGAGTCTGGAGGATCGGTACAGAGACATCTATACTTATCTTCTAGATGCTATGGAGTTAGGAACAAGTTCACTTCTATTCTTCTATGTCCTGCGATTTTATTCTACCATTAATGATTGAACTCTTCTATTATTGGTCTCTCGCAGATGGAGAGAACATGCACCGCATCTTCAGCTAGAAAAGAGCCGAAGCCTCTAGTAGCAGCTCCTACGAGGAGCAAAGGTCGAGGCCAAGGTCACGCCGGAGGCCGAGATAGAGGTAGAGCTCAGCCTAGAGATTGAGCAGCAGTACTAGTAGTGGAGCCTCAGGTAGATTTTGATAAGGAGGTTCTAGAGGGGTTCATCGCCACCTTAGTTCTTCAGGACGCTCTAGTCCGTTTGGTGGGCCTTAGGGAGAGTGTGGCCCAGGCCGGTAAATTTCCCATAGCACCAGCCGTCTCTTAGGCTGGAGGAGGAGCACAGACTCCCATTACTCACACTCCAGAGGAGATGGCTCCCCATTATCAGACACCAGTAGCCCCACCAACTAGGGTAGTCCAACTAGTTGTTGCGGCGTAGGCCGGTGATGGATCCGCCATGTCTTCTGAGGGGTTATTGAGATTGGACAAGTTTACCAATCACATCCTAGTTCACTTTAGTGGTGCACCTTATGAGGACCCATATGATTATCTTAACTGCTGCCATGAGGTGCTACTGAACATAGGTATAATTGAGACCATTGGGGTCGATTTTGCTGTGTTTCAGATGACGGGTTCCACCAAGAGATGATGGAAGGATTATGTATCTACCAGACTAGCTAGGTCGCCTGCTCTTACTTGGGACCACTTCTCTCAGCTATTTCTAGAGAAGTTCCTTCCTATTACAATGAGGGAGGATTACCGTAGGCAGTTTGAGCATCTCCAGTAGGAAGTATGTCAGTCACTCGGTATCAGACCCGTTTTGTGGACCTAGCCCGTCATGCTCTTCTTCTACTTCCTACTAAGAAAGAGAGAGAGGGTGATAAAGTTTATTGAGGGACTCACTCACCCTATTAAGCTATAGATGGCCAAGGAGACTGGGGGTGAGATTTCTTGACAGTTGCTAATGTCGCCAGGTGGATCGAAATGGTTCCTTCTAGGAGAGAGGGCAGGGGTCAGATAATAGGCCTCGTTATTCCGATTGTTTTAGTGGTGCCTCATCTGGAACAAGGGTACTTTTGGTAGGGGCCATCCTCCCAGACATTTCAGTCAGTGCTTCAGGCATCCCACAATGCTTTAAGGAGTCGTGGTCCTTATGTGCCTTATTCTGGGTAGCCAGCCTACAATGCACCATAAGCTCCTATCAGTGCGCCTCCAATTCTGAGTTATCACCGTGGTTATTCGGCCCATTTGGTTCAGTCTCAGTTTCAGCACTCATAGCACCAGGATGGATATTTTGAGTGTGGTGGTTTTGGGCATATTAGGAGGACTTGTATGAGATTATTGGGCGGCGTGTCACAGCAGATTTCTCATTCTATAATTCCAACACCGATTGCACCACCGCTCGCTCAACCAGCTAGAGGCACAGGTCAGGCAGCTAGAGGTGGAGGTCAGGTCGTTAGAGGTGGAGGTTAGGCCGCTATAGGTGGAGGTCAGACCGCTATAGGTGGAGGCCAACCAGCTAGAGCCCATCCTAGAGATGTAGTTCAGAGTGGTGGGGACCAACCCCGATGTTATGCTTTCCCAGCCAGGCTTGAGACTGAGTCATTTGGCGCTGTTATCACATGTACTATTTCAGTTTGCCATAGATATGCTTCACTTTTATTTGATCTGGGCTCTACTTATTCCTACATGTTGTACTATTTTGCTTCATATCTGGTTGTGCCTCGTGATTCTTTGAGTGCTACTCTGTATGTGACCACACCTATGGGAGATTCTATTGTTGTAGATCGTGTTCATCGTTTGTATGTGGTTACCATTGGGAGTTTTGAGACTAGAATAGATCTCCTACTTCTCGATATGATAGATTTTGATGTTATCTTGGGTATGGATTGGCTGTCATCTTATCATGCTATATTGGATTGTCATGCCAAGACGGTGACCTTAGCCTTATCAGGGTTGCCTCGATTAGAGTAGAGAGGGACTTCTGGCCATTCTACTAGCAGAGTTATCTCTTATGTGAAGGCTCAGCATATGGTCGAAAAAGGATGTCAAGTTTATTCGGCTTATGCCCGGGATTCCAGTGCGAAGGTTCCTTACATGGATTTAGTACCAGTTGTTCGTGAGTTTTCGGAGGTTTTTCCTGCAGACCTGCCGGGGATGCCACCCGATAGGGACATTGACTTTTGTATTGACTTGGCTCCGGGCACTCAAGCCATTTCTATTCCGCTATACCGTATGGCCCCGCTAGAGTTTAAAGAATTGAAGGAGCAGTTGCAAGATTTGCTTGATAAGTGCTTCATTAGATCTAGTCTCTCGCCCTGGGGTGCGCCTGTGTTGTTTGTGAAGAAGAAGGATGGATCGACGGGGATGTACATAGATTACCAACAATTGAACAAAGTCACCATCAAGAACAAGTACCCATTGCCGAGGATTGACGACTTATTTGATCAGCTTCAGGGTACCAAGGTGTTTTCAAAGACTGATTTGAGGTCTGGCTACCATCAATTGAGGATTAGGGCATCCGATGTCCCTAAGACAACTTTTCGGACTCGGTATGAGCATTGTGAGTTTCTAGTGATGTCATTTGGGCTGACGAATGCCCCAGCGGCATTTATGGATTTGGTGAATGATAATTAGGGATTCTAGTCTAGTTTATGCTCCTTTTTGCTTGAGTTTTAGACTAAAATGTGTACAAGTATTCCCCCAAAGCTAACTTATTGTGCTTGTTTGCAGTGTTTGGTCAAAAGGAGACAAAGATGTCATAACCGTTGATACCCAATTTTTTCTCTATATATTTTAATATAAATATATACTTTCAAAATAGCATATATAAGCACATATAAGCATGCACAAGACTTTTATAATTTTTTCATAATTTTAAATTCTTCCTTTTCTACTTATAAAATTCCCAATAATTATCCTTCAAATTATTGTTGTGATAATTTAATCATCTAAATCCTATATTTATGCCAAAATATTACTTAAATATATTTTTGTGCATTTTTTATAATTGTATTTATATTTTTAAACTAATTTGCATATATTTGCAATACTAGCCCTATTAAAGCATATTTACGTTTTAATATATAAAATGGTCTTCTATATTATTAAAATGTTAAATATATATTTTAAATTATTTTAGTACACAAAATTATTTTTTAGAAATCATTTATCATTTATTATAAATTATATAGGGTTAAATTGGCTATTTAAAACTTAGCCAAATGGTATTTCAATTTTAGCCTCAATTTAAAACAATATCCCAACACAATTTCAGATTAAATAACCTGACCCAAGCCCTAAATGCACCTACCCGACCCAAGTCCCTATCAGATCCTGGCCGTTGATCTAAAAGATCAACGACCCTCGTTTGTTCTTTCCATTTTAATTCTAAACGACCCCCTAACCCTAATCACTTTTCCACATCCGCTTCCCTAAGATCCTCTCCTCTCTCCAAACACTCTCAACCTAACCCTAGTCATCAACCACCGACCTCTCATCGCTGGTCATCTCCGGTAACCTCTCATCGTCTCTTAAGCCTCCAATGGCTTCTATCATGCCATACTTACTTTTTCTAAGGTCTTCAAGGGCCCATGGCCATGCCGACTTGCATCTAGGGTTCATCTCCTGCCTGTTCCTGGCTATTCTGGTGTGATTCGAAGCAGAATCATTCTATATTTGCCACGATCTTTGAGTTTCTGGACAGGTTTCTTCGTCTCTATATGGGTTCTTTCGAAACCCTAATTTCTTTTCTATAACCCCTAGATCTGTACAGATCTATGATGATTTGTTTGTTTCTTGAATGTTTTACACTGTCCTTGAAGTTTTTTACAAGAATCATGTGGTTTCAAGTGTTTTTCATCTTCTTCTAAAACTAGGGTTTTCGGAACTTCTTTTAAAAACCTTGTTTAACTGATTCTTTGTGTTTAAACTTCTATTTCTTGCATATCTTGACTGATTCTATGAATTTACTACATCTTTAACTCGTCTATGTTGAAAGCCCTAATTTTCAGGGTTCTTTTGTTTGGTTCCGTGTACTCCCTCCGTTTCAATTTACATGAACCCATTTGACTGGGCACGGAGTTTAAGAAAAGAGAGAAGACTTTTGATCTGGTGGTGTAAAATGAGGCACATATATTTTGTGTGGCTATAAATCATTGTGTAAAGGTAAATTGTTTCCAAATAAAGAAAGGGGTTATTCTTTTTGGCACAGACTAAAAAGGATACAGGTTCACATAAATTGAAATGGAGGGAGTATTAGCATGACTGACTGGTCCTTGTTTTTGAGTTTCTGTGATTTCTTGTGACTATCTTGCCTTGATATGTTTCTATTGGGTCTCTTAGCCTAAACTTACACTGATTCTATGTGCTTGTGTTCATCTTGACTGTTCAAAACTTGTCTCTTTCTCATTGAATCAGTATTGTTTGACTCTCATGTTTGCTAGAGTTGTATGTTGATTCTTGACTATCCATGTCTTACTTTATTAATATGCTAAACACTGACTCATGACTTTCTCTTTGATTGATTTTGAATTTCCTGTTTCTTGGTTTAATTTGAAAACTTCCCTTTAAACCTTCGATTCTTACCTTCCAACTCAATATGATTGATTTGCTTGCCTTAATTAACTTTCCCTTACCTTGTCTGCATTGTTACTTGATTCTTACTGACTATCTCCTTAATTAGAGTTTTTCTGAACCTAGCCCTAATGGTTTAATCTATGCCTACTATGTTTGAATTATTTCTTTGTCTACACATTGATATCTTTCCTTATTTGTTACTTGTTCTTACCGTTTGAACTAATTCCCTTAAATTAAGGGAATACTAGTACTAATTTTGCTCTAATTGGTTATGAGTTCCATAATCACTATACAATTGTGATTCTTGCCTTATTTTACCTAGTTTCAAACTGCTATATATACATACTCTCTCATTGACACAACAGACGAACACATTGATTCAAAACTCTCTATTACACTCAAAGCTTTATGCTCTCTTTTGTGTTGCTTACTACTGTTCTAAGTTAGCTGGCTGCAAGCTAAGGCTAACTATTGGGTTCACTTTCACTTTGTGTTTATTATCTCTTTACTGGTATGTTCTAATTTCAATTCAAGTCCCAAAACAATATGCTTCTCCTACTACTTCAATTTGTCATGTTTCTAATATGCTTCTATTTATGGTTTTGTTGTTCAACTAGCAACTAACATGGCTACTTCAATGTATTCTTTACTACATATACTCTCTTAGAATTAGCCTGCTCATGAATCCCCTTCTAGTATGCCCCAATGTGACTATGTTTCTCTGATTTCTGGCATGCACCTTCCTGTGTAAAGTAGTTGGCTATCCTAAGTTTGTTTGATTCTGTATTAACTCTGAAGTTCATGCTGTACCTTAAAATTCCTTGAACCCCTTTCAAGGCTTCTCTGATTCTGTACCTATGTGCCTCTGTGCTTACTATGTGCCCTATACTTACACCAAATCCCCATTACCCCAGGGTGAATGTGTGTACCTGTTTTGAGTCCATGTATTGAAGTGCTGATGAACCTCTTCTGGTTTTGTATTTGGTTTGTTGATTGTTGCACCTTACCCTTTTCAAAATTATTTTATTTAATAACTCCCTATGTTGTTTTTACAAAACTATTTCAAGCAAATCTCTTTTAACATTGTTTTCCTATTGAAACCCTTTCAAACTGTGTCAAACACTCTCACTCTACTCCTAAGTCCCTAGGTTCTGCCCCCTCCAGTGTGTGTACTGCCTTGGGATCCTTTTGAGATCCCTCTGAGCTCTGGAACACTGAGGCTGGCCCTTCCACACTGCACTTACTCAATTTGGTTACAAAGTCTAGGTGTGAGTACTGCCCGGGGTCCTTGAGATCCTTAGGGAACTCTGACGCACCTAGACAATGATATTGTCTATGAAATTGGCATTTGAAGCTATTAGAGGTTTGGGAAATCACTTGGGCCTGCTTCATGCCCTCTATAGTGTAACTTCTTCTTTTTCTTTTATCTGTTTATGTAATTTATTCATCTGGTTTGTAATAATTTGTAAACGAATATTGGGGTGATTAGTGAAAAGGGGTGGGTAGTTGCTTATTTGTGGGGTAACATGGGTAGAAACCATACCTATAGGATTTTATATTTGCTATGTTTGCATTACCATATTAGAAATTATGCCTATAGGTTTCAAGTGGTTTCTATAATAGAAATCTTGTCTACAGGTTTTAAAATCAACTTCACAAGTAGATACCATGCCTATAGAATGTGATCCAGTTCAACTTCTGTTCTAATGGGTAATTACATTTATTTTCATTAAATATCATGCCTACAAGTTTCTAACATCAGCTCTTAACAACTAGATATCATGCTCATAGGGAACAACATCAGAAATTCTGCCTATAAATCTAAAATCAGTTTAGTTTAAATACGTCAGTTCAATTCATGTTAGTTTACTCCAAAACCGGTCTAAACAATGGTTTGTTTTTCTGAAATGAATTCTTTCGAGTACTGCCCTAATTTACTATTAGAAAGCATGCCTATAGGAATTCAAGAGTCCGTTTTTAAAATATGCCCACTGTTATACTATATCAAACGTAGTTATCATGCTCTTAAGACATCACTATTCTGCGTTAGGCAAGCCTATAGGGCGTTTTCAAATCCTGTAACTCTGAAACTGCATTTATTCTACTTAAAGTTGTTCAGATTTAACGGGTTTAATTAGTAGTCAAGTTAAATAGAATCCTTTACATATTGGCCTAATTCAGTACTTTATAACCGCTGCTCACTTATATATCATGTTCTAGGATTTGTTCTCTTTGAATGTTGTTTGAAGATGTGCATCTATGTGATATGTTTTAGGAGGTAACTGTGAGCCTCTAACTTGTTTTATATGTATTCCTAACTGTTCTTGCCTGTCGCCTAGAATTTTCTCCTTTTAAGACATCCTAGGGGTTGTCTAGAACTGTCCAAATTTAGAGGTCCTAAAATACCTCCAGGACCACAAGGAAGGGATGAATAGTGCACGCCTAGGACATTGTCAAGGTTATTAAAACGCTTTAGGCTATGACCAAGGGGAGGGATTTGGGTAGAACGCGATATGATGACTACACGCTAATTTCACGTGTAGCCCCTCATTGAGGAGTGTTTATCGGACATTGTGTGTGGTGATCCTGTAGGCTAACAAACCTAGGACCCCTCCTTTCCTAAGTCCCTTTTGTTTAAAACTTTGTTTCATAAATCCTTTGTCTTATTGCTTGAGTCGTATAATGTACAACGTGGTTTATCTCTAATTATTTATTCGTTAAAAGACTAATTCATAAGTGTAAGTTCGGCCGGGACCCACAGTTGTGGACCAAGAGTGGTGCCTAACACCTTCCCCGCAAGGTTATTTCGAGCCCTTACCCTAAATCTCTAGTAATGCAAACCAATCCAAGAGTTATTTGCTCTAGGTACCCTAACGCACCATAATTCGTTAGGTGGTGACTCTTCAAAATACTCAATTCCCAAAAGGAAATGAGTTACTACCCCCCATAAATGTCGAAACCCGGACTTCTCCGTCAAAAAGGGGGAAAAAGGGGGCACGACAGCATGACAACTCTGCTGGGGATACCTTTTAGGCTCTTACCATAATGAGTTTATTTTATGAATTAGTCCACGCATGATTTATCCCGTACCTTTCTCCCTTATTTGAATTTAACTGTCCGTTTCCTTTTAAGCATTTATAATTCTTTATCCTTGAAACTGACTTGTCTCTTTGTTTTCTTTTTCCTGTAACTGTCTTTCAATCATTTAAATACCATTTTATTTTTCCTACATGCAAATACTTGACTACATGTTATTAATTGCTGCATAAATCATGCTCCACATCATATTCCACTCGTGCGTATCAAATCCTGTAGCAACGCTTTAATGCGTGGTTGCACTCTTCCTATTTACTACCCTTTAATTCAGAAAGGTTTATTTGCGGTAAAACCAATCGATTAGCGGTGCAGTCAATGGTTCTGTGCCTTCCCCCTTAAGTTGTCCGCTTGAGGGTACCAGTCTAAAACCCCATAGTAGCCTTACTCTGGTTAAAATTGTGCATGCATCATGGTCAAACCTAGTCGGATCAATATGCTGTCCACATAATGATCCTTTAAGATAAGCCTTATCCAAAAGTCCATCGGGTTTTCCATAATCCTAATGAACACAACCACGTTCTGTGCATTAATTTGGAGAACTAAATGTCGATATATTGATCATAAATGTATAAATAGTCGAGTCTGGTGGGGGTAAGTCCTAAACCTTTTGTTTTGCAGAAAATGAGGAACGAGGTCCCCAGCTTCGTTATGTTTAGCACACCCTCACTCTTGCTAGACTGGTGGAGGAATCTTCCATCAAGTGACCAAATCAATGAATGGAAAGAGAGGGTCGCCAAATCTAGCGAAAAGCTAGAATTTCTGGAATATAGTCTGTTGGAATTGGAAGGAAAAGTGAGAAAGAGAGTCACCGACTGCCAGAACGCTGAGGGAAATGAAGAAGGACATTTATCAAAGGCATTCTTACTAATGAACCTACGCGAACTGGAGGATTTGATCAACGAGAGCATTCAGCCTGAGCAAGGTCCTTCTGAGACCAAATAGATTGGGTTTACTCGCTTTCCAAATGTAATAAGGCCAAGTGCCAGTAGTGACTTATTTTCTTATCTTAGTGTCGTTTTGGGATTCGTCTATTTTTATATTATGAAATGAAGCATTTATTGGCATTAAAAGTTTTCCAAATTTATTTATCGATAGGCCTACCTCGAGCACAATGTGGTTCCCAAAGTAGGGCGCGAATTTACATTTATTGCAATATGTATTTAAATACTGCAAACATTTCAGGATCCTCACTGACTTGTTACCTTTTTATTTTTTTCTTTTTATTTTTATTATTCCCATCCCCTTAGGTTGGTTCACTCATAATAGCCTCGTCATCATACCACACTAGATCTAGAGGCCCTCCACCTCCTCCTACTCCAAGCAACATAAAAGGTAGAGGAAAAACAAAAATGGACGACTTAAGTGGAATCCGAAAGGAGAATGTTGAGAACGCAGAAACCTCAGATGACCGTAATACTCTGGCCCTAAATGATCTAGTCCTGAGATTGGAACAACAGATACTGGAATTGCAAGGAGAACTTAGGCAGGTTCGCAACTTGGCAAACTTCTCACTCACCCTAAATGTCCCCGACATCAACCAACAGAACAAAAAGAACCCAATACCTCCCTAGAACACACAAAACCAACATACACAAAATCCTACCGCACCAAATCAATACATAACTCCACCCCAAAATCTCAATCCACTACCAACTCCGCCACAACATCACCATCAACCAATTCAGTACCCACCAACCACCACTTACCACACTACCCAAAACACACCATAACCCATTCCCGATCCCTAAAACTCCACCATGACCATCATTACACCCAAATCCCTAGCACCCATCAAAGCAACCCTATATATGTGGAAACTGTACCTCACTCTACCCAACCAATCTCATATACACCGGAATCCTCTGAGAAGGACCTGCTCATTAAAAATATGGCTGAAGAATTCAAGAAGTTAACAAGCCGAGTTCAAGGTGTTGAAGGAGAGAGAGGAATAAAAGGGTTAAACTATGAAGACTTATGCATATAGCCAAATGTAGAACTGCTAGAGGGGTACAAACTTCCCAAGTTCGAAATGTTCGACGACATAAGTGATCCCAGGGCTCAACTAAGGACCTATTATGACAAGCTTGTCGGGGACAAGAAAGATAAAAAGATCCGGATGAAGCTCTTTATGAGGAGTCTTACTGGGGATGCTTTGTCTTGGTATATCAGCCGAAATCCCAAGAAATGATCCAATTGGGTAAGTATGGCGTCAGATTTCATGGACCGGTTCAGGTTCAACATAGAGAACGCACTGGATGTTTTCTACATTCAGAATCTTAAGAAGAAACCTACTGAGACTTTTCGTGAATATGCTACCCGTAGGAGGTCGAAAGCGGCCAAGTTCAGGCCCTCTTTAGATGAAGAACAGATAAATAAATTCTTCGTCAGGGCACATGATCCGCAATATTATGAGAGGTTGATGGTCATCGAAAATCACAAATTCTCTAACATCATCAAACTTGGAGAAATGATTGAAGAAGGATTCAAGAGTGGGATGGTAACGGACTTCGAGGCACTGCAAGCCATGAATAAGGCACTACAATCAGGCGGCATATCAAAGTAGAGAGATGTTGGGGCAGTAATGGTGGCCTAGGGCCCAAAATCTCCACTTATATATCAAACACCTCCTCCCACATATCAAGCACCTTCACCCATATATCAAACACCTCCACCCACATACCAAACACCACCACCCACATATCAGCCTTCATCTCCGAGATATTCCCAACCAGCCGCTGTCCATCACACCTATAACTCCCAACCATCCCATTTCCAATCACCTCCAACTCACCAAAACTTTCCAAGACCAAGACCCAACTTCAACCGCAAACAACCCAGACAATACACCACTATTGCTAATCCCATCGACCAACTTTATGAAAGGTTGAAAGCCACGGGTTACGTCACTCCTATTCCCGCTGTGGCATTAGAAAACCCATCCCAATGGGTCAATCCAAACAAAACTTGTGTGTACCATTCTGGTATGAAAGGGCATACCACTGCTGAGTGCCAAACATTGAAGGATAAGATCCAAATGCTAATTGACAACAAGGTCATACAGGCGAAGGAAGCCACACCTAATGTCCGTAACAATCCCCTCCCTGATCATCGAGGTGATGGTGTAAATGTGATAGAGCCAATTGAAGAATGGGACCCTGAGGGGTCAATTAGGCTTATTCGAGGAGGTGATGACTCTAAAGTTGCAGTCACACTTACTCCTATTGTGGTACAAACTCAATCACCCATCGAGGTTGAGTATTCGAGGTAGAGGTGGCTCCGCTCGCGACCACCCCCACTTCATTTGAGGTAGAAGTGGTCACACCCTTCACAGTGATAGTATCAACCACACCTCCCTTTAATACAAAAGCAATACCATGGCATTATGTTGCCGAGGCTCGGCGAAAAGGGAAGGCCAAGATAGAGGAATATGACATCGCACAAGGAATGACTAGAGCTGGAAGAGTCTATACACCGGAACATTTGGGAGGATCAAGCAAGGATGCCACTACTAGGTAGCCTATCATTGAGAGGGGGCTACATGACTTGTGGAGGAAAGTACAGGCAAAGGAGTATTCTATTGTTGACCATCTGAACAAAATCCCCGCTCGGATATCTATCCTGTATACGTTGTAGAATTTCTAGGCACACAAGAACGCTTTGATGAAAGTGTTGAGCGAGGCTTATGTACCCAATAACATCACTTATGGAGAAATGGCCAACATGGTAGGGCAAGTATTGAAAAATCATAAGATTATCTTCCACGAAGATGAGCTACCACCTGAGGGGCTGAACCACAATCGAGCATTGCATATTACAGTACAATTTGAAGACAAGTTCATTGCCAGGGTCTTGGTGGATGGAGGTTCGAGCCTAAATATTTGTCCATTGGACACTCTGAAAAGGTTGGACAAAGGTTTCCATGAAATGCGGGTAGGAAACATGAATGTAAAAGCTTTTGATGGTTCCTAGAGGGCCACGATAAGGGAAATCAACATTTGCTTACAAATGGGGCCAACTCGGTTCGACGTCGAATTTCAGTTACTTGACATACCAGCCTCATATAATCTTCTGTTGGGCCGACCATGGATCCATGCTGCTGGAGCCGTGCCTTCCATACTACATCAAGCCGTGAAGTTTGAATGGAATCGTCAGGAGGTAATCATCCACAGAGATGGAAGTAACCCCATCTACACTAGTCAAACCATCTCGACTATTGGACATAGAAGAAGGCTAGGAGGGGAAACCTATCATCACATTGAACGGGTCAATGCTTTCAAATAAGTAGTGGAGTAACAAAATAGAGAACATACTAGCATGGTCTGGGTATGAACATGGCAAAGGGTTGGGAAAGAACCTTCAAGGTATCATTAAACCAATACAGCTAAAAAATCATGGTACCACCTTTGGGCTCGGATACCAGTACACATGGCAAGAGTACATGGATTGGTTGCCTCCATGGCGTTGACTGTATTACCCTCTTGAGCAACCAGTGCCACGCTTGGAACAAGCTTTTAACCAAGCTTATACGATATGGGGTACTGCAGAAGAAGAAGCATTAGCTGGGTTAAGGAATTTGTTCTTGGAAGATGAAGATATGGACTACAGTGCCATAATAGAGGAGGAAGAGGAAGAAGGCCTCACTATTCAGACTATGAAAAAGGGAGTTGTTCTTAGGAACTGGACCGCCACACCATCCCGAGCCCGCCGAGTCCCGGGGTAGCTTGGCAGAATTTACTTCTATAAGCCATTCTAGGCATTTAAGACTTCTCATAATTTTGTTTTAAGATTTACTTTTTTCAAAATAAATGCTCGATTCATCGAGCCGTACTTTGTCTAGATGATTTTTCGGTTTTAGTCAAATGAATTTGTTCTTTATTATTCACTACTATCTTTACACTTTTTCTTTCTACAACATTATTATTACTTTTCCTGATGAACCAGTGACTGTGACATGTAATGAGGCAATACAACATGGGAATAGTGATTCAGAGGAAGAAGATGAGATACCAGAGGAAATTGTCAGGGAGATTGAAATTTTGAGAATAAGCCCAAGTCCAATCTGGACGAGATCGAAGCAGTAAATTTGGGAGATGCCGAGATCGTCAAGGAGACCCTCATTCACTTGTCACCAACCACGAAGGAAGAATACATTTACCTCCTAAAAGAGTATGAGGATATTTTCGCATGGTCATATGACGATATGATCGGTTTGAGCACATCTATAGTGGCTCACAAGTTGCCTACTAATCCCATGTGCCCGCCAGTCAAGCAGAAACTCCGAAAGTTCAAACCAGACATGAGCTTTAAAATCAAGGAGGAAGTTACCAAACAAATCAAAGCCAAAGTTCTCAGTGTAGTTGAGTACCCAACCTGGTTAGCTAACATTGTTCCAGTTCCAAAGAAGGATGGGAAGGTCCGAGTATGTGTTCACTATAAGGATTTAAATAGAGCAAGTCCCAAGGATGACTTCCCACTGCTAAATATACATATCCTGATCGATAATTGCGCCAAGCATGAATTCCAATCCTTTGTAGATTACTTCGCAGGTTATCACCAGATTTGGATGGATAAAGAAGATGCAGAGAAGATAACTTTCATTACACCGTGGGGTGTGTACTGTTACAAGATGATGCCATTCGGTCTGAAGAATGCCGGGACCACTTACATAAGAGCCATGACAACCATCTTCCATGATATGATACACAAGGAAATAGAGGTGTATGTAGACAACGTCATTATCAAATCCAAGAGGGCCAGCGGACCTGAGAAAGTTCTTTGACAGACTAAGAAGGTACAACTTGAAACTGAATCCTGCAAATTGTGAATTTGGGGTCCCCGCAGGAAAATTATTGGGATTCATCATCAGTCGTTGATGGATCGAGCTAGATCCGTCTAAAGTCAAGGCTATTCAGGAGTTACAACCGCCTAAGAGCAAAAAGGACGTGATGAGCTTCCTAGGACGTCTCAACTACATCAGTTGCTTCATAGCACAATCCACAGTCATATGTGAACCCATCTTCAAGATGCTAAGAAAAGATACCGAAACAAGTTGGACAGAGGATTGTCAGAAGGCCTTTGACAAGATCAAGGAGTACCTGTCCACACCACCAGTGTTGGTCCAGCCAGAGCCGGGACGACCTTGCTACTTTATTTATCTGTATTGGATGGAACCTTCGGATGTGTTTTGGGACAACATGACGAGATGAGAAGGAAGGAGCAAGCCATATATTACTTGAGTAAGAAGTTCACACCTTATGAAGCACGATACTCTCTGCTTGAATGCACTTGCTGTGCTTTGACCAGGACAGCTCAAAAATTGAGGCATTACTTCTGTGCCTACACTACGTACCTCATATCCAGGATGGATCATCTGAAGCACATATTTCAGAAACCCATGCCTACTGGGAGGTTGGCTAAATGGCAGATACTATTAAGTGAATTCGATATTGTCTATGTAACTTAAAAGGCGGTCAAGGGACAAGCATTAGCAGATCATCTGGCTGAAAATCCGGTGGGAGGAGAATACGAGCATTTGAAAACATATTTTCCTTATGAAGAAGTGTCATTTGTAGGGGAATACATTACCGAAGCATATGACGGTCGGAGGATGTTCTTTGATGGAGCTGCAAATTTCAAAGGAGTAGGCATTGGAGCAGTTTTGGTATAAAAAATGGGTCAACATTATCCGGTGTCGGCTAAACTCAGATTTCCCTGCACCAATAACATGGTAGAGTATGAAGGCTGCATACTAGGACTCAATATGGCAGTCGGACATGAACATTTAGGAGCTACTGGTGATTGATTATTCAGATTTGCTCGTGCACCAGGTACAAGGAGAGTGGGCCACCAAGAATTCCAAGATATTGCCATATCTGCACCATGTGCAGGAATTGAGAAAGAGGTTTACCAAGATAGAATTCCGACATGTGCCCAGAATTCAAAATGTGTTTGCTGACGCATTGGCTACCATGTCATCTATGATACAATATCCAGATAAAAATTACATTGATCCCATTTCGGTGAGGATCCATAATCAGCCAGCATATTGTGCTCATGTCGAGGAAAAAGCAGATGGAAAGCCTTGGTTCCATGGCATCAAAGAGTACTTATCAAAAGGAGAATACCCAGAGCATGCAAATCACACTTAGAAACGCACACTCCGGAGATTGTCAAATCACTTCTTACACAGCGGAGGGAACTTGTACAGAAGAACTCCTGATTTGGGTTTACTAAGATGTGTCGATGCAAAGGAAGCTTCTAAGCTACTTGAGGATGTGCATGCTGGGACTTGTGGCCCACACATGAATGGTTTCGTCTTGGCTAAGAAGATACTCAGGGCCGATTACTTTTGGATAACCATGGAGACAGATTGTATCCAGTATGTCTGAAAATGCTTTCAATGTCAAGTGCATGTTGATATGATAAAAGTGCCGCCAAATGAGATCAATGCAACAAGCTAACCTTGGCCATTCGTCGCTTGGGGAATGGATATTATTGGTCCAATTGATCCCACTGCTTCAAATAGACACAGGTTCATTCTGGTAGCCATCGATTACTTTACAAAATGGGTAGAGACTATATCTTACGAAGCTGTAACCAAGAAAGTCATCGCAGATTTTGTCAAGGATCATATTGTTTAATGATTTGGAGTTCCCGAGTCCATTATTACTGATAATGCCGCCAATCTTAATAGTGATCTAATAAAAACTATGTTTGAAGCTTTCAAAATCAAGCACAAGAATTCCACAGCCTATAGACCTCAGATGAATGGAGCCGTAAAAGCTGCCAACAAAAACATTACGAAGATACTGAGGAAAATGGTAGATAACCACAAAAAATGGCATGAGAAGTTACCTTTTGCTTTATTGGGATAGCACACCATGTTTCGGACATCAACCGAGGCAAATCCCTACATGCTGGTTTATGGTATCGAGGTTGTCATCCCAGCCGAGGTGGAGATTACTTCTTTAAGAATCATATAGGAAGCTAAACTCAACGATGCAGAGTGGATAAGGAGTCGCTATGAACAATTGGCCCTTATAGATGGGAAAAGAATGAATGCAGTATGTCACAGTCAACTTTACTGGAACAAAATGTCTAGAGCTTTCAACAAAAGTGTCAAACCGAGACAGTTCGCACCAGGCCAGCTGGTGCTGAAGAAGATCTTCCCATATCAAGATGAAGCCAAAGGGAAATTCTCTCCCAACTGGCAAGGCCAATACATGGTTCACAGGGTACTAACAAGAGGAACACTCATACTTGCAGAATGAACGGAGAAGTTTGGCCAAAACCAATCAATTCAGACGTAGTTAACAGATATGCCTAAATTACTTTACATTTCTCTTCTGATGTAATTGAACTACGCTTGACCTGATTCCCGTTTAAGAGGGGATATGTAGGCATCCCTATTGGTTCGGTCATATCATAATAAAATTTTCATTCCCCCCCAAGATCAGAAATTGGGGCAGAGTTTTGAGGAGGGTCCTCAAAATTCCAGAGCAAGTCCAGCCGACGCCATCGCACGCCAGAAAGTTAGAAATCGGTTCAGAAACTAGGGCAGAATTTTGAGTCCGAAAAAGATTCAGCAAGGCCTATTATCCGCAAACAGTCAAAGATCATCTACCGAACTGGGGTGGAATTTTGAGGAGGACCATCAAAATTCCAATATAATAGAGCTACAATGCCTTTGAGATATGTTATAGTCACTAGTTCATCTAAAAATCACTTGATATATTAATATGTTTCTAAAATGACTCTATTTTTATCAATAATTGCATATTTTCGAAAACTCTATTTCCGTAATGGTCAGGTATTACTCAGGGAAACTCTAAAAGGCATTCAAAACGAAGCAAAACAAGGCCAGCGGATAGAAGCACGAACCAACCTCCCCCTTACAAAACTTACAATTTTTCTTTGAACGCAAGCACATCTGACATTACGATAGCGTCCGCAAGTATATACACGTGACAAGGTCACTATCAATAAAACCATCAGATACCGAATATATCTCCAGCTAAGACATATACTACTCTTATTTGCTACTCGCTCTTTGCATGGGACTAAGCCCTGTCCCACATATTTGCATGAGGCTAATCCTTGCCTCCATATTTGCATGAGGCTAATCCCGTCCTCTATATCTGCATGAGGCTAATCCCTACCTCCATATCTGTATGAGACTAATCCCTGCCTCCATATCTACATGAGTCTAATCCTTGCCTCCCTATTTGCATGAGGCTAATCCCTACCTCCATATTTGCATGAGGCTAGTCCCTGCCTTTTTATCTGCATGAGGCTAATCCTTGCCTTCCTACTTGCATGAGGCTAATCCTTGCCTCCCTATTTGCATGAGGCTAATCCGTGCCTCCATACTTGTATGAGGCTAATCCCTGCCTCCCTACTTGCATGAGGCTAATACCTTCCTCCACACTTGCATGAGGCCAATCCTTGCCTCTATACTTGCATGAGGCTAATTCTTGCCTCTATACTTGCATAAGGATAATCCATGCCTCCATATTTGCATAAGGCTAATCCCTGCCTCCATATCTGCATGAGGCTATTACTTGCCTCCCTACCTGCATGAAGCTAATCCTTGCATCCCTATTTGTAGAGGCTAATCCTTGCCTCCCCATTTGTATGGGACTAAGCACTGTCCCTCTCAGCACAAATTTTGCTCTATTTCTAGCACTATCTATTTGCCTTCCAATTTTGCCCTCAATTTCATAAGACTAAGCCTTGTCTTGTTAACATCATATTATTGCACATCATGGGCTGAAATATTGCCAATCTATCCAGAGGTGTCATAGTCTAAAGGCATCATCCTCGTAGCCGGAAGACACCATGCCATGGCCCGAGGATCTCTCAAATTTTCATATCATTATTCAAAGGTGTCATGGTTCGGAGGCACCATTTTCATGGCCCGAGAACATCATTTCATGGCCTGCAAATTACTCACTAAACAATTCATGGCCCAGGACGTCATGGTCCAAGGACATCATCTTTAACCATCCAAAGATAATCTTCATGGTCCGAAGGGAATCTGCATCATGTTTAAATTTTCGCAAATACATGTTCGTAACATCTTTTACCAGCAGGTAACCAATAAGTAACCGTTATCCCAATAGGAGCAATCCCGTTCTAATTCCTTCGACTATCTCAAACTTGACCGCTCACCGTAACCATTCTTTCACTTATCGTGAAATCTCATATCCGTTCTTGTGATGACTTCATCAGTGTATTCCGCCAATGAATTCTGAACTACACACGGCCTGATTTCTATAAAACCAGGGATATGTAGGTAGTTCAGAAACCAGATTACGACCTAAACCTCTCAAACCATCTTGCCCGGTCAAAATTGACCATCATTTCTTTACCTGAAAACTCTTTCATCCTTCCCGGGTAAAGAAGGGCAACTGTTGATACTTAATTTTTTCCTATATAGTTTAATATAAATATATACTTTCAAAATAGCATATATAAGCATGTACAAGGTTTTTATAATTTTTTCATAATTTTAAAGGCTTTAAAATGATATATTTCTTCCTTTTTTACTTATAAAATTTCCAATAATTATCTTTCAAATTATTGTTGTAATAATTTAATCATCCAAATCCTATATTTATGACAAAATATTGCTTAAATATTTTTTTGTGCATTTTTTATAATTGCATTTATATTTTAAAACTAATTTGCATATATTTGCAATACTAGCCCTATTAAAGCATAGTTACGTTTTAATACATAAAAGGGTATTCTATATTTTTAAAATGTTAAATATATATTTTAAATCATTTTAGTACACAAAATTATTTTTTAGAAATCATTTATTATTTATTATAAATTATATAAAGTTAAATTGGCTATTTAAAACTTAGCCAAATGGTATTTCAATTTTAGCCTCAATTTAATCCAATATCCCAGCCCAATTTTGGATTAAATAACCCAACCCAGGCCCTAAATGCACCTACCCAACCCAAGGCCCCATCAGATCATAGCCATTGATCTAAAAGATCAACGACCCTCATTTGTTCTTTCTCTTTTAATTCCAAACGAACCCCGAACACCCTAATCACTTTTCCACATCTGCCGCCTTAAGATCCTCTCCTATCTCAAAATAATCTCAACCTAACCCTAATCGTCAACCGCTGACCTCCCATCTCCGGTCATCTCCGGTGATCTCTCATCGTCTCTTAAGCCTCCAATGGCTTCTCTCATGCCATGCTTGCCTTCTCTAAGGTCTTCAAGGGCTCAGGGCCATGCCTACTTGCATCTAGGGTTCATCTCCTGCCTGTTCCTGGCTATTCCAATATGATTCCAAGCAGAATCATTCTATATTGGCCACGATCTTTGAGTTTCTGGACAAGTTTCTTTGTCTCTATATGGGTTCTTGCGAAACCCTAATTTCTTTTCTATAACTATAGATCAAGGAGGGTTTGAGTTTGTTTCTTGAATGTTTTACACTGTCCTTGAAGTTTTTTACAAGAATCATGTGGTTTCAAGTGTTTTTCATCTTCTTCTATAACTAGGATTTTCGGAACTTCTTTTAAAAACCTTGTTTAACTGATTCTTTGTGTTTAAACTTTTATTTCTTGCATATCTTGACTGATTCTATGAGTTTACTACATATTTAACTCATCTATGTTGAAAGACCTAATTTTCAGGGTTCTTTCGTTTGGTTCTGTGCATTAGCATGACTGACCGGTCCTCATTTTTGAGTTTCTGTGATTTCTTGTGACTGTCTTGCCTTGATATGTTTCTACTGAGTCTCTTAGCCTAAACTTACACAGATTCTATGTACTTGTATTCATCTTGACTTTTCAAAACTTGCTTCTTTCTCATTGAATCAGTATTGTTTAACTCTCATGTTTGCTAGAGTTGTATGTCGATTCTTGACTATCCATGTATTACTCTATTTATATGCTGAACACTGACTCATGACTTTCTCTTTGATTGATTCTGAATTCCCTGTTTCTTGGTTTAATTTGAAAACTTCCCTTTAAACCTTGGATTCTTACCTTCGTACTTAATATGATTGATTTACTTACCTAAATTAACTTTCCCTGACCTTGTCTGCATTGTTACTTGATTCTTACTAATTATCTCCTTAATTACAGTTTTTCTGAACCTAGCCCTAATGCTTTACTCTATGCCTACTATGTTCGAATTATTTCCTTGTCTACACATTGATTTCTTTCCTTATTTGTTACTTGTTCTTACCGTTTGAACTGATTCCCTTAAATTAAGGGAATACTTGTACTGATTTTGCTCTAATTGGTTCTGAGTTCCATAATCACTATACAATTGTGATTCTTGCCTTCTTTTACCTAGTTTCGAACTACTATATATACATACTCTCTCATTGACACAACAGACGAACACATTGATTCAAAACTCTCTCTCTCTCTCTCACACTCAAAGCTTTCTGCTCTCTTTTGTGTTGCTTACTACTGTTCTAAGTTTGCCGGCTGCAAGCCAAGGCTAACTATTGGGTTCTCTTTCACTTTGTGTTTACTATCTATATACTGGTATGTTCTAATTTCAATTCAAGCCTCAAAACAATATGCTTCTCCTACTACTTCAATTTGTCATGTTTCTAATATGCTTCTATTTATGATTTTGTTGTTCAACCTGCAACTAACATGGCTACTTCACTATCTTCTTTACTGCATATACCCCCTTAGGATTAGCCTGCTCATGAATCCCCTTCTAGTATTCCGCAATGTGACTATGTTTCTCTGATTTCTGGCATGCACCTTCCTGTGTAAAGTAGTTGGCTATCCTAAGTCTGTTTGATTTTGTATTAACTCTGAAGTTCATGCTGTACCTTAAAATCCCTTGAACCCCTTTCAAGGCTTCTCTGATTCTGTACCTATGTGCATCTGTGCTTACTATGTGCCCTATACTTACCCCAAATACCCTATTACCCCTGAGTGAATGTGTGTACCTGTTTTGAGTCCATATATTGAAGTGCTAATGAACCTCTTCTGGTTCTCTATTTGGTTTGTTGATTGTTGATCACCTTACCCTTTTCAAAATTATTTTATTTAATAACTCCCTATGTTGTTTTTACAAAACTATTTCAAGAAAATCTCTTTTATCACTGTTTTCCTACTGAAACCCTTTAAAACTGTGTCAAACACTCTCACTCTACTCCTAAGTCCCTAAGTTCTACCCCCTCCAGTGTGTGTACTGCCTTGGGATCCTTGTGAGATCCCTCTGAATTCTGGCACACTGAAGCTGGCCTTTGCACACTACACTTACTCAATTTGGTTATAAAGTCTAGGTGTGAGCACTGCCCGGGGTCCTTGAGATCTTTAGGGAACTCTGATGCACCTAGATAATGATATTGTCAATGAAATTGGCATTTGAGGCTATTAGAGGTTTGGGAAATCACTTGGGCCTACTTCAGGACCTCTATAATGTAACTTCTTCTTTTTCTTTTATCTGTTTATGTAATTTATTCATCTGGTTTGTAATAATTTGTAAACAAATATTGGGATGATTAGTGAAAAGGGGTGGGTAGTACTTATTTGCGGGGTAACATGGGTAGAAACCATGCCTATAGGATTTTATATTTACTATGTTTGCCTTACCATATTAGAAATTATGCCTATAGGTTTCAAGTGGTTTTGATAATAGAAATTATGTCTACAGGTTTTAAAAACAACTTCACAAGTAGATACCATGCCTATAGAATGTGATCTAGTTCAACTTCTGTTCTAATGGGTAATTACATTTGTTTTCATTAAATATCATGCCTACAAGTTTCTAACATCAGCCCTTAACAACTAGATATCATGCTTATAGGGAACAACATCAGAAATTCTGCCTATAAATCTAAAATCATTTTAGTTTAAATAAGTCAGTTCAATTCATGTTAGATTACTTCGAAACCGGTCTAAACAATGGTTTGTTTTCCTGAAATGAATTCTTTCGAGTACTGCTCTAATTTACTATTAGAAAGCATGCCTATAGGAATTCAAGAGTCTATTTTTAAAATATGCCCACTGTTTTACTATATCAAACGTAATTATCATGCTCTTAGGACATCACTGTTCTACGTTAGGCATGCCTATAGGGAGTTTTCAAATCCTGCAACTTTGAAACTGCATTTCTGCTACTTAAAGTTGTTCAGATTTAACGGGTTTAATCAGTAGTCAAGTTAAATAGAATCCTTCACATATTGGCCTAATTTAGTACTTTATAACCCCTGCTCACTTAAATATCATGTTCTAGGATTTGTTCTCTTTGAATGTTGTTTGAAGACGTGCATCTATGTGATATGTTTTAGGAGGGAACTGTGAGCCTCTAACTTGTTTTATATGTATTCCTAACTGATCTTGCCTGTCGCCTAGAATTTTCTCCTTTTAAGACATCCTAGGGGTTGTCTAGAACTGTCCAAATTTAGAGGTCCTAAAATACCTCCAGGACCACAAGGAAGGGACGGGTAGTGCACGCCTAGGACATTGTCAAGGTTATTAAAATGCTTTAGGCTATGACCAAGGGAGGGATTTGGGTAGAACGGGATATGATGACTACACACTAATCTCACGTGTAGCCCCTCATTGAGAAGTGTTTACCGGACATTGTTTGGGGTGATCCTGTAGGCTAAAAAACTAGGACCCCTCCTTTCCCAAGTCCCTTTTGTCTAAATCTTTGTTTCATATATACACAACTTGTTCAAATCCTTTGTCTTATTGCTTGAGTCATATAATGTACAATGTGCTTTATCTGTAATCATTTATTCGTTAAAGGACTAATTCATAAGTGTAAGTTCGTCCGGGACCCATAGTTGTGGACCAAGAGGGGTGCCTAACACCTTCCCCTCAAGGTTATTTCGAGCCCTTACCCTAAATCTTTGGTAATGCTAACCAATCCAAGAGTTCATTGCTCTAAGTGCCCTAACGCACCATAATTCGTTAGGTGGCGACTCTTCAAAATACCCAATTCCCAAAAGGAAAAGAGTTACTACCTACCATAAATGTCGAAACCCAGACTTCCCCGTTAAAAAGGAGAAAAAAGGGGGCGCGACAATAACCATCTCAAAAAGGAGTGAAACCTGCACAAGTTCAGAACCAAGTCAAATCACTGCTACAACATAAAATCCACCACAACCGCAGAAGACTCACCGCGACCGCAGTCCTTTTATCACGGTCCGCGGTGGCAAGGATTCAGAGAGTTGGCATTTTTGGAATTCAAGCTACCGCGGTCCATGATGATTTTATGTGACCGCGGTGCTTCCACCGTGACAATGGTCAGTTTATCACGATCCGCGGAGAAGAAGTTTAGAGAACCTGCAATTGAGCCAAAAGCTGAAGACCGTGGTCCGTGGTTGCTTTACCACGACCGCGGTAGCCTCACCGCTGTAGCGGTTCATTTTCCGTTGTCAGTGGTACCTCCGTCAGGGGCATTTTTGTCCGAAAAATTTAGCTTTGTATAAATAATTTCTTTTCAGATTTTCAGGGCATCTTATTAGTAGTGAGCACATGAACGATGACTTTTTCCCATTTGGAGTAATTTTGTAGCTTGCTTAGCAATTAATCTTAGAATCTTAGCTTGTAATTACATTTTATGGATTATTCTTCATTTCAATCTATGATTTCTTCTTCAATTATGAGTAGCTAACCCATTAGCTAGGGTTGTGGCTCAACCCTAGTGTGGGTATTCAATGGGTCTTTTATTTTAGGGCTCAAATGTTTATGAGTGATTGTTATTTGGCCTGATTTATGCTTTCTATGTTGAATTAGTGGTTGCAAACACTAATTTGTGCCTTTTTGACTTAGGCTCTTCTTGAGAAAGAGAGACTAAGTCTAGGAATTTCAGGCCAACGAGGAATTGAGGTGTATTCAAGAGATTAATAGCCCCAATTAAAGGGTTAAACCTAGAGATAGTAATACCCGACTTGAGCCAACATTGCTTGCACAAATTGAACACCCAATTGGGCTTGAGAAAGCCAATTAGGGCAAAGTCACTCTTACTACTGAGAGGTGTAGAGTGAGTAGCTTCGTGCATTGGCTATAGCATGATCCCAACTATAACATTATTGCCCTAAGTTCTAGATCCCGTTAGATACTCACCTAGGAGTAAGTCACTTCCCTATTGCCTCTTTACCCATTTAGAGAACCCTAAATGGGAGAATCGAACTCTTGAACAACGTTTGTTCCATAGGCGTACAATATGTTTAATGATTTCGCGATCCTAGTGCCTGCATCCAAAGAAAAAACATGTGTTCTATAAAAAAAGGGGAAGTTTAGTTCGTATCCCCACTGACTTTGCTTGACTTGTTCGGCTTTGATCCGGTGGTACCGTCTGTATCATTGGGGTAGTGTTGCTACACAAAGTAGTTTCGATAATAAACATGCATGATTTTGTAAAGATATGACATGAGTGTATAATTAAAAATAGCTTTTAGATGAACCGACGACTGTGACATGGTTCGGGACATTGCAACCTCTCTTGCTACGGAATTTTGAGAGTCCTCCTCAAAATTCTGCCCCAATTTAATGGGTTGATGTTTCTGACTGTTGCTCGTACGACGATCGACTGAAGTTACTTCAAAATTTTAAGGGTCCTCCTCAAAATTTTGCCTCAGTTTCCTATTGCGGGGGGAATGAAAATTTTATTGAATTGTGATCGAACCCATAGGGCTGCCTATGTATCCCCTCTTAAAGGAGAATCAGGTCATTGTAGTTCAATTTACATCATATAAGGGAAACATAAAAATTACACATAGTAACACTTGACTGCATCTGAATTAATCGGCTTTGGCCAAACTTCCCCGTCCATTTCTACAAGTATGAGGGCTCCTCCTGTCAGAACCCGGTGAACCATGTATGGACCCTGCCAATTGGGAGAGAACTTCCCTTTGGCTTCGTCTTGATGCGAAATTTTTTTCTTTAACACCAGCTGCCCCGGTGTGAACTGTCTTGGCTTGACTCTTTTGTTGAAAGCTCTGGACATTCTGTTCTAATAGAGTTGACCATGGCAAACTGCATTCATTCTCTTTCCATCTATGAGGGCTAGTTGCTCGTAACGACTTCTTACCCACTCTGCGTTATCGAGCTCAGCTTCTTGTATGATCCTTAAGGAAGGAATTTCTACCTCAGTAGGAATGACAGCCTCTGTACCATAAAACAACATATAGGGGGTTGCCCTGGTTGATGTGCGGACTATGGTGCGATACCCCAATAGAGCAAATGATAACTTCTCGTGCCACTGTTTATGCTTTTCTATCATTTTCCTCAATATCTTCTTTATATTCTTGTTGGCAGCTTCTACAGCTCCATTCATTTGAGGCCTGTAGGGTGCGGAATTCTTGTGTCTGATCTTGAAAGTTTCACACATAGCTTTCATCAAGTCGCTGTTTAGGTTAATGATTGACTCTAAAATTCCGAATCGACAAAAAATGCAGTCGTGGACAAAGTCTTCCACGACATTCTTAGTTACTGCTCTGTAAGATGCTGCTTCAACCCATTTGGTGAAATAGTCTATGGCTACCAGGATGAACCTGTGTCCATTGGAGGCAGCAGGCTCGATTAGTCCAATAACGTCCATTCCCTAGGCGACGAACAACCACTGTGAGGTTGTTGCATTAAGCTCATTTGGAGGTACCTTTATCATGTCCGTATGTATTTGACAGCGGTAACATTTACAAACATACTGGATGCAGTATGTTTCCATAGTCATCCAAAAGTAACCAGCCTGGAGTATCTTCTTTACTAAGACAGAACCATTCATATGTGGACCGCAGGTTCCAACATGAATTTCCTCTAGTAGCCTGGATGCTTCCTTTGCGTCGACACACCTTAGTAATCCCAAATCAGAAGTCCTCCTATACAGGATTCCTCCGCTATGAAAGAAGTTGTTGGACAATCTCCGAAGTGTACATTTTTGAGTAGGATTTGCAAGCTTTGAGTACTCTCCTTTTGCTAAATATTCCTTGATATCATTAAACCAAGGCTTTCCGTATGTTTCTTATTCAACATGGGCACAATAAGCTAGCTAATCATGGATTTTCACTAGAATGGGATCGATGAAATTTTTGTGTAGATGTTGTATCATAGATGACAGGGTAGCCAATGCATTGGCGACCTCATTCTGGACTCTGGGAATATGTTAGAACTCCGTCTTCGTGAACCTTTTCCTCAGTTCCTGTACATGATGCAAATACAGGAGTATCTTGGTTGCCCATTCTTCTCGTACCTGATGTATAAGTAAGTTTGAATCTCCGATTACTAGAAGCTCTTGAACGTTCATGTCAATGGCAATTTTGAGTCCTAAGATGTAGGTTTCATACTCGGCCATATTGTTGGTACATAGGAACATGAGTTTGGCGGACACCGGATAATGCTGACCGGTTTCTGATACTAAGACTACTCCTATGCCGACTCCTTTGAAATTTGCTGCTCCACCGAAAAACATTCTCCAACCGTCATAGAATTCTGTAATGTCTTCTCCTATGAATGATACCTCCTCATCAGGAAAGTACATTTTTAGGGGTTCGTATTCTCCATCCACGAGATTCTCAGCGAGGTGGTCCGCCAATGCTTGTCCCTTATCCGCTTTCCGAGTTACGTAGACAATATCAAACTCACTCAACAGGATTTTCCACTTGGCTAGCTTGCCAGTGGGCATGGGCTTATGAAAGATGTACTTTAAAGGATTCATCCTTGATATGAGATATGTAGTATAGGTACAGAAGTAAGCATCCGCTTCTGAGCTACCCAAGTCAAAGCACAACATGTGCGCTCCAATAGAAAATACCGGGCCTCGTGTGGGGTGAACTTCTTATTGAGATAATAGATGGATTGTTCCTTCCTCCCCGTTTCATCATGCTGCCCCAAAACGCAGCCAAAAGCTCCATCCAACACAGCAAGGTAGAGTAGTAAGGGTCTACCTGGCTCGGGCGGGACTAAGACCGGTGGTGTTGACAGGTACTCCTTGATTTTGTCGAAGGCCTTTTGGCAGTCATCAGTCCATTTGGTAATGGCGTCCTTCTTCAACATTTTAAAGATTGGCTCACAGATAACTGTAGAATGTGCTATGAATCGACTGATGTAGTTGAGCCTTCCTAAGAAACTCATCACATCCTTCTTGTTCTTTGGCGGTGGCAATTCTTGAATAGCTTTGACTTTTTATGGATCCAGCTCTATTCCTCGACGACTCATAATAAACCCAAGCAATTTACCAGCAGGAACCCCAAATGCGCACTTTGCAAGATTCAGTTTTAGGTTGTACCTTCACAATCTATTGAAGAACTTCCTCAAATCTTCCATGTGATCAGTGGCCTTCTTGGACTTGACGATAACATCATCTACATATACCTCTATCTCCTTTTGTATCATATCATGGAAAATGGTAGTAATGGCCCTCATGTAGGTGGCCCCTGTATTCTTCAGGCCGAACGATGGACACGTTGGATCGATTGACAGTTTGTGAGCCACAATACACGTAGTCAGACCAGTCATGTCATCATACGACCAGGCGAATATGACCTCATACTCCTTTAGAAATTCTGTGTATTCTTTCTTTTATAACGGCGATAGGTGCACGCTGATTCGTGTTTCCTTGACATTTTCTGCATCTCCCAGGCTGACAATTTCGGTCTCGTCTAGGTTGGATTTAGGTCTGTTCTCAAAGTTCTCAACTTCTTTGAAAATCTCGTCAGGTATGTCATCTTCCTCTTAATCAATGTCCGTTTGTTGCGTCATCTCATCGCATGTCACAGTCATTGGTTCATCAAGATAAGTAATAGTAATGTTGTATTGGTAAAGTAAGGAAAGAAAACGATAGCAATAAATACTAGTTCATAAGAAAAATCAAAATGCTTTTGATAAGTTGGATAGCGGTTTTGAACATTGAAGATCTTATTGCGGGAATTGAAAATGCGAGAAGAAAATCATTTAGTAAAAACAATGGATAATGCTCGTTTTAGCCTTGCTACCCCGAGGCTCGTCAAGCTCTGGTTGTCCTAATGGTCCAGTTATTGAGATGTGCACCTCTGCTTACAACCTATATGGAAGGGCCTTCCTCCCCCTCCTCCTCGAGAATAACACAACAATCCATATCATTGTCTTCTAGGAACAAGTTCTTCACTGCTGCAAGGTTCTTCATTTGACCCATAAATAACGTCAGCCTGTTGGAAATTCTACTCCAGATGCGCTATTGGCTGCTCCAGTGGATAGTAAGGACCGCGCCATAGTGGAGACCAGTTGTTGAATTCTTCCCAAGTGTATTCATATCCTAAACCGAAGGTAGTGCCATGTTTCTTGAGTTTTATGGGCTTAGCGATTCCTTGGAGGTTCTTTCCGAGCCCTTTGCCAGGTTCGTACCCACTCCAATTCAGTATACTCTCGATTTTATTATCCTACCATTTGTCTTTGCCGATAACATTGACTCGTTCAATGTGGTGGTAAGTCTCTCCACCCAGCTTCCTTATTCCCTCGATTGCCGGAATGGTTTGGCGACTATATATAAGGTTGCTACCATCACCGTGAATGATCACCTCCTGTTGATTCCATTCGAATTTTACTACCTGATGCAGTGTTGATGCTACGGCCCTAGTAGCATGAATCCATGGCTGTCCCAATAGCAGGTTGTAAGATGCTGGCACATCTATCACCTGGAAATCGACATCGAACCATGTTGGTCCCATCTGCAAGCATAGAATAATCTCACCAATGGTGGACCTTTAGGAACCATCGAAGGCTTTCACATTGATAGCTCCATATTTTATCTCTTGTAGTCCTTTACCCAACTTCTTGAGTGTTACCAGCAGACAAAAGTTGAGACTGGAACCTCCTTCGATCAGGATTCTGGTGATAAAATAGTCTTCGCATTGCACGGTGATGTGCAGTGCCTTGTTGTGCCCCAACCCTTCAGGTGGCAGCTAGTCCTCATGAAAGGTGATCTTATGGCTCTCAGCACTTGTCCTACCATGTTAGCCATTTCCCCGGCAATGATGTTGCTTGGTACGTATGCTTCATTCAGCACCTTTAGCAGAGCATTCCTGTATGCCTCAAAATTCTGCCGCAAAGAGAGAATGGATATTTGTGTTGGCGTCTTGTTTAACTGGTCGATGATCGAATACTCCTTGGCCTGTATTTTCCTCTAGAGGTCGTCTGGACCTATATTAATGATGGGTGAACGATTGGAGGCCTGCTTGCTTGACTCAGCTAGATGTTCAGGGGTATAGACCCCACCAGTTCTTGTCATACCCTATGCTGCAACAATCTTTTCGAACCTGACCTTGCCTTTCCTTCTCTCCTTGGCTGTATAGTCCCAGGGTATAGCCTTTGTATGGAATGGTGTCATGGTCGACATTGCCACTGGGATCGGCATGGCTATCCTTACTCTGAACGGAGCATGTGCCTTGGGTGGCCAAACTGCAACCTCAAATAGTGCGAGTTTATTTGTGGGAGACGCGAACTCAACCTCAATTGGTACCGATGTCTTTGTGGATGGCACTGCTTCAAACTCAAGAAGTATAGACATCTTCACCTCAACGTCCTTAAACGGTTGGATCTAGACTATAATTGGATTGAGAGTAATTGTTGGTTTCTTTGGGTCATCACCTTCTGCGATCAACCTGATTGATCCCTCGGGATCCCAGTCATCTTCTATTTCAATCATGTGGATACCTCCACCCTTATGGTCTGGCAGAGGGTTGTTGCGGACGTTTGGAGCGGGTTCCTTTGCCAAAATGATCTTGTTATAAATCAAAGACTGTATCTTGTCCTTCAAGGAGCGGCACTCATCAATGGTGTGCCCTTTCATGCCAGAGTGGTATACACAGGATTTGTTTGGGTTAACCCACTAAGAAGGGTTCTCAGGGGTTGCAGCATGGATGGGGGGTGACATAACCAACAACTTTGAGTCTCTCATACATCAGATCAATGGGTTCCGTAATGGTTGTATATTATTTTGGAGGTTTGCGGTCAAAATTAGGCCGGGGTCTATAGAAGTTTTGGCGTGCAGGTGGTGATTGATAGTGGGATGGTTGAGCATTATAGGTTTGGTAGACATGAGCGGGTTGAGAGTATCTAGGTGAGGTAGGTTGATATGTAGGAGGTGGAGGTGATTGACAAGTTGGTGGTAGAGCTTGGTGTGAGGGTAAAGGTGCTTGGTAATTTGGGGTTGGCTGATGTGTGAGTGGAGGTGTTGGGTAAGTTTGGTATTTGAGGGGAGACTTGGTCCTTTGTGCCACCATCACAGCCCCTACGTCCCTATTCTTGGACACACTACCAGACTGTAAGTCCTTATTTGTAGATTTCAAGACCTTAAAGTTTGTAACCATACTGCTTTTGATACCTTCTTCAATTCTCTCAACCAGTTTGATAATGTCAGAGAATTTGTGGTTCTCAATCATCATCAGCCATTAATAATACTGCGGGTCCTGAGCCCGGAAAAAGAATTTGTTCATCTGTTCCTCCTCTAAGGCAGGTTTAATCTTAGCAGCTTTAGACCTCCAGCAAGTAGCATACTCGCAAAATGTCTCTGCGGGCTTCTTCTTCAGATTCTGTATATAGAACACGTCTGGTGCATTCTGTGTATTAAACTTGAATCTATCCATAAAATCAGATTCCTTGCCTACCCAGCTCGACCACTTCTTGGGATATTGGCTGATGTACCAAGACAACGCATCTCCTTTCAAACTCCTCATGAATAGCTTCATGTGGATTCTCTCATCTTTCCCTACTCCAACCAACTTGTCGCAGTATGTCCTCAGATGGACCCTTGGATCACCCTCACCATCAAATATTTCAAACTTAGGAGGTTTGTACCCCTGGGCAGTTCGACATCCGGCTGTATGCAAAGATCCTCATAGTTCAGCCCTTCGATTCCTTTGCTTCCCTCAACACCCTGAATTCGGCTAGTCAATTTGTTAAGTTCCTCAGCCAGGTTCCTAATAAGCAAATCCTTTTCATCAGACTCAGGTGTGCTTGAGATAGGTTGGGTGGAGTGTGGCATGGTCTCCATGTAGATAGGAGTGTTATGGGTGTGGAAATGGTCGTTTGTGGAGTTTTGTGGTTCTGGGATTGTGAGCACGTGATTTTTGTTTCGCGCGACAATCGCTCCAAAAGAATAAAAAGATAATAACAATTGGTCCTGCTGTACAATTTTTGGATTTCTATATGGCACTTTGTTAATTATTTATGACTTTTGCCCATTTTTATTTTTATTTAAAGCAAAATACAAAAAATATGTGTGTCATGCATAATTCGAACCGTAATCCGGTTGTTAAATAGAAAATCATAAATAGACATCTTTGTCCGTGATTTTGTTTTGTTTGATTTTACCTGTTTTGAAATATTTTAATGTGTGTGTGCAAATAATTGTATTAAGTGTTTATTTAATTTTAATTTGATTTTACTTAGGTTTGTTTTTAAAATAAAGGAGAAAAGAAAATAATAAAAAAAAAACCTTTTCCAGACTTGGGCCAATTTTAAATAAATTGGCCCAAACAGACTAAGCCCAAAACCCAGGCCTGCCCGGTCCAGACCAGTTGATACCCAGAGTTTCCAAACGACACCATTTTAACCTGGTTTGATATGGGCCGTTGATCTCAGATTGATCAACGGCCAAGATCACCTTCCCATAACCCACTGATGACCCCGACCCGTTTCCACCCGGACCGACCCAGACCCTTTACCCTTGAAACGACGCCGTTCCCTGTTAGTCGAAGGATCCTGGCCCTTCATCACATCTCATCCAACGGCCAGGATCCACCTACCCACTAACTATATAAGCTCGTAACCTTACCCTGCCCCCCTATCCGAACCCCAGCCTTCGTCGTCTTCACCAGAACCCCAAACCCTAGAGCCGCCCCTGTATCCTTCACCATGAAAACCGGTGGCACGGACGCCGGTGACCCCGCCCTTAACACCATATAACCCCCTTTCCATCCGGAACACGGATCTGTTAACCACGTAGTTCGAATCCCTTCCCACCTTCTCGAATCTTCATTTGAAGATTCGAGTCGGAACCTGATTTACACAAATCGACCTCAACTTCACACCAGACAGTCCCCAGACCCCCTCGTGACCAAACCATGCTTGGTTTGGTCCGAATCTAACCAGGGAAACACGAATCCCAGATCTAATTTTTGAACCCTAGTTTTCCCCGTGCATGTTCCGTGTCTGTTCAAGCCAAAGAGATTAAGGTCTAATGGACCTTAATCGAAGTGTTTCTCATCTGAGAAACACTTCGATTAAAGTCCGTTCAGCCTTAAGAAAGATCTGTTCGAATCCAAGTCAAGATTTTCTGATTTTTCGGGTTTTAAGGTGAGTTTGCTTTCTTTTCTTTATTTGTTTTAGTCCATGTGATTGTTCTAAAAGCTGTTTCATGTTTGGTGAAATCTGTTGTTTTGAGTTTTATTAACTGTGTCCTGTCCACCTTGCCCAAGCCTTTGTGTTTGATTGTTTCTTTCTTCTACTTGTTACTGATGATGTGTATATGTGTATGTGCTGTGCGAATAATTGAGCTTCAAGCTTGAACTGATTAGCTGACTCCTCGAGTACAATTCTGCTTAGTCAGTATAATTCAAATCATGTGCTTGATAATTTTAAATGTCTGATTTTGGCTACGATTGTACCTGTTATGATTAATATAGTCGAGTCGACACATGTCATCAATTAGTTTTAACTATCTGAACAATAACAAATTGACCTGCTACAGTTAAACATTGCCTGAATCAATTAAGAACTGAGTCTAGTGCTTATAATCATTAATTTGAATCAGAAATGTAAAATCAATGTTTTGTTTAGTTACAGTTTTGAAATTGGAGGGCATGTGCACTTGTGCACAACATGTGCATTTGTGAAAAGCCTGAGCCTTGCCTAAAGGCTTTTTGAATTAAATAGTTTGACAACATGTGCTGTCAGACTACATCCTGCTGCCCACACCCTACTTTAGTTTCAGAAATAATAAACATTACTAAAGGTAAGCCTGCCAAGGGAATATCATGGGGTTTTGTTTATACTTAATTAGCTAAGTGGAAACTGAAAAGGGGCAGCACATGGGAGGGTATTCTGATGATCTAAACAGGCTGATAAAGGGATGACTTTAGGCTTATAAAAGGGAGAGAGTTGAAATACATAAGAGAATACATACATAGCATAGAGAGGGACAGAGGGAATTGTTAAGAAAGGGGACATAAGACATCAGGTAGAGATTTGAGAGGAGAGAGCTGAAATACATACATATTAAACACACACAGACAGGCAGAGAGAACTGGAAAAGATTTCTTTTGATAACTTCAGTATAATTTCAAAACTGAAGATTGACATTTGGATTTTGGAAAGAAAGGAAATAGAGAGAGGGATATATAGACAGCATAAACTATTTTCTTCTTCCTGCTGTTTGTTCGATTCCCAGTTTGTTTAACCTGTTCAAACAAGTGCTGATTTCCTCTCAAGTATCAGCTAGGTTTCTGTTGTTTGGTTCGTATTGGTTTGCTTTCTCTTGGAATTGGATCGTTTGAATTCTGAGTCCACTCCCCTGCTTGTTGCTGTCATTTTGCTGCCTCTCCCCATTGGCTATAACTGCATCTTGCATTGGGATTTTTGTTACCTGCTGTTACTGCTGCTGCACTTGTTGTCATTGTTACTCTGCTGACTTCCCTTTTCTTCAATTGTCAAATATTTCCAGGTACACAACTTCTGAAACCATGTGTTGTTAAAAGTTTGAAGTTGAAGCAGAAATAAAGAAATGAATATCTGTTTATATTATAATACTTGTGTTCAAAAATAGGTTGAATGTTAGTTTGGCCTGTATTTGTTTAACTGCAAACTGCAAACACTTTGTATAAATTAACATATATTCTAAGCTGAGATGAACAATTAGATAGCATTGGCTTGATAGATCAGATGTGTTTTAAAGCATGCAACCGTTAGTTTTGTTTCAGTTATGATATCATAACATAGAATCATAGCAAGCATATGTATGTATTTTTTGCCTAGATCTCTGAACTAACGAATCTGCTACATTCGTTTCCATTTGACTTCAAGATAAGTGTACCCCAAACTAATTCTCGTGCAACGTTACGTTAACAGGGTAATAATGTATGCCAATCCTTTTGTTAGACTACTTGTTTCTACATAGTTTCGATATGGGCTTCAATATAGATTCATCGTTTCGGAATAATGCGATGACTTTCGAGGAAAACTAATAGGCATTCTCGAATCCAATTAACAGTTTTTTTATTTTTTATAAGTAGCCGATTCTATTTATTAAGCCTAAATGAGTTAATTACAAAGTTCAAACTTAAGGTTTGTTTAAAGTAAATTCAGTATGAGTTATCTGTTGCTTGCAATCCCTCCTATCAAATTAACAGAATTTATTCACTCCTTAAAGACGAGGCATGAAATAATTCTCACCATAAACAACCAATTAGGCAATCAAGCAAAAATTCGGATTCGTCGTATATAGTAGAGATTTAGTATGTTTAGTTGCTTAAACAAGTAAGTTTGGTGTTTTCTCTTTTATTTTTAGAGACAAACGTAATAGAAATGTAGTCGCTTCAGGATATCCTTTCTAAAATAATGAGACGAGCCTCGTCGAGTATGAATGCAAATTGCGGGGCCCTCAATAACTAACCATAATAAATATTTAGAATTCGGGATAGGCCGTTTAGCAAATTTCATGGCCTTCTCCAAAAAATAATAACGCGTTAGACTCTTTAGGCGCGACTTAATTAAATTACATTCTTAAATTCGGGTGCGCATTTATGTGACCCAAATTCAAATCTCAACGGAGTCGAAATGTGTTAACAACTACGGGTGCATTGATTGTGACGTGGTTCGAGATGCATTTTCACGACGTTGCAATTCTATAAAAATAAATGATAATAATAAAAGCGGTTTAAACTTAATAAAAGCACGTAAGTCATAACATGTATTTAAATCAGATATTTAGCCATTATAACAATTTAAGCGACCGTGCTAGAACCACGGGATTCGAGGGTGCCTAACACCTTCCCTCGGGTCAACAAAATTCCTTACTTAGAATTTCTGGTTCGCAGACTTCATTTGGAAAAGTCGAAAATTTCCTCGATTTGGGATTCAAGATAAACCGGTGACTTGGGACACCAAAAGCCAAACCTTTTCCAAGTGGCGACTCTGAATTAAATAAATAATCCCATTTCGAATATTGTCACTTAAATTGGAAAAACTCTACCCGCGCATCTTACCCCTCGGGGCCGGGCGCGCAAAAAGGAGGTGTGACAGCTCTGGCGACTCTGCTGGGGAGGTTTACCCAGAACCACTGGTTCAGGGTTCAAGAATTCGAGCTTAGAATAATTGTTATATTTGGCTTTATTATCTGATCTTTATTACATGTTTTTGCATAACGTGCTAAATGTTGTCTTTTACCGCTTTGATATTATCTGAACTGTATATAAACTGTGCCGAAACCCTTCTCTTCTTACCTCCGGGGAGAAGCTCGCTGGTCGAGACTCCCTATTCTGTTAGTGTCAATACCTGAAATAAGAAAGAGGTCGGACAAGTTACAAAGCCGGACGATCTCGCGGGTCCCCGATACGTAGCCCCCTCCTCGACTCGAGTTGTCCGCTCGGGAACACAGTCTAGAGCAAATACCCAGGGTATAAACCTAGTATAACGAAACTTCATGCCGGATCCCTAGTAGGAACATTTATTTGCATCATGTTGCATTTGACTTAGGGGGCTCAACACAGGGGTTGGGTCCGTCTAGGACAGGCAACCTGAAATGAAAAGACCATCATGCTGCATTCCTATCTGTGTTGTGCATTTATTTGCTTCGGTTCCGCATGTCGACCGGTTTCTAAAAAAGGGGAAAATAGCAGCGTAGGGGAGATAATTACTTATTTTGAAAAAATAAAACCAATGTCCAAGTAGTGTCAAAACCTCGCCGGAATTTTTCTAAAAAAAAAAGAAAATAAAAACAAAATTTGTCTTCTTAGTTTGAGTTATTAAAAAAAAATATAATATAAATTTTTTTTTATCACTTCCCAAAAATCAAAAAAAAAAGAGAAGGTATTTATTTAAAAGTAACGGAAATTCATAATCAAAAAAAAAAATGTTGTCTCTTTCGCAGTACCCCTTTTTATAAATTCAGACTTATAGTCCAAATATTTCCCAAAAAAAAAAAAAAAATTTTTTATTAATATTTTCTTTAGTCCTTATCTCTTTGCAAAAAAAATAATAATAAAAATACGTATTCTTGATTTCTAGATTTATTTGATTTTTTCTATTTACGATATGCCCGAACTACGCCGGTTTGATTCTCACCGGATGTGAGATACGTAGGCAACCCTCGTCGGGTTCAACCCCCATTTTTGCTAAAATAGCCAAAATCAATGAAAAAAAATGCGTTTCAAACTATAAAAGAGTCGTAAATAAATCGGGTGACGCTGTTTTGTCATAAATAGCCGAATGTTCCCGAAAGGGACGCCAGAAGGCTGACTTTGCATAAATAGCCACCTTTGGGTCTTGTTTAGCATTTTTGTCCAGTAGACCCACACAACCTTAAAATCTTCGTCCCCGAAGTGTTTAAAGGCCGTGTTCAAAACTTGATCCCATCTGTTAAAATATTTTGAGTCAAGTCATTTTTGTTAAAATCACCTTAATAAATGTGCAGGATGAGCACGATGCAAAATGAACATTTTTCAATAATGACCAAAATCCCTGTAAAGTTACGACTATGGTGGAATGATCTAGGTGTTGAAGGACAAAATGAGGTCAAGAAATATCTGAAAGGTCTTGTGGGTTTGTTGGAAATCCAGCCTCGGGGAGATATCATAAGAGCTTTGGTTACCTATTGGGACCCGGCGCACAATGTTTTCCATTTCTCTGATTTTGAACTCACCCCGACTTTGGAAGAAATGGCCGGATACATCGGGAATACTGAACTTCCCTTGAGGGAAAAATACTTGGTCGCCCCAAGAGTCGTCACGGTACATCGGTTCCTAGATTCATTGAAGATACCTAGAACAGTCCACAACCCGGATCTGGCAGCCGGATTTTGTACTCCATGCTTCATATATGATAGGTACGGTCATGAGGGGGGATTCAATAATCCAATCAACAAACTGTGCAGCAAAGGTGTTCGTCAGAAGTGGGACAAACACAGACGGGTAGCTTTCATGATGATGTTCCTGGGCCTTCTGGTATTTCCAAGGAAAGACGGAAACATTGATTTGAAGGTATCCGGGGTCGTCAGCACTTTACTCACGCAAAATGACAGTACTCTCGCGCCTATGGTGGTATCTGACATCTTTCGAGCTCTTACAGTTTGTAAAGCTGGGGGAAATTTCTTCGAAGGTTGTAACTTGCTCCTACAGATATGGATGACCGAGCACCTCTGCCATCATTCCGAGATTTTGAGCCATGGTTCCCCGGAAAAGACCTGCATAGAAGAATCTTACACGAGAACCAAAGAGATCAGTTTGCCCAAAGGAGTCCTGGCATGGACCTCGTTCTTTCAAGCTCTTACTGCCAGCCAAATACAATGGACGTTAGGATGGTTGCCTGTTGATGAGATCCTATATATGTCTGCAGCTAAAACTCATTTCTTACTGATGGGGCTTAAGAGCATTCAACCTTACGCACCCTGCCGAGTTTTGAGACAGTTCGGAAGATGCCAGACAGTACCTCATGAGGAAGATCTTAGCACTCAAGCAATTGAGATAAGTCCTAACGGACAATTCCCAGAAGCAAAGATTCGCCAAATCTGGAGTGAGTGTCAATATTTGAAATCAGATACTTGCGTGCGGGATCGAGCCAAAGGAGAGACAGCGCCAGGTTACCTTGCATGGTATAGAAGGGAATTTGAGCATGAAAGGCCGGCTAAGAGACCCCACATCCGGAATTTCACCGAATCATCGCAAAGGCAGTGGGATTGGTTAGCAAAGGAAAGAGGCTATTGCGCCGAAATCAGCAGGTTAAAGCAACAAGTAGAAGGCTTGAAATATGAGCACAACGTGCAAGCTGCTACCAATCTGGGAGAGCGGAACAGGTTAATTCAGGAAAACGAAATGCTCAGAGCCCAGATCAAACAGATAAGGGTGGATGCAGATAAACAGCCAAGGCGTCGATCAGACGAGCAGCTGATAAAAAGGTTAAAAAGTGAAATCAGGGAATGGCAAGATGGTTTGGAGAAATCTGAAAACGTCATAGCGGAGCTCAAGGCACAGTGGGATACAAGAACAGATAAGCATCGCCGATATTTGAATCAATTGGAAGGCGACCACGAGAAAACTGTTGCTAAAATAAAGAGAGAGATGGCTGCACTTGAGATCAAAGCAGCTAATCAGGCCAAGGATTTCCAAATTGAGAGCAGATACTGGTACGACTCAATAGCCCAGATGAAGTTGGAAGTACGGCGACTGAAGCATCAGCATGTACAGGATGCTCAAGTCTTCAAGATATGCAGCGATCAGATAAAACGCCTACTCGTAGAGAAGAAGCAAACCAGAGATAGGATCAAGGCCATTGCCCATGCCATCACCAGACGATGTCTACGATGTGAGAACATGTCCAGCGTTACCGTCCTCTCGGCAGTAATGGGTTATGTCAAGCAGACTATGCATGAGCTGGAGAAACTTGAGAGGGATCTCACGCCTAGAACCGCGGTGAGGCCGAACGATGCCCCGCGGACACCAATTTTCAAAACCATAATGCACTCATAAGTCAAGCCTGTATCTTAGCATCTTCTGCCTGTTTTTCCATCGGGGTGATTTTTAGTCTATTTTGAGTCTAGGTTTATTTTCAGAGTTTGCTTTTTTTTCTTTTGCAAAATGTAGTTTGTAATAGACCATTTCAACAATAAAGAGGTTGCTTCTTTTACGATCATTTGTGTTTTTCGAACTACGTAATGATCTGATTCACGTAGGCATCGTGATACATAGGCAATCCTCATCGGATCCGGTCGCATTTCTTTTACTGCAAAATAAAAAAAAAAACATAAAAGAAAACAAAAAAAAAATGAAAAGGAAGAAAAACGAAAAAAAAAGAAAAGAAGGGGAAAAACTAATAAAAGGAAAAATGCCGGAATGACGCATGCTCTCGTAGCAAACATATAGTAATCCACTTAACTGTATAGGTGCATCATGCCCAACGTGAGATTAACTATCTGTTATTTGCTGCAAATTAACCGTGCGTTTGTCGATGAGTATTCCAGGGTTTTTGGGAAAGACGGTTGGTTTGGTGAAAGTCTGGCCTCGCACTCATACTTCACGAGGTCAAGGAGAAGTGTTCAACTACCTGTTGTTAGGACCAGAAGCAGTACTCACACTTACTTCACCAGGTCAAAAGGAAGTGTGGAAATGTCTTCAGAAATTCCATTGCAAACAATCCCTGTTTCCGAGGAAAGCTCGATCTCAGCCGTCCTCACACCTGAATCCGCAACTGCGGAGGAAAATAGAATCCTACGGCTCCGCATGTTGGAAATGCTGGACGATTGGAATAATGGGAAAGAGCCGCCAAGTGTCGTCCCCGGATTCCCTGAATTATTCTCCAGGTCAAGTGGGACTTCTAATGTCCCCATAAATTATCCTGCTACCCCATTCGGGTACCCAGCCACCTCAGCCTTCTCTGCTGGATCGCCTTCTGAGCCTCATCCCCGAATGTCATCCACTGATGCAAGCATGAACATCTTTACTGCATCGCCTTGCCCGATTACGGCACAGCCTACCACGTACAAGCCAAGCTTTGACTCATCCTCTTTTACATTCCAAGCACCATCGTTCTCAATGGAACCAACTAGGTTCGCTACCAGCACTAATCCTCTACCGCCTCAGTGCGAGCTTGCACCCGGGCAGGATCAGAACCCCAGAATTGCAGAACAAAATGAGATTGCCAAGAGAATGAGAAGCCTTGAACAAAGTTTGAAGAATATGCAAGGATTGAGCGGACAGAAGAGCGTCTCTTACGCCGACCTGTGCATGTTCCCTCACGTGCACCTGCCAACGGGTTTCAAGACCCCAAAGTTCGAGAAATACGATGGGCACGGTGACCCCATTGCACATCTTAAGAAATACTGCAACCAATTGCGGGGAGCCGGCGGAAAAGAAGAACTGCTAATGGCATATTTTGGGGAAAGTCTAGTAGGGATAGCCTCGGAATGGTATATGGACCAGGAAATGTCCCGATGGCATATATGGGATGATCTTGCCAGAGATTTTGTGAAACAATTCCAGTATAACATCGACATTGCGCCAGACCGAAATTCGCTGTCGAATTTGAAGAAGAAACCTTCAGAAAGCTTCAGGGAATATGCTATTAAGTGGCGTGAACAGGCGTCAAGAGTGAAGCCTCCCATGGATGAAGTGGAAATGGTCACTACTTTTCTCCAGGCTCAAGAATCTGACTATTTCCAAAACATGATGTCAGCCATGGGTAAGCCATTCGCGGAAGCGATCAAGATTGGAGAGATGGTAGAAAATGGTCTGAAAACAGGTAGGATTCTGAGTCAAGCAGCCATAAGGGCAACCTCCCAGGCCGTCCAAAGCGGGTCCGGAGGAATGACCAGAGGGAAGAAGAAAGAAGAAACAACTATGGCAGCCTCGGAAGCAAGGGAGTATCGTCATCCCAGGCCCCGTTTTCCGGAAAGAACCCCACAACATTATTTCCCCCACTCTAATTTGGCATATGCTCATCAACCTTATATGGTCATGAATGCCCAACCTTATGCCCATCCACCACAACAAGCCAACTGAGGCCCAGCTCCACCTCCCAGAAATCAGCCTCCTTACCGCAACCACTATAACCCACAACCCCCGCAGAATAACTTTCGCCCTCAGGAGCCACCTCGACGGCGGACTTTCACGCCCATCGGTGAGAAATACTCTACTTTGTTCCCTAATCTAGTCCAATTGGGTTTCTTGCAACCAATCCCTCAAACAAGGCAAAACCCGATGTCACCTTCTTACAAAGCTGGAGTCAGATGCGCCTATCATTCAGGGGCCGAGGGACATGATACAAATGATTGCTGGTCGTTGAAAAGAGTGGTCGAGAATTTGATAGAGCAAGGGAAAATAGTGCTAAGGGACGAAGAGATCCCAAATGTGACTAACAATCCATTGCCTGCTCACAATAATGGGCCGCTGATCGGAATGATTTGCGAAGACAAAGAATTTGACCCTGCTCTGAAAGCCATAATTGCCATTATCGACACGGGGAAGAGGCCCGAAACAGACCAGAAACCAGGAAAGGGGGAGGAGGCCAAGGCTATAAAGAAAGAACTTGAAAAGAAGGTGGAGAAGAAAGTGGTACCGGTAGGGGATGGAGTTCTTTACATACCACGAGGTCGAGCTGAGAAGACGCAGAACTTCGCAATCAAAAAGACAAAACCTATGTACGTGCCGAAAGGGGCCTATGTGGTCCGGGGGACGATTCAACCACCTCGGCTGAATGAGCCAGTGGTTATCGGACGCGTGCCACAAAAGCCAATGACCAACCCGTCCACAGTGCCGTGGAATTATCAAAAGACTTTGGTAATGTACAAAGGTAAAGAGGTCATGGGAGAACTTCCAGAAAATACTTTCATTGGAAGGTATTCAAATACCCAAGAACTGAACAACGCCACACAAAGGCGCTTCCCGCCAAAGAAGCCCGTAAGTGTTGAAGAAGCGGAAGTGTTCTTCCAACAAATGAAAATGCCGGATTACGAAGTGATAGATCAACTGCGCAAGTACCCCGAGCAAGTGTCCATGCTATCATTATTGATGAGGTCGGCCGAGCATCAAAAGATCTTACTGAAGACCTTGAATGAAGCATATGTGCCAGTTGAAACCTCGGTTGAGCAATTAGAGCGGATGACAGAAAGATTCTTCGCCGTCAACCAAATCTCTTTCAGCAAGAACGATCTACCCCCGGAAGGAGCGGCACACAACAAGGCTTTGCATCTAACAGTTAAAATGCGAAGACTATTATGTCAAGCGGGTAATGTTGGATGGAGGCTCAGGCGTTGACATTTGCCCGCTCTCCACGCTACAAAGAATGGAAATTGGGACCGGAAGAATCCGACCCAACAATGTCTGCGTAAGGGCTTTCGACGGCATCAAGAGAGATACCATGGGAGAAATAGACCTGTTGTTGGTCATAGGACCAGTCGAATTTCAAGTAACCTTCCAGGTGCTCGACATGGATACATCCTACAATTTTCTCCTTGGCAGACCTTGGATCCATGCGGCAGGAGCCGTGCCTTCCACTCTTCACCAGATGGTGAAGTTCGAGTACGAAGACAGAGAGATCGTGGTCCATGGGGAAGATGAGCATGCTATTTATCGGGACCCATCCACCCCATATCTGGAACCGAGAGAAGGGAGCGAACATACGGTCTATCAAGCTTTTGAGATTGTACTGGCAGAGCAGCACGAAGAGGGAATACCCTGCCCCCAGCCTTTCTTGTCTAACGCCTCGGTTATGGTGGCCAAAGAGATGATCCGGCACGGATTTAGGCCAGGGAAGGGGCTTGGACGAACCCTTCAGGGAATAACAGAACCCATTACCTTGCCAGTCACCAAGAAACCTTTTGGACTAGGTTTCAAACCTACTCCGACCGACGAAGAGTGGGCAAAGAAAAGGAAAAATGAGGGTTGGAAGTTACCTCAACCACTGCCGGATTTATATGCAACTTTCATCAGGCTGAGGTACGTTGAAGAAGAAGATGATGAGGTCTTCACAGCTGAGGAAATCGAGGAGATATGTGGGGCGATGAGGGAAATGCTCTACGAGGTCCACATGGTTCAACCAGGTGAAGGCACAAGCACTGCTGCAATGATGTACATGGGGCCGAACGCCAAACTTCAAAACTGGGAGGCTACGCCATTCCCGACTAGACGGAAGTCCGGGTAGACCTGTCCTGCCACCTTTCCTGTGTCACAAGTTATCTCCAGGACATAACTTGAATGTTTTCTTCCTTTCAATTGTTGTTTTGAATTCCTAAGTTGTAAACATTGTTGTCTTCCAACTTTCCAAAGAAAAATAAAAATAAATAAAAATCATCACTGCTTTCCCATTCTTTCTTTTCGTTCTGATTTTTGTTATTTTTCCTTTTATCTTTCTTTTCAGTCATAATAATGCGGCTTTAAATATGACATGCTTGCAGACTTCACGCCCAGATCACAATGAGTTATTTAACTGCGAATTAATGAACCCAGAACCAGAATATGATGTGGAATAGGCTTTTAGGGAGATAAACTGAGAGTTGGAATATTTCGAGAATAAACCTAAGCCAAATCTGAATGACACTGAACCGGTAAATTTAGGAACCCCGGAAGAAATCCGGGAGACCAAAATAAGCATTCACACGGACAAGAAAACGCGAGAGGCGATAATTCAACTTCTTTTTGAATTTAAAGACGTGTTTGCTTGGTCATATGATGACATGCCGGGGCTAGGTGTTGATCTAGTGGTTCATAAATTGCCGATTCATCCTGATTGTCCTCCAGTTCAACAAAAGCAACGAAAGTTCAAAACTGAGGTCAGTGACAAGATTAAAGAGGAGATCACCAAACAACTAAAAACGGGAGTGATTCGGGTAGTCCAATATACAACATGGTTGGAGAATGTGGTTCCAGTACCAAAAAAGGACGGGAAAACTCGGGTATGTGTAGATTACCGAGATTTGAACAGAGCAAGTCCTAAAGATAATTTCCCGCTGCCCAACATCCACATCCTCGTTGATAATTGCGCCAAACACGAGATACAGTCTTTCGTAGATTGTTACGCTGGGTATCATCAGGTATTGATGGATGAAGAGGACGCCGAGAAAACTGCCTTCACCACGCCTTGGGGCACCTACTGTTACCGGGTCATGCCATTTGGTTTGAAGAATGCTGGGGCTACTTACATGAGGGCCATGACTGCCATTTTCCATGACATGATGCATCAGGAAATAGAGGTGTACGTGGACGACGTGATAGTCAAGTCCAGGACACAGGATAATCACATCCAAGACTTGAGGAAATTCTTCGAGAGATTAAGGAAATATGACTTGAAGTTAAACCCAGCCAAATGCGCTTTCGGAGTTCCATCAGGCAAACTTCTGGGCTTCATCGTAAGTAGGAGAGGTATCGAGCTAGATCTAACTAAGATAAAATCCATCAGAGATCTACCTCCCCCGAGAACAAAGAAAGACGTGATGAGTCTGTTGGGCAGGTTGAACTACATCAGTCGGTTTATTGCCCAGCTGACAAGCACGTGTGAGCCCATATTCAAGCTGTTAAGGAAAGATGCAGCGATTAAATGGACAACTGAGTGTCAAGAAGCCTTTGATAAAGTCAAAGAATACCTTTCGAATCCCCCGGTCTTGGTCCCTCCAGAACCAGGAAGGCCACTTTTCTTGTATCTGACAGTCTTGGAGAACTCTTTCGGTTGCGTCCTCGGGCAACACGACGTAACCGGGAAGAAGGAGCAAGCAATCTACTACTTGAGCAAGAAATTCACCGGCTACGAGGCCAAATACACTCTGCTGGAAAGGACATGTTGCGCTCTGACGTGGGTCGCTCAAAAGCTGAGACATTATATCCAAGCCCACACAACTTTCCTCATAAGCAGGTTGGATCCTTTGAAGTATATATTTCAGAAACCAATGCCCACTGGGAGACTGGCCAAGTGGCAAATCTTGCTTACTGAATTCGACATAGTCTATGTCACTCGCACGACAATGAAAGCCCAGGCGCTAGCAGATCATTTGGCCGAAAATCCGGTCGATGAGGAATACCAGACATTGAGTACCTACTTTCCAGATGAAGAAGTGAACACCGTAGAAGTGGTCTCGGAGGACACTCATGTTTGGAAGATGTTCTTTGATGGAGCCGTAAACGCCAAGGGTGTAGGGATTGGGGCAATTTTGATCTCGCCTTCTGGTCAGCATTATCCCGCCACAGCTAGACTTCGTTTCTTTTGCACAAATAATACGGCTGAGTATGAAGCCTGCATCATGGGCATGCATATGGCAATCGATCAGGACGTCAAAGACTTACTGATTATGGGAGATTCTGACCTGATTATCCGGCAAGCCCAAGGCGAATGGGAAACTCGGGATGTCAAACTTATCCCTTACCGACAGCATGTGGAGGACCTCAGCAAGCGCTTTACATCAATAGAGTTCAGGTATATCCCGAGGTATCACAATGAACTGGCAGATGCACTTGCTACTTTGGCTTCAATGCTACCCTACCCGGGCAACGCCCACGTCGATCCTTTGGAAATCCAAATCAAGGAGAGACACAGTTACTGCAATGTAATCGAGGCAGGACCAAATACGCAGCCGTGGTACCATGACATCAAGAGGTTCCTAAAGACATAAGAATACCCCGAGCACGCTACTGGAGATCAAAAGAGGACCATTAGGCGACATGCAAGTGGTTTCTTTCTAAGCGGTGAATTGTTGTATAAGAGGACCCCGGACCTCAATCTTCTAAGATGTGTCGATATCGAGGAGGCAAGAAAGATCATGCACGAAGTACACGCAGGTGTGTGCGGACCTCACATGAACGGGTATGTCTTAGCAAAGAAAATCCTTCGAGCAGGTTATTACTGGATGACCATGGAAAAGGATTGCTTTAGCTTCGTTCGGAAGTGTCATCAGTGTCAGGTGCACGGTGATTTGATTCATGCACCTCCCACGGAGCTGCATCCCATGTCTGCACCTTGGCCATTTGTCGCCTGGGGCATGGACGTCATTGGACCAATCGAACCGAAGGCTTCGAATGGACACAGGTTTATACTGGTTGCCATCGATTACTTCACAAAATGGGTAGAAGCTGTCACTCTCAAGTCGGTCACTAAAAAAGCTGTAGTGGATTTTGTACACTCAAATCTTATCTGTCGTTTCGGTATTCCTGCGACTATCATTACAGATAACGCAGCAAACTTGAACAGTCACTTGATGGGAGATGTATGCGAGCAATTCAAGATAACGCATAGGAATTCTACTCCTTATCGGCCGAAAGCCAATGGTGCTGTGGAAGCGGCGAACAAAAACATCAAGAAGATTTTGAGGAAAACGATCCAAAGTTCCCGACAGTGGCATGAGCAGTTACCATTTGCATTGTTGGGGTATCGCACTACGGTACGCACATCAGTAGGAGCGACTCCTTATCTTTTGGTTTATGGGACCGAGGCTGTAATACCGGCAGAGGTAGAAATTCCTTCGCTTCGAACCATTGTCGAAGCAGAAATCGAAGACAGCGAGTGGGTCAAGACACGGTTAGAGCAATTGACTTTGATTGATGAAAAGCGAATGGCCGCTGTTTGTCACGGACAGCTGTACCAACGAAGGATGGCCCGTGCTTACAACAAGAAAGTCCGACTCAGGAATTTCGAAGTAGGTCAGCTGGTGCTAAGGCGTATTCTGCCGCATCATGAAGAAGCAAATGGTAAGTTTGCTCCAAATTGGAAAGGCCCATACATCATAAGGAAGATATTGCCGAGAGGAGCATTGTATTTAGGTGATACCGAAGGAAATGACCCTGACACAACAGTAAATGCGGATGCAGTCAAGAGATACTACGTCTAAATCATACTCCAGTGGTCCTGACACATTTGAAAATGACGAAGGTTTTATTCCCCACTACTCCCCAAACACTACCCAATTCTCTCTACAAACCTTTGAGCCGCCAAAAAAAAAAAAAAATTGATTGAGGCCTGAACTACGTTTGACTTGATTCCGAAAGGATACGTAGGCAGCCTCTCCCTGAGGTTCAGTCACACCAACAATAAAATCCCATTCACCCTGAAATTGAAACCGGGGCACGTCGAGCAGTTTGGAAGTTAGTATCATCTGCCTCTCTTTACCAAGCACAAGCTTTCAGACCAATAAGCGTCGCAAATGGAAGACCGGCACACTCTGAATCGAGAGAGATAAAATGAGAGAGTCTAGTCGGTGAAAACCTTCGGGCACCACGAGGCGACGAGAGTAGAGAAACCAAAATGAGAGAGCTTGTTTAGTAAAAACTCACAAAGAGTGCTATCAAGCGATGACAGGAAGAGAAATGAGAGAGGTCAGCCGGCGAAAACCCGCAAAGGGCGCTGTTGGCCGAAAAAGAATGACTCCACCCCAAGGAGGTCTTGGCAAAGTTCCACCGGTTTGGAATCACAGATCCGTTCTGGTTCAGGGAAACGCAAGTTCATGGAAGGTCAGGCGTCCAGTCCAAAGAGCATGTCATTTAAGGCCAGCATTACCTTCCTCAGATATGTCTTTCTCGTCCCGAAAAGGACACTCCCTTCCTGAAATTTGTTTTCTCCTTTCTTTGTTTCTTTTCGAATCTCTTTTATGTTTTAACCCCAAGTTCAGGATACACCGGAAAGGGCAGGTGGCAGGTTTGTTTGCACGGAATCCCATTTCATGAAGGAAAAAGCCTCATTTCATTGTTACGATCGCCCAAGCCTGATGAATCATGATGTGTGATGGTGTTTAAAGTAAAGAGGAAAAGAGAAATTTCCCCCCAGCAAGTCCACTTTCAGATAAATCCCCACAGAGTCTCCTCCTGTACAATCCCCCGCAGAATCTCCCCAATACATAAAAAAAAAAAAAATCCCCGTTGGAATTTCCTCACCACATCCCCGACGAGTCCCTTTGTAAATATTCCCCAACAAGCTTACCCCAACAAACCCTGGGAAACTCGTTTTGAAACAAATACCCAGCATGCCCCATTGTACAAAATCCACGCAAAGAATCCACTTTGTAAATATTCCCCCACAGAGCTTCCTTTTGTACAAATTCCCACAGAATACCTCCAATAAAATCCCCGTTGAGAACCTCCAATCAAAACGGGACAAAAAAAAAGAGAGAGAAAAGAAAAAGAGCCATACGGGGCAAATCATCACAGAATCTGGAAATGCAAGCATGAGCAGTCTAAAGGGTTCCGACATATGAATCAAATCAATAGCGGGACTTCGCGACAGAAATGAAGACGCAACAAGGCAACCAGGAACGATCAAGGTCACCAAACCGACCGTCATTTTCCGAACTAACAAATGTTCTTTGTTTGAGAAGTTCAAACAGGCTTAATCCAAGACAACCGTGCAAGAGGCAGGTGTCGCCCAAAGAAGAAGGTACATGGGTACAAGAAACATTTTGGCAATAAGGAATTCACTCGGAAGGTAAGTTTCCACGAAACTCCCTTTTATTCTTTTACTAAAGTAAGAAAATTCAAAAAAAGAAGTCAGTGGTTGTTCTCGAATTTTGTCCCCAGCCATCAGCATTAGGGTTTTAAACCCTAAACTGAATTTTCCTTTTAGTCAGCATTAGGGTTTTAAACCCTAAACTGAACTTTTTCCATTCATCCAGCATTAGGGTTTTAAACCCTAAACTGAGCTTTTCCATGCAATCAGCATTAGGGTTTTAAACCCTAAACTGAATTTTCCTTTTAATCAGCATTAGGGTTTTAAACCCTAAACTGAATTTTCCTTTTAGTCAGCATTAGGGTTTTAAACCCTAAACTGAACTTTTTCCATTCAGCCAGCATTAGGGTTTTAAAACCCTAAATTGAGCTTTTCCATGCAATCAGCATTAGGGTTTTAAACCCTAAACTGAATTTTCCTTTTAATCAGCATTAGGGTTTTAAACCCTAAACTGAATTATTCCTTTAGTCAGCATTAGGGTTTTAAACCCTAAACTGAACTTTTCCATTCAGCCAGCATTAGGGTTTTAAACCCTAAACTAAGTTTTTCCATGCAATCAGCATTAGGGTTTTAAACCCTAAACTGAATTTTCCCTTTAGTCAGCATTAAGGGTTTTAAACCCTAAACTGCACTTTTTTCCATTTAGCCAGCATTAGGGTTTTAAACCCTAAACTGCACTTTTCCCATGCAATCAGCATTAGGGTTTTAAACCCTAAACTGAGCTTTTCCCATGCAATCAGCATTAGGGTTTTAAAACCTAAACTGAACTTTTTCCATTTAGTCAGCATTAGGGTTTTAAAACCCTAAACTGAATTTTTTCTATTCAGCCAGCATTAGGGTTTTAAACCCTAAACTAAGCTTTTCCATGCAATCAGCATTAGGGTTTTAAACCCTAAACTGAATTTTTCCTTTAGTCAGCATTAGGGTTTTAAACCCTAAACTGAACTTTTTCCATTTAGTCAGCATTAGGGTTTTAAACCCTAAACTGAGCTTTTCCCATGCAATCAGCATTAGGGTTTCAAACCCTAAACTGAATTTTCCTTTTAGTCAGCATTAGGGTTTTAAACCCTAAACTGAACTTTTTCCATTCAGCCAGCATTAAGGTTTTAAACCCTAAACTGAGCTTTTCCATGCAATCAGCATTAGGGTTTTAAACCCTAAACTGAATTTTCCTTTTAATCAGCATTAGGATTTTAAACCCTAAACTGAATTTTCCTTTAAGTCAGCATTAGGGTTTTAAACCCTAAACTGAACTTTTTCCATTCAGCCAGCATTAGGGTTTTAAAACCCTAAACTGAGCTTTTCCATGCAATCAGCATTAGAGTTTTAAACCCTAAACTGAATTTTCCTTTTAATCAGCATTAGGGTTTTAAACCCTAAACTGAATTTTTCCTTTAGTCAACATTAGGGTTTTAAACCCTAAACTGAACTTTTCCATTCAGCCAGCATTAGGGTTTTAAACCCTAAACTGAGCTTTTCCCATGCAATCAGCATTAGGGTTTTAAACCCTAAACTGAATTTTCCTTTTAGTCAGCATTAGGGTTTTAAACCCTAAACTGAGCTTTTCCATGCAATCAGCATTAGGGTTTTAAACCCTAAACTGAATTTTCCTTTTAATCAGCATTAGGGTTTTAAACCCTAAACTGAATTTTCCTTTTAGTCAGCATTAGGGTTTTAAACCCTAAACTGAACTTTTTCCATTCAGCCAGCATTAGGGTTTTAAAACCCTAAACTGAGCTTTTCCATGCAATCAACATTAGGGTTTTAAACCCTAAACTGAATTTTCCTTTTAATCAGCATTAGGGTTTTAAACCCTAAACTGAATTTTTCCTTTAGTCAGCATTAGGGTTTTAAACCCTAAACTGAACTTTTCCATTCAGCCAGCATTAGGGTTTTAAACCCTAAACTGAGCTTTTCCATGCAATCAGCATTAGGGTTTTAAACCCTAAACTGAATTTTCCTTTTAATCAGCATTAGGGTTTTAAACCCTAAACTGAATTTTTCCTTTAGTCAGCATTACGATTTTAAACCCTAAACTGAACTTTTCCATTCAGCCAGTATTAGGGTTTTAAACCCTAAACTGAGCTTTTCCCATGCCATCAGCATTAGGGTTTTAAACCCTAAACTGAATTTTCCTTTTAGTCAGCATTAGGGTTTTAAACCCTAAACTGAACTTTTTCCATTCATCCAGCATTAGGGTTTTAAACCCTAAACTGAGCTTTTCCATGCAATCAGCATTAGGGTTTTAAACCCTAAACTGAATTTTCCTTTTAATCAGCATTAGGGTTTTAAACCCTAAACTGAATTTTCCTTTTAGTCAGCATTAGGGTTTTAAACCCTAAACTGAACTTTTTCCATTCAGCCAGCATTAAGGTTTTAAAACCCTAAACTGAGCTTTTCCATGCAATCAGCATTAGGGTTTTAAACCCTAAACTGAATTTTCCTTTTAATCAGCATTAGGGTTTTAAACCCTAAACTGAATTTTTCCTTTAGTCAGCATTAGGGTTTTAAACCCTAAACTGAACTTTTCCATTCAGCCAGCATTAGGGTTTTAAACCCTAAACTGAGCTTTTCCATGCAATCAGCATTAGGGTTTTAAACCCTAAACTGAATTTTCCTTTTAATCAGCATTAGGGTTTTAAACCCTAAACTGAATTTTTCCTTTAGTCAGCATTAGGATTTTAAACCCTAAACTGAACTTTTCCATTCAGCCAGTATTAGGGTTTTAAACCCTAAACTGAGCTTTTCCCATGCCATCAGCATTAGCGTTTTAAACCCTAAACTGAATTTTCCTTTTAGTCAGCATTAGGGTTTTAAACCCTAAACTGAACTTTTTCCATTCATCCAGCATTAGGGTTTTAAACCCTAAACTGAGCTTTTCCATGCAATCAGCATTAGGGTTTTAAACCCTAAACTGAATTTTCCTTTTAATCAGCATTAGGGTTTTAAACCCTAAACTGAATTTTCCTTTTAGTCAGCATTAGGGTTTTAAACCCTAAACTGAACTTTTTCCATTCAGCCAGCATTAGGGTTTTAAAACCCTAAATTGAGCTTTTCCATGCAATCAGCATTAGGGTTTTAAACCCTAAACTGAATTTTCCCTTTAGTCAGCATTAGGGTTTTAAACCCTAAACTGCACTTTTTTCCATTTAGCCAGCATTAGGGTTTTAAACCCTAAACTGCACTTTTCCCATGCAATCAGCATTAGGGTTTTAAACCCTAAACTGAGCTTTTCCCATGCAATCAGCATTAGGGTTTTAAAACCTAAACTGAACTTTTTCCATTTAGTCAGCATTAGGGTTTTAAAACCCTAAACTGAATTTTTTCTATTCAGCCAACATTAGGGTTTTAAACCCTAAACTAAGCTTTTCCATGCAATCAGCATTAGGGTTTTAAACCCTAAACTGAATTTTTCCTTTAGTCAGCATTAGGGTTTTAAACCCTAAACTGAACTTTTTCCATTTAGTCAGCATTAGGGTTTTAAACCCTAAACTGAGCTTTTCCCATGCAATCAGCATTAGGGTTTTAAACCCTAAACTGAATTTTCCTTTTAGTCAGCATTAGGGTTTTAAACCCTAAACTGAACTTTTTCCATTCAGCCAGCATTAGGGTTTTAAACCCTAAACTGAGCTTTTCCATGCAATCAACATTAGGGTTTTAAACCCTAAACTGAATTTTCCTTTTAATCAGCATTAGGGTTTTAAACCCTAAACTGAATTTTCCTTTAAGTCAGCATTAGGGTTTTAAACCCTAAACTGAACTTTTTCCATTCAGCCAGCATTAGGGTTTTAAAACCCTAAACTGAGCTTTTCCATGCAATCAGCATTAGGGTTTTAAACCCTAAACTGAATTTTCCTTTTAATCAGCATTAGGGTTTTAAACCCTAAACTGAATTTTTCCTTTAGTCAACATTAGGGTTTTAAACCCTAAACTGAACTTTTCCATTCAGCCAGCATTAGGGTTTTAAACCCTAAACTGAGCTTTTCCCATGCAATCAGCATTAGGGTTTTAAACCCTAAACTGAATTTTCCTTTTAGTCAGCATTAGGGTTTTAAACCCTAAACTGAGCTTTTCCATGCAATCAGCATTAGGGTTTTAAACCCTAAACTGAATTTTCCTTTTAGTCAGCATTAGGGTTTTAAACCCTAAACTGAACTTTTTCCATTCAGCCAGCATTAGGGTTTTAAAATCCTAAACTGAGCTTTTCCATGCAATCAACATTAGGGTTTTAAACCCTAAACTGAATTTTCCTTTTAATCAGCATTAGGGTTTTAAACCCTAAACTGAATTTTTCCTTTAGTTAGCATTAGGGTTTTAAACCCTAAACTGAACTTTTTCCATTCAGCCAGCATTAGGGTTTTAAACCCTAAACTGAGCTTTTCCATGCAATCAGCATTAGGGTTTTAAACCCTAAACTGAATTTTCCTTTTAATCAGCATTAGGGTTTTAAACCCTAAACTGAATTTTTCCTTTAGTCAGCATTAGGGTTTTAAACCCTAAACTGAACTTTTCCATTCAGCCAGTATTAGGGTTTTAAACCCTAAACTGAGCTTTTCCCATGCCATCAGCATTAGGGTTTTAAACCCTAAACTGAATTTTCCTTTTAGTCAGCATTAGGGTTTTAAACCCTAAACTGAACTTTTTCCATTCATCCAGCATTAGGGTTTTAAACCCTAAACTGAGCTTTTCCATGCAATCAGCATTAGGGTTTTAAACCCTAAACTGAATTTTCCTTTTAATCAGCATTAGGGTTTTAAACCCTAAACTGAATTTTCCTTTTAGTCAGCATTAGGGTTTTAAACCCTAAACTGAACTTTTTCCATTCAGCCAGCATTAGGGTTTTAAAACCCTAAATTGAGCTTTTCCATGCAATCAGCATTAGGGTTTTAAACCCTAAACTGAATTTTTCCTTTAGTCAGCATAAGGGTTTTAAACCCTAAACTGAACTTTTCCATTCAGCCAGCATTAGGGTTTTAAACCCTAAACTAAGTTTTTCCATGCAATCAGCATTAGGGTTTTAAACCCTAAACTGAATTTTCCCTTTAGTCAGCATTAGGGTTTTAAACCCTAAACTGCACTTTTTTCCATTTAGCCAGCATTAGGGTTTTAAACCCTAAACTGCACTTTTCCCATGCAATCAGCATTAGGGTTTTAAACCCTAAACTGAGCTTTTCCCATGCAATCAGCATTAGGGTTTTAAAACCTAAACTGAACTTTTTCCATTTAGTCAGCATTAGGGTTTTAAAACCCTAAACTGAATTTTTCTATTCAGCCAGCATTAGGGTTTTAAACCCTAAACTAAGCTTTTCCATGCAATCAGCATTAGGGTTTTAAACCCTAAACTGAATTTTTCCTTTAGTCAGCATTAGGGTTTTAAACCCTAAACTGAACTTTTTCCATTTAGTCAGCATTAGGGTTTTAAACCCTAAACTGAGCTTTTCCCATGCAATCAGCATTAGGGTTTCAAACCCTAAACTGAATTTTCCTTTTAGTCAGCATTAGGGTTTTAAACCCTAAACTGAACTTTTTCTATTCAGCCAGCATTAGGGTTTTAAACCCTAAACTGAGCTTTTCCATGCAATCAGCATTAGGGTTTTAAACCCTAAACTGAATTTTCCTTTTAATCAGCATTAGGGTTTTAAACCCTAAACTGAATTTTCCTTTAAGTCAGCATTAGGGTTTTAAACCCTAAACTGAACTTTTTCCATTCAGCCAGCATTAGGGTTTTAAAACCCTAAACTGAGCTTTTCCATGCAATCAGCATTAGGGTTTTAAACCCTAAACTGAATTTTTCTTTTAATCAGCATTAGGGTTTTAAACCCTAAACTGAATTTTTCCTTTAGTCAACATTAGGGTTTTAAACCCTAAACTGAACTTTTCCATTCAGCCAGCATTAGGGTTTTAAACCCTAAACTGAGCTTTTCCCATGCAATCAGCATTAGGGTTTTAAACCCTAAACTGAATTTTCCTTTTAGTCAGCATTAGGGTTTTAAACCCTAAACTGAGCTTTTCCATGCAATCAGCATTAGGGTTTTAAACCCTAAACTGAATTTTCCTTTTAATCAGCATTAGGGTTTTAAACCCTAAACTGAATTTTCCTTTTAGTCAGCATTAGGGTTTTAAACCCTAAACTGAACTTTTTCCATTCAGCCAGCATTAGGGTTTTAAAACCCTAAACTGAGCTTTTCCATGCAATCAACATTAGGGTTTTAAACCCTAAACTGAATTTTCCTTTTAATCAGCATTAGGGTTTTAAACCCTAAACTGGATTTTTCCTTTAGTTAGCATTAGGGTTTTAAACCCTAAACTGAACTTTTCCATTCAGCCAGCATTAGGGTTTTAAACCCTAAACTGAGCTTTTCCATGCAATCAGCATTAGGGTTTTAAACCCTAAACTGAATTTTCCTTTTAATCAGCATTAGGGTTTTAAACCCTAAACTGAATTTTTCCTTTAGTCAGCATTAGGGTTTTAAACCCTAAACTGAACTTTTCCATTCAGCCAGTATTAGGGTTTTAAACCCTAAACTGAGCTTTTCCCATGCCATCAGCATTAGGGTTTTAAAACCCTAAACTGAGCTTTTCCATGCAATCAGCATTAAGGTTTTAAACCCTAAACTGAATTTTCCTTTTAATCAACATTAGGGTTTTAAACCCTAAACTGAATTTTTCCTTTAGTCAGCATTAGGGTTTTAAACCCTAAACTGAACTTTTCCATTCAGCCAGCATTAGGGTTTTAAACCCTAAACTGAGCTTTTCCCATGCAATCAGTATTAGGGTTTTAAAACCTAAACTGAATTTTCCTTTTAGTCAACATTAGGATTTTAAACCCTAAACTGAACTTTTTCCATTCAGCCAGCATTAGGGTTTTAAACCCTAAACTGAGCTTTTCCATGCAATCGGCATTAGGGTTTTAAACCCTAAACTGAATTTTCCGTTTAATCAGCATTACGGTTTTAAACCCTAAACTGAATTTTCCTTTTAGTCAGCATTAGGGTTTTAAACCCTAAACTGAACTTTTTCCATTCAGCCAGCATTAGGGTTTTAAAACCCTAAACTGAGCTTTTCCATGCAATCAGCATTAGGGTTTTAAACCCTAAACTGAATTTTCCTTTTAATCAGCATTAGGGTTTTAAACCCTAAACTGAATTTTTCCTTTAGTCAGCATTAGGGTTTTAAACCCTAAACTGAACTTTTCCATTCAGCCAGCATTAGGGTTTTAAACCCTAAACTGAGCTTTTCCATGCAATCAGCATTAGGGTTTTAAACCCTAAACTGAATTTTCCTTTTAATCAGCATTAGGGTTTTAAACCCTAAACTGAATTTTTCCTTTAGTCAGCATTAGGATTTTAAACCCTAAACTGAACTTTTCCATTCAGCCAGTATTAGGGTTTTAAACCCTAAACTGAGCTTTTCCCATGCCATCAGCATTAGGGTTTTAAACCCTAAACTGAATTTTCCTTTTAGTCAGCATTAGGGTTTTAAACCCTAAACTGAACTTTTTCCATTCATCCAGCATTAGGGTTTTAAACCCTAAACTGAGCTTTTCCATGCAATCAGCATTAGGGTTTTAAACCCTAAACTGAATTTTCCTTTTAATCAGCATTAGGGTTTTAAACCCTAAACTGAATTTTCCTTTTAGTCAGCATTAGGGTTTTAAACCCTAAACTGAACTTTTTCCATTCAGCCAGCATTAGGGTTTTAAAACCCTAAATTGAGCTTTTCCATGCAATCAGCATTAGGGTTTTAAACCCTAAACTGAATTTTCCTTTTAATCAGCATTAGGGTTTTAAACCCTAAACTGAATTTTTCCTTTAGTCAGCATTAGGGTTTTAAACCCTAAACTGAACTTTTCCATTCAGCCAGCATTAGGGTTTTAAACCCTAAACTAAGCTTTTCCATGCAATCAGCATTAGGGTTTTAAACCCTAAACTGAATTTTCCCTTTAGTCAGCATTAGGGTTTTAAACCCTAAACTGCACTTTTTTCCATTTAGCCAGCATTAGGGTTTTAAACCCTAAACTGCACTTTTCCCATGCAATCAGCATTAGGGTTTTAAACCCTAAACTGAGCTTTTCCCATGCAATCAGCATTAGGGTTTTAAAACCTAAACTGAACTTTTTCCATTTAGTCAGCATTAGGGTTTTAAAACCCTAAACTGAATTTTTTCTATTCAGCCAGCATTAGGGTTTTAAACCCTAAACTAAGCTTTTCCATGCAATCAGCATTAGGGTTTTAAACCCTAAACTGAATTTTTCCTTTAGTCAGCATTAGGGTTTTAAACCCTAAACTGAACTTTTTCCATTTAGTCAGCATTAGGGTTTTAAACCCTAAACTGAGCTTTTCCCATGCAATCAGCATTAGGGTTTTAAACCCTAAACTGAATTTTCCTTTTAGTCAGCATTAGGGTTTTAAACCCTAAACTGAACTTTTTTCATTCAGCCAGCATTAGGGTTTTAAACCCTAAACTGAGCTTTTCCATGCAATCAGCATTAGGGTTTTAAACCCTAAACTGAATTTTCCTTTTAATCAGCATTAGGGTTTTAAACCCTAAACTGAATTTTCCTTTAAGTCAGCATTAGGGTTTTAAACCCTAAACTGAACTTTTTCCATTCAGCCAGCATTAGGGTTTTAAAACCCTAAACTGAGCTTTTCCATGCAATCAGCATTAGGGTTTTAAACCCTAAACTGAATTTTCCTTTTAATCAGCATTAGGGTTTTAAACCCTAAACTGAATTTTTCCTTTAGTCAACATTAGGGTTTTAAACCCTAAACTGAACTTTTCCATTCAGCCAGCATTAGGGTTTTAAACCCTAAACTGAGCTTTTCCCATGCAATCAGCATTAGGGTTTTAAACCCTAAACTGAATTTTCCTTTTAGTCAGCATTAGGGTTTTAAACCCTAAACTGAGCTTTTCCATGCAATCAGCATTAGGGTTTTAAACCCTAAACTGAATTTTAGTCAGCATTAGGGTTTTAAACCCTAAACTGAACTTTTCCATTTAGTCAGCATTAGGATTTTAAACCCTAAACTGAACTTTTTTCCATTCAGCCAGCATTAGGGTTTTAAACCCTAAACTGAGCTTTTCCATGCAATCAGCATTAGGGTTTTAAACCCTAAACTGAATTTTTCCTTTAGTCAGCATTAGGGTTTTAAACCCTAAACTGAACTTTTTCCATTCAGCCAGCATTAGGGTTTTAAAACCCTAAACTGAGCTTTTCCATGCAATCAGCATTAGGGTTTTAAACCCTAAACTGAATTTTCCTTTTAATCAGCATTAGGGTTTTAAACCCTAAACTGAATTTTCCTTTTAATCAGCATTAGGGTTTTAAACCCTAAACTGAATTTTCCTTTAGTCAGCAGTAGGGTTTTAAACCCTAAACTGAACTTTTCCATTCAGCCAGCATTAGGGTTTTAAACCCTAAACTGAGCTTTTCCATGCAATCAGCATTAGGGTTTTAAACCCTAAACTGAATTTTCCTTTTAATCAGCATTAGGGTTTTAAACCCTAAACTGAATTTTTCCTTTAGTCAGCATTAGGGTTTTAAACCCTAAACTGAACTTTTCCATTCAGCCAGTATTAGGGTTTTAAACCCTAAACTGAGCTTTTCCCATGCCATCAGCATTAGGGTTTTAAACCCTAAACTGAATTTTCCTTTTAGTCAGCATTAGGGTTTTAAACCCTAAACTGAACTTTTTCCATTCATCCAGCATTAGGGTTTTAAACCCTAAACTGAGCTTTTCCATGCAATCAGCATTAGGGTTTTAAACCCTAAACTGAATTTTCCTTTTAATCAGCATTAGGGTTTTAAACCCTAAACTGAATTTTCCTTTTAGTCAGCATTAGGGTTTTAAACCCTAAACTGAATTTTTCCATTCAGCCAGCATTAGGGTTTTAAAACCCTAAACTGAGCTTTTCCATGCAATCAGCATTAGGGTTTTAAACCCTAAACTGAATTTTCCTTTTAATCAGCGTTAGGGTTTTAAACCCTAAACTGAATTTTTCCTTTAGTCAGCATTAGGGTTTTAAACCCTAAACTGAACTTTTCCACTCAGCCAGCATTAGGGTTTTAAACCCTAAACTAAGCTTTTCCATGCAATCAGCATTAGGGTTTTAAACCCTAAACTGAATTTTCCCTTTAGTCAGCATTAGGGTTTTAAACCCTAAACTGCACTTTTTTCCATTTAGCCAGCATTAGGGTTTTAAACCCTAAACTGCACTTTTCCCATGCAATCAGCATTAGGGTTTTAAACCCTAAACTGAGCTTTTCCCATGCAATCAGCATTAGGGTTTTAAAACCTAAACTGAACTTTTTCCATTTAGTCAGCATTAGGGTTTTAAAACCCTAAACTGAATTTTTTCTATTCAGCCAGCATTAGGGTTTTAAACCCTAAACTAAGCTTTTCCATGCATTCAGCATTAGGGTTTTAAACCCTAAACTGAATTTTTCCTTTAGTCAGCATTAGGGTTTTAAACCCTAAACTGAACTTTTTCCATTTAGTCAGCATTAGGGTTTTAAACCCTAAACTGAATTTTTCCTTCAGTCAGCATTAGGGTTTTAAACCCTAAACTGAACTTTTTCCTGTAATCAGCATTAGGGTTTGAAACCCTAAACTGAATTTTTCCTTCAGTCTGCATTAGGGTTTTAAACCCTAAGCTGAACTTTTCCCCAGTTGGTCAGTATTAGGGTTTCAACTCTAAAACTGAACTTCTCCCCAGCTAGTCGGTATTAGGGCTCCAATCCTGAACTAAGCATTTTTATCTTCCTTCATCAATTTTATGAACTTCCTGGCGAATAATTAACAAAATTTTCCTAGTGAAACTGGGGCAGAAAATTTCGTTCGTTTGTTTTCTCCCGCAGGTCTAACCTCGAGCCACATGGATCGAAATGACCCACGAGATGAGTCCCAGCTCGGAATCAAAAAAAGAAAAAGAAAAAAAGATGTCCCGAGATATCGGAGTAAATGGAAGGCAGATTGACTCCAACATTTGATTAAGGTCCTGAGATTCCCGAGATGCATGTCAACAACATTTGATTAAGGTCCTGAACCCTGCCAATCGCGTCTCACTCAGTATCCCAGAGATTAAACAAGTCGCCGCAACTCGCAAGCATCAAGATTCAGATCGGAGTCTACAAGCAGAATCAGCTAAGACCCAAGATCAAGTCGCAAAAGAATCATAGATAGGAATCTTGTAACTAGCAGTTGACATGCATATAAGTAGTTAGTGTTCCAATTTTCCTTTGGTTGTAATAAGGCGGTCAGTGACGCAGCAGTGACAACAGCAACAGCAGTAACAGCAAGCATTGCAATCCCATGGTAGTCCCAGCTACCAAAACTTTCCGAACTACATTGGCCTGATTCCTGTTTAGCCCAGGATATGTAGGAAATCTTTGAAGCAAGATTCGGTCAGATCTTTCAAAAACATGCTTCATACGGAGTAGTCCATAGGCAAAAAGCGCTCATGCACGCTCACTTTATATTTGCACGAAAACTCTTCGTGTTTCCGAACAAAGAGGGGCAGCTGTGAGCACGTGATTTTTGTTTCGCGCGACAATCGCTCCAAAAGAATAAAAAGATAATAACAATTGGTCCTGCTGTACAATTTTTGGATTTCTATATGGCACTTTGTTAATTATTTATGACTTTTGCCCATTTTTATTTTTATTTAAAGCAAAATACAAAAAATATGTGTGTTATGCATAATTCGAACCGTAATCCGGTTGTTAAATAGAAAATCATAAATAGGCATCTTTGTCCGTGATTTTGTTTTGTTTGATTTTACCTGTTTTGAAATATTTTAATGTGTGTGTGCAAATAATTGTATTAAGTGTTTATTTAATTTTAATTTGATTTTACTTAGGTTTGTTTTTAAAATAAAGGAGAAAAGAAAATAATAAAAAAAAACCTTTTCCAGACTTGGGCCAATTTTAAATAAATTGGCCCAAACAGACTAAGCCCAAAACCCAGGCCTGCCCGGTCAAGACCAGTTGATACCCAGAGTTTCCAAACGACACCGTTTTAACCTGGTTTGATATGGGCCGTTGATCTCAGATTGATCAACGACCAAGATCACCTTCCCATAACCCACTGATGACCCCGACCCGTTTCCACCCGGACCGACCCAGACCCTTTACCCTTGAAACGACGTCGTTCCCTGTTAGTCGAAGGATCCTGGCCCTTCATCACATCTCATCCAACGGTCAGGATCCACCTACCCACTGACTATATAAGCTCGTAACCTTACCCTGCCCCCCCTATCCGAACCCCAGCCTTCGTCGTCTTCACCAGAACCCCAAACCCTAGAGCCGCCCCTGTATCCTTCACCATGAAAACCGGCGGCACGGACGCCGGTGACCCCGCCCTTAACACCATAGAACCCCCTTGCCATCCGGAACACGGATCTGTTAACCACGTAGTTCGAATCCCTTCCCACCTTCTCGAATCTTCATTTGAAGATTCGAGTCGGAACCCGATTTACACCAATCGACCTCAACTTCACACCAGACAGTCCCCAGACCCCCCTCGTGACCAAACCATGCTTGGTTTGGTCCGAATCTAACCAGGCAAACACGAATCCCAGATCTAATTTTTGAACCCTAGTTTTCCCCGTGCATGTTCCGTGTCTGTTCAAGCCAAAGAGATTAAGGTCTAATGAGAAACACTTCGATTAAAGTCCGTTCAGCCTTAAGAAAGATCTGTTCGAATCCAAGTCAAGATTTTCTGATTTTTCGGGTTTTAAGGTGAGTTTGCTTTCTTTTCTTTATTTGTTTTAGTCCATGTGATTGTTCTAAAAGCTGTTTCATGTTTGGTGAAATCTGTTGTTTTGAGTTTTATTAACTGTGTCCTGTCCACCTTGCCCAAGCCTTTGTGTTTGATTGTTTCTTTCTTCTACTTGTTACTGATGATGTGTATATGTGTATGTGCTGTGCGAATAATTGAGCTTCAAGCTTGAACTGATTAGCTGACTCCTCGAGTACAATTCTACTTAGTCAGTATAATTCAAATCATGTGCTTGATAATTTTAAATGTCTGATTTTGGCTACGATTGTACCTGTTATGATTAATATAGTCGAGTCGACACATGTCGTCTATTAGTTTTAACTATCTGATCAATAACAAATTGACCTGCTACAGTTAAACATTGCCTGAATCAATTAAGAACTGAGTCTAGTGCTTATAATCATTAATTTGAATCAGAAATGTAAAATCAATGTTTTGTTTAGTTACAGTTTTGAAATTGGAGGGCATGTGCACTTGTGCACAACATGTGCATTTGTGAAAAGCCTGAGCCTTGCCTAAAGGCTTTTTGAATTAAATAGTTTGACAGCATGTGCTGTCAGACTACATCCTGCTGCCCACACCCTACTTTAGTTTCAGAAATAATAAACATTACTAAAGGTAAGCCTGCCAAGGGAATATCATGGGGTTTTGTTTATACTTAATTAGCTAAGTGGAAACTGAAAAGGGGCAGCACATGGGAGGGTATTCTGATGATCTAAACAGGCTGTTAAAGGGATGACTTTAGGCTTATAAAAGGGAGAGAGTTGAAATACATAAGAGAATACATACATAGCATAGAGAGGGACAGAGGGAATTGTTAAGAAAGGGGACATAAGACATCAGGTAGAGATTTGAGAGGAGAGAGCTGAAATACATACATATTAAACACACACAGACAGGCAGAGAGAACTGGAAAAGATTTCTTTTGATAACTTCAGTATAATTTCAAAACTGAAGATTGACATTTGGATTTTGGAAAGAAAGGAAATAGAGAGAGGGATATATAGACAGCAGAAACTATTTTCTTCTTCCTGCTGTTTGTTCGATTCCCAGTTTGTTTAACCTGTTCAAACAAGTGCTGATTTCCTCTCAAGTATCAGCTAGGTTTCTGTTGTTTGGTTCGTATTGGTTTGCTTTCTCTTGGAATTGGATCGTTTGAATTCTGAGTCCACTCCCCTGCTTGTTGCTGTCATTTTGCTGCCTCTCCCCATTGGCTATAACTGCATCTTGCATTGGGATTTTTGTTACCTGCTGTTACTGCTGCTGCACTTGTTGTCATTGTTACTCTGCTGACTTCCCTTTTCTTCAATTGTCAAATATTTCCAGGTACACAACTTCTGAAACCATGTGTTGTTGAAAGTTTGAAGTTGAAGCAGAAATAAAGAAATGAATATCTGTTTATGTTATAATACTTGTGTTCAAAAATAGGTTGAATGTTAGTTTGGCCTGTATTTGTTTAACTACAAACTGCAAACACTCTGTATAAATTAACATATATTCTAAGCTGTGATGAACAATTAGATAGCATTGGCTTGATAGATCAGATGTGTTTTAAAGCATGCAACCGTTAGTTTTGTTTCAGTTATGATATCATAACATAGAATCATAGCAAGCATATGTATGTATTTTTTGCCTAGATCTCTGAACTATCGAATCTGCTACATTCATTTCCATTTGACTTCAAGATAAGTGTACCCCAAACTAATTCTCGTGCAGCGTTACGTTAACAGGGTAATAATGTATGCCAACCCTTTTGTTAGACTACTTGTTTCTACATAGTTTCGATATGGGCTTCAATATAGATTCATCGTTTCGGAATAATGCGATGACTTTCGAGGAAAACTAATAGGCATTCTCGAATCCAATTAACAGTTTTTTTTTATTTTTTATAAGTAGCCGATTCTATTTATTAAGCCTAAATGAGTTAATTACAAAGTTCAAACTTAAGGTTTGTTTAAAGTAAATTCAGTATGAGTTATCTGTTGCTTGCAATCCCTCCTATCAAATTAACAGAATTTATTCACTCCTTAAAAACGAAGCATGAAATAATTCTCACCATAAACAACCAATTAGGCAATCAAGCAAAAATTCGGATTCATCGTATATAGTAGAGATTTAGTATGTTTAGTTGCTTAAACAAGTAAGTTTGGTGTTTTCTCTTTTATTTTTAGAGACAAACGTAATAGAAATGTAGTCGCTTCAGGATATCCTTTCTAAAATAATGAGACGAGCCTCGTCGAGTATGAATGCAAATTGCGGGGCCCTCAATAACTAACCATAATAAATATTTAGAATTCGGGACAGGCCGTTTAGCAAATTTCATGGCCTTCTCCAAAAAATAAGAATGCGTTAAAACTCTTTAGGCGCGGCTCAATTAAATTATAGTCTTAAATTCGGGTGCGCATTGATGTGACCCAAATCCAAATCTCAACGGAGTCAAAATGTGTCAACGACCACGGGTGCATTGATTGTGACGTGGTTCGAGATGCATTTTCACGACGTTGCAATTCTATAAAAAATAAAAGATAATAATAAAAGCGGTTTAAACTTGATAAAAGCACGTAAGTCATAACATGTATTTAAATCAGATATTTAGCCATTATAACAATTTAAGCGACCGTTCTAGAACCACGGGATTCGAGGGTGCCTAATACCTTCCCTCGGGTCAACAGAATTCCTTACTTAGAATTTCTGGTTTGCAGACTTTATTTGGAAAAGTCGAAAATTTCCTCGATTTGGGATTCAAGATAAACCGGTGACTTGGGACACCAAAAGCCAAACCTTTTCCAAGTGGCGACTCTGAATTAAATAAATAATCCCATTTCGAATATTGTCACTTAAATTGGAAAAACTCCACCCGCGCATCTTACCCCTCGGGGCCGGGCGCGCAAAAAGGAGGTGTGACAGGGATAAGTAGTGGAGTGTTGTTTGGGATATGGCAGGTGTTGCATTGGGTTTTTGGTGGAATAGTGTGATGGTGAGAAGCGGGATGATTCTGTTGGTTTGGGATATTTTGAGGAGGTGTAGGGTTTTGAGTGTTGGGGAAATTGATATCCGGGGTGCTGAGGGAAAATGACAGGTTTGCTAGATTCCGAATCTAATCAAGCTCTTATTTCAGCAGTTTCTGTTCAAGTTGTGACATATTCTCGTTAGGAACACGAATACCCTGGCCATCAGTGGCCTCTACCCGTTCAACTGTGTTCTCCTTCCTAATGTTGTTTAAATCTTCCATTTTGCCTTTGTTCTTGCCTTTGATAGGACTAAGAGGAGGAGTGGGTGGAGGTCCCTTAGATCTTTTGGAATAAGATGATGATGCCAGAGTGCACGAACTAACTTTTGGAGAGGGGAATAATAAAAACAAAAAGTAAAAACAAAAAGGTAACCAAGTTAGTGAGGATCATAAAAAGTATTGCAATATCTAAACACATAGTGCAGGAATGTAAATCGTGTCCTACTTTGGAGACCTCTTTGTGCCCTAGGTAGGCCTAGAGACAAATTGGTTTGGAGAACTTAGAATGCTAAATACCGCATTTTATTGATTAAAAATAAGACGATTCATTAATGTCCATTGGCCTTATTACATTTTATAAAGCGAAAAGATAAACTCCTATCTACTTGGTCCCCGAAGGACCTTCCCCAGATTTGGCATCCTTGGCTCCGTCGAACAGATTCCCCAACTCGCGAAGTCCCAGCAACGGGTATGCTCTGGTTAGATGTCCATCTTTAGTACCTTCATCATTTTGACAATCTTCAACCCTTTTGAGAAATTTTCTCTCCATTTCCACTGTGCCTCACTCCAAGTATCCTAGCCACTTGTTGGCACTGACATCCATGTCCTTCCATTCCTCAATCAGCTTCTAATTGGATTCATGTATCTCGCGGTGTTCGCTTACGTACTCACGGATCCTTTTGCGTAGCTGGTTGTACTTAACCTGCGCCTCAGCCCTTTCATCTATAATTCGGTGACCTCAAACAAAACCTAGCTGGCCCATACCATCATAATTGTCTTCAACCAACATGGGTAAAAAAGGAGCCTAACCCTCGTGATACCTATCTGGCTCGATGGTATCTTTCCCCATTATGATCTTGCAGCGCCACATATGCTGAGCTTGGCACTTGTAGGGACTATTATCATTTTGGAAGTCAGCTCGAAAATAACTCATTTTGTCGACCCTAAGTATAACCTGCTTCCTACTAGCTTGCCTCATAACTCGGAGAGGGACGTAAGGGTGTGTTCCTCTCAGACCAATCAGTATCAGGAAATATGCACCTCTGGATCGGGCGATGAAAACCACTCGAACATCCATTGAACCTATTCTTCAGTCAGATTATCAAATAGCTCAACCCATCCTTTGTCATTCTCAGGCTGCGCGAACATAGCGGGGATCTAATTCATTTGCTTTGGATGATGGAAAGCGATATGATCATCCAAGTCCCTTCGTTGAATCTCTTGTTGGTATTCTCCCTTCTGGAGATGTTCCATGAGCTAGAGTTGAAGTAATAAATTGTAGCCTTCGAAGTGTTTTGCTCCTCGTTGACACTTCTCTAAGGCTCGGTACATGTCTACGATGATCATGGGCATGATGCTGAATGGCTGCCCACCAATCCCTTCCATCAGGGTCTTAGTTACCATAGCCATCCTGGTATGGATTCTCCCATTTTTCATCGGAAACATTATTAGCCCCAGGAAATAAAACATGAAGACGAAAACCCTTCGATGGATGTGTCCCAAGGATGTGATGGCAAACTGGTTAGGGTAGGTATGGTAGGATTTGCTGTGACCGTACCTTTCATACAGGTAGTCAAAAGGGATGTATGATTCCTTCAGGCATGTCAATTCTGTGTTCTTCTTCAAACCCATCATTTTGAGGAAACCTCTGCCTTTGCAGTTCTCAAGCATTAGCAAACCCGGAGTTTCCCATATTAGATTGGCCAGTCCTCCTATATCTTCTAGCAAGGGTGTCATTTCAATGTCCCCAATGTGGGACACAGCCCATTCACAATCCTAAAACAGTGTGGCAGCTTCTATGATCATGTTGTTAGGTTGGATCTCCAAGAAGGATGGTAGATTTCCCAGATATTTTCGGACAAGAGTTTGATCAGTGGAGTGTAGATCTCTCCACCAGCTTAGTAATCTTGGGTGGATGTTGGTGACCATGCCGAATCTGGGGACTTCGTGCCTTATATTTCTGCAAGACAAATTAGGTTAGGACCTTACCCCCACCAGACTCGACTATTTAATATCAACAATTAACATGAAGCATTTAGTCTCCAAATAAATGCACGGAACGTGATGATGTCCGTTTGGGTTTTAGGGAAACCCAGTGGAGTTTGGACAAGGCTATCTTAAAGGATCATTATATGGACAACATAACCGATCCGACTAGGTTTGACCATGATGCCTGCACAATTTTAAACAGATTAAGGTTTCTATGGGGTTTTAGACTGGTACCCATGAGCAGACAACTCAAGGGGGGAAGACACGGAACTATCGACTGCACCACTGATCGACTAGTTTTACCGCAAATATGCCTTTCCGAATTTAGGGGTAATGATATAGGAAGAACGCAATCACTCATTAAAAGCGTTGTTATGGTATTTGTTTGGCACGAGTGGAGTATGATGTTGAGCATGATTATGCAGGAATTAAAAACATGTTGGCACGTATTTGCACATTAAGAAAGTAATAAATACAACAATTTCATAATTGAAAGCAGCAATAAAGGAAGGAAACAAAGAAGATATGTCAGTTTGCGGTTGAAAGAGAAATTAAATGCTTAAAGAAATTTAAAAAAGTAATTGCACATAAGGGAGGTACACATTCACAAAAACAATCTGAAGTGGTAAAAGCCTAAATATCCCCAGCAGAGTCACCATGCTGTCGCGCCCCCTTTTTCCCCTTCCTTCCATTCGGAAAGGAGTTTATGGGTTTCGACATTCATGGGGTGTAATGACTCATTTCCTTTTGGGAATTGGGTATTTGAAGAGTTTCTACCTAATGGTTTAAGACGCATTAGGACACCTATAGAGTTCATTTACAACTATGCTTGACAACCATAGATTGGGTAAGGGCTTGAAATTATCCCAAGGGGAATGTGTTAGGCACCCCTCAAGATCCACTAATGTAGTTCCCGGTCAGATAGTTTTGTGAATTTGTGCAATTAGCAAGTAATCAAATAGGGCTCAAGTAAGAGGGGATTTAAGTTAAACACACAAGTGTTTGAAAACAATTATTGAAAGGCAAGGTTTGAAAGAGTTATAAGCTAAACATGCTTGTAAAATAAAGGGGGTCCTATGTTTGTTTGTAATATGGACCGCATCAATGCAATACCCGGTATGAAACTCCTCAAAAGAGGGGATACACGTGGTATTAGCGCACCAGTCATCATATCCATATCTACCCTTCGCACCCCGTTAAGGTATTAAAGTGCGAATTGGTCTCGACCTCTACTGCATGCTATTACCCGTCCCATTCCTATCAATCCCGGAGGAATTTAGGACTACTATTCCTATAAGAGGGAGAGGTTTAGGCTGACTTTTAGGTTTAAAGGTAAAAAGCTAAGGCGACATACAAAAAACACATAGGACTGCATTTAAAGGGGAAGCATGTAAGCAATTAGACGGCTCATGTATACCTCCGCAAACAATGCATATAAATAGCATGACTTAAACACGGTGAAGGTATGAATTTTAGAATCCTAAAGCAGAGTTTGAGTCAGAACCAGATTTATTATGTAACTCAGAAAAGAAGTACGAATCAGGCCTGCCTGCTGGTTGTAGCAGTTGGTAATTAACAAAGGCAGTGTCGTTTTTATTTAAATAGTTACCTAAGGCTTGCCTAGGCATAATGGTGATGTCCTATGAGCATGATATCTATATTGATTAAGAATGCAGTAGAGTAGTGATTAATTTTAAACAGACAACTTGAAATCTTATATGCATGCTTTCTAACGGTATTAAGTCAAGGCAGTGTTCTAAAAAAACTTATTAAAGAAGCGGTAGATTAATTAACTAATCCAATTCAGAATGAACAATGTGAACTAAACAGTTTCTCCAACTGGGCTAGTTTTAAATTCTATAGGCATGATTTCTATTATAGCTATTTAGATCCTATAGGCATGGTATCTAATTGTGTAAAAGCTGACTCTGGACTTATAGGCATGATTTCTAGAGAGACGAATCTGAATACATGCTGTAATGAAAATTGAACTTCAATTACTTTATATCATATATGCATGATATCTAATTATAAAACTGGTTTTTAACCCTATAGGCATGATCTCTATTAAAGCCATTTAGATCCTATAGACATGGTTTCTAATTATGTGAAAGTAAAGCATACAGAATTTATTTTTTGAAACCAGAGTAGATCCTATATGCATGATATCTAACATGCCAGGTTTGGAATCAAAATAGACCCTATAGGCATGTTATCTACCTAATTTACCCACAACATACAACTACCCACCCTTTTCACTAATCTCCCCAATATTGTTTACACATTATTACAGACCAAATGATTGAATCACAAAAGAAGTACAGAAATAAGAAATTACAACCATAGGAAGCCTGATTCTAACTTCCTCTCTGAAGTATGTAATAAATCACTTCAATGCCAATATTTCAAAGCCTTTCTCATACCTGGGTGTGTCAAAGTTTCCTAAGTACCTTAAGGGATCCCGGGCAGTGCTCACACCCAGATTTGCATAACCAGATAGAATGAGTGCAGTGTGGAAGGGCCATCCATTATGTGTCCAATTTCAAAGGGAGCTCAAGGGTCCTAAGGCAAGGATCACACAAGAGGGGCAGAACCTAGATTCTAAGAATATAGTGGAAGTGCAAAACACATGTTGAAAGAGATTTATTTAAAAGGTTGGACTGACAATCCATTTTGAATGCAATTAATGACAGAGGTGATTGAAATCAGTTTGTAGTAGTAAAACTCAAAACTACACAGAACCAGTAGTCATTCAAAGGGAGGTAAAGGTATTTTGGGAATATACTTGTGTGTAAGCACATGACCCCAGCAGGGGTCTGATTTGGTCATGCACATCAATAGCTGATGCTGGCATGGCCACAAACTAGCCAAAGGAACACAAACACATAGAGGGGATATGGGGGTTTGGGGTTCATAAGACAGTAAGTACACAAGAAGTGTCTCACAGAGTATGCTTCAAAACACACATAGGGGATGCATTAATCCAAGGGGAAAGGGAACACATTACAACATGCTAGTAATGTAACTTGACTGTAGGAACATAAGCAAAAGTAGGCAAGAGTGAAAGAAACTGAAGCAACTAAAGAAGCATGTTGTTGTTGAGGCTAAAAAAATTAACTAGGATATACCATTAGAGAAGAAAAGTGGAAAAAGGCAAAGCAAACAAGATTCCACAGTCTAGCCTTGGCTTTTAGCCGGCTAGACAAAGCAATACCACAAGTAGTAGTAAAGAAAGAGAGAGTTTTAGAGTTTAAGTGTGTGTTGTGAACTCAAATTGTTCATGTATTTGAAAGAAGATAGGGTAGGGTATTTATAGTTTGAAGACGAGTAAATAATAAGGTAACCAGTAAAGTTTCAAATCAAACATGGAAATAACCACAATCAGAATCAATTAACACAAGTAATCCCTTTTAATCAAGGGATTACTGCTCAAACGAATACTAATAGGGTCAATTAAGGAAATAAATCAGTTTGGGACAGATTGATTATCGCCATATAAGGGGCAGTAAAGTATGAAGTAAATAATTGAGACTAATTAAAAAAATATGCTTAGTTTTGGGAAAGGATTCATCAAGGTAAAACATCACAGTAATCAAAGGAGGGGAATCAATTAATTTAAACAAATGAGTAAAATTAGGGATCATAAGAAAACTTTTGCAATCAGTCACAATATTGAGGGAATCAGGATCATTCAGAAAGAGTCATGACTTTGCGCACCTCAACATATAAATAGCAAGGAATGAACAGGCATGCAAGGTCAAACATGTTAACAAAAAGAAGCAACACAAACATACAGTAACAACAGGGGTAAGCTAGGATTCAGTATTAAAAGAAACTCATTCGAAGCACAGTAGTCAGGTAGTCACATAGAACCAAAATGCAGAGAACCAAACTAATAGGTAAAAAAGCCAGAAACAAGTAAAGGCCTTCAAACTCATAGTAATAAGCGAGGAAAACTCTTTTAAGAAATTAGGGCTTCAACAGTAGTCGAATTTAAGAGATGATAAGAACTCAGAGTCATATAAGTGAAACAAGGAAAAGAGATCCAGAAACAAAGAACTTAATCGAACAAGTATACATTCAAACAAACAAGGATAGTTTCAGAACTCGGATAAGACCAAAAAGACCTAGGGTTTTCAATATGCTGAATCAGGTAGAAGGAAAGCATAAACAAGTCATTTGAATATAGTAAAATCATAAACAACATTAAAATTAGAGAAGAGATCTTTAAAAGAAGTTAAAAGAAACCTTAATCATTGAAAAATGAAGAGTCATTTTGAAAGAAAATCAAAGAACCTTCGAGAAGACGCTTAAGAAGTTCGTAATAAGCAAAAATCTAAGATAGTTCTAAAAGAAAATCAAAAGACCTTAAAGCTAGGGTTTCAGAGAACCCGGAAAAGTGATAAAGGCTTTGAAAGTTACCGATCTAGCTACAAAAGTCAAGGATCTGACTTGAACGACCATGGATGGCCAGAGAAAGACCAGAGATAGAGGTTGAGCAAGGACGAGACCAAATCTTTTCGAGATCTATCCATGAAATCACACAAACGGGCCACCAGAAGTTGTAGGAGGCCGATATACATCTCGAACGGCCATGGGAGTCCATGGATTAGGCAGGGATTGAATGGAATTAGGGTGGAATTGGGTGGAAACGGCTAGGGTTTATGTGAGGATGCAGAGAAAATTGAGAGGAGAGGGATTCAAGGGCAGCGGGTGGTGAGAAAATGAATTAGGGTAAGGGGTCGTTTAAGTTTATTTTAGGAAGGATAAATGGGAACTATTGATCTGAATGATCAACGTTCCAAATTAAACGGAGTAGGTGGGGATCCGGGTTTGGGTCGGTTAAAATTGTGCTATGGTCGGGTTTAGTTCAGAATTGGGCTGGGGAATTGGGGTTCAATTTAGGGTAGAATTGAAAATTGAAATACAAATGGGCTATTATTTAAATAGCCAATTTTCCACCTTTTAAATTATAAAAAATAGTAAATAAGCTTCTGAAAATAAATTGAAAGTGCAAAAATGATTCACAACATGTAAATAACAATTTAAAAATGTAGAGTTTAATTTTATGAATATAAAACATAATTAAATCTTAAAAAGGCTAATATTGCAATTATATGCAATTAGCTTTAAAAAATACTAAATAAAATTGTAAAAATATGTAAAAATTACATTAGCAATATTTTGTCATAAATATAAAAATATAATAAATGAATCATCAAAAAAAATAATTTTGGACATAATTATTGGGATTTTATGGATGAAAAAGGGAAATAAATCGATTTAAAAACCTTAAAAAAAATTATGGAAAAATAATAAAACATTTGGACATGGTTATGTATGTATTTATATGCTATTTTGAAAGTATTTTGCATATTGCAAATATATAGGGAAAAATTGGGTATCAACACCTTTGCACTCTCAATCACTATAGTCTACTGTTCACTCACGCCCTAATTTGCACAACACAAGAACTATACTTCATCTGTATTGCATCTCACTTTTGGTAATTCAAATCTACCTTTACTCTTTAATTTTGTTTTTATTTTCTTTTAATTTGATAGTTATTACTTCTTCTTCTTTTTCCTTTTTCTTTCAATTTTAATTTAGGGTTCCATAGTGTTACTTAGATTAGGTTTTAATTAGCCAAAAATGATGATTAACTACCCAGTGGGTCGATAATGTGTGGATTAATGCTCAAATGCATGAAAATTTGATACCCTAGGTGTTGAGCCCAAAATTTGACCTTTGCGGTCCGCAGTTAGCTATCTTTTGAGATATTTTTAAGCCTTGATAACTGCAGTCCGCAGTGGCCTTTTTTGCGGTCCACGGAGCACTTACCGGGGCCGCGCTCCATTTTTTGCGGTTCGCGATGCCATTGAATCAGAGAGTATGTAGTCTGAATCCCGCCTCTACGCGATTCGCGGTTGATTTTATGCGGTCCGCGATGCAGCCTTCGCGGCCGCAGTGCATTTTTCGCGGTCTGCGGTCTGCAGTTTTGCTTTACACTGTCAACTATTTTTCTGCACTACTTCTTCCAGTCTTTGCACTAAAAAGTTCACCTGATATACTTGCAGACAATGGTTAAATCCAGAGGAGGTGGTGACAAACAAAAGGGTAGAGCAGAGTCCTCCCGGGGTAGGGGACGAGGGATGATTAAATTGACCCCAGCGGCTCGAAAAGCAATTGGGGAAATAAGAAAACTTATCAAAGCTGCAAATAGAGTTGTTTCCCATTCTGAGGTAAGTGAGTATTTTCCCTTCTGGGAGGCATCTGAGTCTGATTTAGTGCCAGAGTATGTACCTGACTTCCCGGAGAGGCATCGTTTAAGAGATTTACCCACACCTCCGGCCTTTCCCACTGCTCATGCTTCAGTTCAGATTTCTTCTGAGTGGTCTGAGGGCTCAGCCAAGATCAGAAGCGGTTCGTCAGTGAGCTAGCTTATCACAAGTTTCGAGAATGGTGGCCTCTAAGGTCGCTTATTATTGAGCGCCAGTTCATAGAAAGGGATCTCCTACCGCACAACCCCAATGTGAAACAGTAATTCAATGAACGAATGGGGTGGGATTACTTCACCAGCACGATATTAGAGGCAAACGAACATTTAGTCAAAGAGTTTTACGCCAATGCTTCCCACATCAAAAAGGATACAAAAGTGACTAAAGTGCGGAACTTGAAAGTGAAGTTTGATGGGAAGATAATCAATGAGTACCTGCGCTTTCTTGAGGAAGGTGAATTATTGTATTTGGAGAAGTTAGTGAAGTTGAAAGCCTACAAGTGTAGGTCGTGCTTTTTGTCCCCTTGAGTTGAAATTTTTCCCCGTAAAAATCCTATGTGTTCTTTATTTATTGCCGAGCTACCGTGGGAACAAATAGAGAACCTGATTCCCTATACTGGCTGGTTTTACAGTCTATTACTAACAGTTGGAACTCATAGAGAATCTAGTTCTCTATATAGTGGGAACTTATCTAGTGTCTCATTTACATACTTGTTTAGTAGTTAGCACTATACCAAACTGATATAAGACAAGATCGCTATACAGTTTGGTTCATCAGTATCTTCAGTGGAAGCTCATAGAGAACCCGATTCTCTATACAGTCTGGTGCACGCTTAGTTTCTAACAATTGGTATCAAAGCAGGTTCTTTCTAAAAGTTTAACACCTAGAAAGGATCAACATGGCTGCTCCACCAAACTTTGAGGAAAGTCAATCAACCAATTGACCACAAAGATTTCAGAAGATGGGTCCAAAAATGGTGGGATCCCAAAGAAAGGAAGTTCCAGCAGAAATTTCAAAGGAAATGATTGTTGTCATAAGTGTAGAAAACCAGGACATTTTATCAAAGACTGTCCTCTCCACAATCAGGTCCATTACAAACACAATGCTGACAAGGTGGGTAAGAGCAACCTGGTCCCCAACAGAAAGTTCAAGAGAAGAGATGTCACTGACAATATTATAAAGCAAGCTCTAGCTGTCTGGGGAGATTCCTCTAGTGAATCTGAGGGTGATAATGAAAAGGAAGACACCTCCATATGGCCGCTGAAAGCAAAGATGAAAAATATGATTCCATATTTGCATTGATGGCAAAATCCGATAAGGATGAAGAAGAAGATGATGATGATGAGGTAAACTTCTTTGATGTTCAAAGAAATCTAAAGTATTATTCTTCGAAAAAACTTATGTCTTTGGCTAATGTTTTAATTGATGCGTATCATAGTCTTATAAATGATAAAGATGCCTTAACTATGGAACTGGGAATAGCAGAACAATCGAGAGAAGATCTAGAAGTTCGGGTTTGTAGACTTAGAAGAAACCATTGAGAGTCTAAAAAAAGAAAAAAATGTATTATCTGAAAAGGTTGTTAACATTGAGCATGAGAGAGATGACCTATTAGTTGTGGGTGTAGACCTAAAGAAAACAATTGGGAACTAAAAATGGAAAGTAGGCCTTGGAACACTCAAAAAGGAAAGAAAGTTGCAAGTGAGGCATACATTAAGCTTGAAAGTGAGTTAAATTTAGTGAAGTCTAGTCTATGTGCTGAGCTTGAGAAAAACAAACAACTTCAAGAAGAACTAGGTAGAGTGAAGAGTGATTTTGAAAAATTACTCAAGTGGACCTGGTCCTCTGATGCTATCACTGCCTTGTACACAAACAATGGGGGAAACAGACAGGGAATCAGGTTCCAAATAGAAAAGACTCCCTGCAAAGCTCATAGCAAGTACGTTATTGTACTTGACAATTGGCTTTGCATTCACTGTGGTAACACTGGGCACTTTAAAGAAAATTGTAAGGTCAAAATTCAGTCTCAACAGAAAAACAAAGTTTTACTGAAAAAGTAACTGCTGCTACGGAACCTGGTCCTTCACATAAAAAAAGTATAATACTTGCTTGGACCAAAAGAGCCCTCATTCACCCCTTTTCTCATTACAAGGACTCTTGTAAAGTTAAAACTCAGTCCTTGCAGAAAAATAATTTTTTTGTTGAAAAGAGGCGTACTGATAAGAAACCTGGTTCCCAGAATAGAAAATATGTGCTGCCTGCATGGGCAAACAAAAGTTTGATCCGCACGTTCTATCATTATAAGGGGCCCAAGCTGGCTTGGGTTCCAAAGTCTAATCATTGATTTAGTGTGAAGGTTGAAGTGATAGGTAGCAGTCAAAAGCAAAAACGATACATGGATAGTGGCTGCTCTAAGTATAAAATTAGAAGAATGAATGATGTACTCTCACTCAAGGCCCTGCAAGGAGGGAGTGTATCCTTTGAAAATAACAAGAAGGGATACATTCTGGGAGTTGGAAGGATCGGGAAGTCTTCCCCACTCTATTGAAAATGCATACTTCGTGAATGGGTTAAAGTATAACTTGCTGGGTATTTCCCAAATATGTGACAAGGGGATCTTAGCTGTCTGAATGCTGCTAATGATAATGCTGAACTATGGCACAGAAGGCTGGGTCATACAAGTTTCACGTTGCTGAACAAATTAGTCAAGAAGGAACTGGTTCGTAATCTGCTTAAAACAAATTTCAAGGAGCATAGAGTGTGTAATGCATGTACTAAGGGAAATATCTGATGTTTCAAATGGCAAGGCTGATATGATGAGCCAGATGAAGGATGCAAGTAAAGACAATATCACATCCTCTTCCACTTCTCAAGAGGAACCTGATACCCCAACTACTACCACTGAAGCTGAAGAAAGAGTTGGAGATACAGTGCAAGGTATTCCACAAGTAACAGATCAAGGAGTGTAGGGAAATCCATTGCAATGCAAGAGGAACTACATCAATTTGAAAGAAACAAGGTATGACACGTGGTACCTAGACCCTCACACAGAACCATCATAGGGACCAAGTGGGTATTTAGGAATAAGCTGGATGAACATGGAAATACTACAAGGAACAAAGCAAGGCTTGCTGTCTAAGTATACAATCAAGAGGAAGGGATCGATTATGATGAGACTTATGCCACAGTAGCTCGCATGAAAGCTACTAGGATCCTCATTGCCTTTGTTTCACATATGGAATTCACCCTGTCACACCTCCTTTTTTACCTACACCCCCGGAAGGGAATATAAAGGGAGTTTTTCCAATAAAAGGACAATCGAAACGAGATTTATTGTTAAAAGATTCAGAGTCGCCACTTGGTAGATTTATGGTGTCCCAACTCACCGGCTCCAATCCCGAATCGAGAAAAAGCTTGACTTTGTTTAACAGTCCGCGAACCAAAAATCCGGGTAAGGAATTCTGTTAACCCGAGAGAAGGTGTTAGGCATTCCCAAGTTCCGTGGTTCTAGCACAGTCGCTCAACTATTATATTCAGCTTTATTATCTGATTTTGATACACGTTTTAACCTATGGTTCAGTTTTAATTTTATAACCGCTTTTATTTAATTTTTAAAGAAAATTGAAACATTATTAAAACACGTTTCGAGCCACGTCACATAAATGCACCCGCGGTTCTTGATATATTTTAATATCGGTAAGAGTTGGACTTGGGTCACATAAATGCACACCCGAATTTAGGAAGGTAAATTAATTAAATACGCGCCTAAAGCAACTACGCGTTAGCAACTTTGCGAGGGCCATGGAAATTTGCTAAATGGCACACCTCGATTTCTAAGAATTCAAAAGAAATAGTTAAATGATGGCCACGTATTTGGAATTTTATTTGGCGCGGCTCACCTCAATTATTTTTAAAAGGGAATTCGCACTAAACTTTGGAGGTCCATGAACTATCCATGTTACATAATATGGCTTGCCTTAATTATTAAAGGGCTTGGCAAATTGGCTAAAAGGCGTAGGAAATTATCGAGTAAAATTCGCAAAACCAGCTTAAACTAATTCGACGATGAGGAATTGGGCCAGCTATCAGAACGAGTTGGCCCAGCACAACCAACAACGAGAAAATTCACGTGGCACAACCTGCCATTTCTTATCTTTCTAATGCTTTCCAGGTTCTGGGCCCAATTGGGCGATGGCTAGGACATCCCAGAACGAATAACACACAAACCAAATCTGTTTTTTGAACTCCATAACCGGGCCAGTTTTTAGGCCCAATCCTCAGAGTTTTAAACTTATGCAAAATCAATTAAGAAACAATTAACCAAATCCATATGCAAATATGAAGCTACACAAAGCATTTAATTCAATCAAACTCCCAGGCTTAAGGGACAAGCCCAAATAGCCATGGTGTTCTACCCTACTCTACCAAAGACCTCAAAGCTTGGGCTTGGGAGCCCAAATATTGCTGAGGTTCGATCAAAGGATCAGACTCGAGTTCTAGTCCATACTAATAGCGAAAATGCTAATTACATTTAACTTACTAATTTTTCCATTCCCAGCGATTGGAGCGTACAGAAATTTTAAATGCCTACTCAAATTATCCGTCAACTGGCACTAAGCTAGAAGTATTGAAATTGATGTAGCAAGAGGAAATTCTGATCTTTATGCAGTCAGTCACCTACGTAATTCTGATTCAACTAGTCATTCACTTAACAAAAATCAATTTTCAGGCTTATACAGACCATCTAAATTCACAAGCAAACCAAAAAACTAACCATCTAGACGGTTTTCCTGATTAGATATAACAATACAAATCCCACCTGCGAAGTGGACAATGCTTCACCATGACAACTCTTAATTTCAAGTTACAGGAAAGCCAATTAATATACCTCAGCGATGTATCCTTATAGCATGTTTAACTGTCCATTCATGCAACTAGAGTTCAGACAACATTACAATACCCAATATTTTGAGATTATATATTAAATGTAGCAACTAATCACACTAAGTTATGAACCAACACTTAGCACAAACCAGAAATCAAACTTAACGAAATGAAGCACCTAATCATACATAATGGTGATAACTAACAGTAACTACATCGGGAATTTAAGATGTCTTATTCAAATTTCAACTTTAATTTCCAAATCTCCATACTTGCTAGTCAATACTCAGTTCCGTGGCAAGTTTTGATAGGGTACCTGAATGACCAGCAAAAGAAAACAGAGCTGAGAGGGAATTCAAAGAAAACAACAGCAACAGACTCAGATCGAAGAAGCAACACTCGAAAACACACTCTAAACCCCAGCAGAAGTCCAAACATGATTAAAACTCGAACTCAATTCATTTTACACTCAAAAGCAAAGCAAAAATTGATTCAGGGAATGCAAACTTTAAGGTCCAAAGCAATAGAACATTGTATGTTTCCTTTTTCAAAAAAAATGTTTCAGCTATTTGTTTTTCTGGAATTCTCTTATCAATTAGGTCTACCTTCTCAGGCAAGAAAAGGGCGCCTTTATAAGCAAGACATTTAGGGCAGCTTCCAAGTCTCAGTTTTTGCAATTAAGACCTTTTGGAATTTTCATTATAGCCTAGATACCCCTAGTTGAAAATTCAGAAGTTCAAATGAGTTCCCTTCCCCAACTTCTTAGAAGCTTCCCATTCAGTTACACAAATATTCCCTTCCCAATTTCCTAAACTACCCCTCGAACCCTGATTATTTACCCTCCCAGCCTAGCAGAACCCGGGTCCAAATGACCCAAGTGAATGGGTCTGAACTAGACCCAATTCAAATCCTTCTTGGGCTGGTCTTTAAGAATCGTTTGAGATCAATCAAAGATTCAACATTCTAAACAAAGCTGTCCTAAAATTAACTAGGAGAAAGAAGAGATGGGAACTTTAAACCAAAGCCCAAAACCAAAACAGAAAACGAGAATGATTTACCTAATTCTAAACAGACAACAATATAATTAAGCTAATTATTAGACAAATCATGCATGAATAACAACAAGCATACTATGAAAACACAAACACAGAAACGCGAGAACGATGACTTTAGAAGACAGCAAAAATACAAAGAAAGAACCAACCAAAATGTAAAGATACCTAAACGGACTGGCCAAGCCGCGGAGTTCTTCTTCATACTCTCGATTTTGACCGAAAAGGGTCTCAATCATGTGTTTTCAAATGAAAACACCTGAACAAGGCCCATTTTGGTCTTAATCGGCACCAAATCTACCGATTCTGGAGCTCGATATTTTTTAGGTCTCATCTTCAACTTAAGATTCGACGAGCTCGGGACATGTTCGAGGGAAACCAATGGTGGATTAGGTGTAAGGGGGGCGTGGGGGTTATGGAGTGTTATTTTGGGGATGATTGGATGAGTTGGAGTTTTGGTCGTTTTTTCGATCCAAGTTTGAGAGGTTGGGCTAGGATTCGAGAGTGGGGATTTGAAGATTTGGAAAGAGGAGAAGGAGGAGAATCAGTGGTGTAAAAATGGGGTCGATTGGAGTACCGCTGCCGGCGGAGATGATTTCCGGCAGGCGGTTCACGGCGGAGGCAGAGGGTTCAGCGAAGGAGATGAAATGGAGACGGCGTTTGGTTGGGGCTCTGAGAGAGATGAGAGACGAGACGGGGTAGGGGGCGATGGATTTGGACATATATATATATATATCAACAAGACCCCTAGTTCCCAGCCGTTGGATCTAAAGGAAATCAACGACTGGGATTTACGCTCATCAAAACGGGGTCGTTTAGTTTAGTAGGGGGAAACCGGATGGGGACGGGTTTGGGCTGAGTTTTGACTGGGTTTCGGGGTGAAATTGTTTGGGCCTGGGGTTTGCAGCCCAAACCAGCCTTTACTTCTTTTTCATTTGTTTTCTTTTCATTCTTTTTTCATTTTCTTTTTGTTTCTTTTTAAATTAAAATTAAAAATAATCCTAAATTAATCAAATTATCCTATTACATAAATTAACTCTAAATAACAATTAACACAAATAATTAAAAATCAAATTCAAAGAAAACTACCAAAATTAAAAAATTAAAATTAAAGGGCAAAAATGAAATATATATAATAGGATATATATATATATATATTCACTTTTATAAAACCACTAAATTATTAATTAATTCAATAATGCAAAATTAGATCCTAAATGCAAATGAAGCGTATTTTTGTATTTTTCATTAATTAAACAAAATTAAAAATGCATAGACAAATGCAAACAATTGTCAGAAAATGCCACAAAATCCTCAAAAATTGCAAATAATGAAAAGAAGTTATTTTGTTTTGAATTTATAGAAGTAATTCATATATAGGGCAAAAATCACGTGCTCACAACTGCCCCTCTTTGCCCGAAAACATGAAGAGTTTTCGTGCAAAAATAAAGTGAACGGATACGAGCGATTTTTGCCCATTTGAATATTCCGTGGGAAGCATTTTTGAAAGATTTGACCGCACCCTACTTCCGAGATTGTCTACATATCCTTGGCTAAAAAAGAATCAGGTCAGTGTAGTTCAGGAATGTTTGGTAGCTGGGACAACCATGAAGCTGTGATTTCACTGTTGCTACTGCTGCTGCTACTGCTTACTGCATCCCCTTATTACACCATGATAAAATAAAAAGAAGCTAGACTATACTATGATCTATGCATTACAAAATCCTATCTATATCTTCAAACTTGCTCCTGTGGTTCTTGCTGCCTTGTTGACTTGTATTCTCCCGGTGGAATCCCTTTGTTGCCGCCTTGAATTGTAATCTGAGATGTTCTCCATTTATTCAGGTGGATGCCTGACTACCAATTACACTTTGAGATGTTTTTCCTTTCTCTAGGTGGACACTTGACTGCTGAACTTGAATGTATTCCCTGCTCTCCAGGCGGGCTCCTGACTGCTAAACTTGAATATATTCCCTACTCTCCAGGCGGGCTCCTGACTGCTGACTGGAAATGTATTCCCTGCTCTCCAGGCGGGCTCCTGACTTCTAACTTGAAATGTATTCCTTGCTTTCCAGGAGGGCTCCTGACTTCTAACTTGAAATGTATTCCCTGCTCTCCAGGCGGGCTCCTGATTGCTAAACTTGAAATGTATTCCCTGCTCTCCAGGCGGGCTCCTAACTTCAACAAAATAGACAAAAACAAAGAAAATTTTCTTCCCCAGTTTGGTGGCTGGGCACAGATGTGAGTGTAAAACTGAATCATATTGCCAAGTATTACTAAGAATTTGAAAGCTAGGTCCCATTATTCAGGGGGGGGGGGTCCTGACAACTCTTACCTAAATGAAAATTTTAAATCTAAGTTATATCTTCTACAGGTGTGACTTTTGCTAAATCTTGCTATCTAAGAGGATCTTTAAACTACATCCCCATTATCCAGGAGGGTCTTGAAAATCAAAAGTCAAATTTTATCTTAAGGGTGACGCTTTTATGACTGAATTATACTACCCTACAGCAGATTTTACACTAAATGTTGTTATCTAATCGAAATCTTAAAGCTAAGTCCCATTATTTAGGAGGGTCCTGAGAACTCATAATTGAATTTTATCTTGAACATGCAAACTTCTAAACCTGCTTATATTCCTTTGGGATACATTTATGCTAGATTACGCTATTTCTAAACTTTACGCTAGGTCCCATTTTCCAGGAGGGTCCTGAAATCAAAAATCAAACCTGTTTGGTGACTGCCTTTCTCCACGGAGGGTTTCTCCGAAACAACCAAAATTTCCTGCCCCTGTTTTTATCAAAGAAAAATCTTGTCAGTTTAAAATGTGGTGGTTGGTTGATGGCATTCTTTGCTAAAGGTTTCTCTGCTGCATTGTTTTGTTTTGACTGGCTTCCCCGAACTGGCTCTGAATCGCTTGACTTTCCGACTGACTTTCAAAACCCTATGACCCTGAATGACCCGAGTGTTCTATACCTGAACCGTTATTTCACACCTCTGACCCCTTAACGGAACCTCTGCATCTCCCATGAAATTACCAAATCATTTTGCCATTGGAACTCTTGCTGGCACTTTACCCACTTTACATCATGCTATCTTTGGTATGCTCTGGCCGCACTGTGCTTTGCAGTCTTGAAGCTGGTAGTGAGCTTTGAAATTCCTTCTTATTTTCTTAAACAGAACTGTCATTGGGAATATCTTAGAGAAATAAACCCAAAAGAAATGAAATACAATGACTTTCGGAATTAAGGGTAAGGAAATCCGAAACTGGAAGACTATCTGAAGAGGAAAAAGAAAAAGGACTTATCAGAGTGGAGCAGCCGACACCAATGATCATGACACGCATTTTGGATTACCCGGCTCAATCTATCCAACCAATCAACTTCCAATTGCCACACTTTGTTGCCCCGGAATTTCCATAACCTGATTTCTTCAACCAAATCATGACCTTGTTCATCCTGCGGTGCCTTGGAAGGTTTCCACGAGCAGACCTCTCTCATCTGTTCATCTTTCAACTCACTTTCGCCTTACGGTGCCCGTGAGGGTTTTCACCAATAAGACTCTCTCATTTTTGATTTCTCTCAACTCCCGTCGCTTTATGGTGCCCGTGAGGGTTTTCACCAATAAGACTCTCTCATTTTTATTTCTCTTAGCTCTCGTCATCTTACGGTGCCTGTGAGGATTTTCACCAATAAGACTCTCTCATTTTTTATTTCTTTTCCCTCTTTGGACCAGAGTGTTGCCCCTGATGTGAATCACCGCTACCTGCTTGCCTTGGCATTTCTTGAAGACTGATCAGAAGGTCTTTCTTTGGACAGTAATGTGGGCTTTTGGATGGGGTTAGAAAGAAAGGGCATAAAAGGCTCAAAACAACTCATCATGGGTTCAAAATTTCAACTTTCGGAACCAGATTTCTTACAACAACCACAACTTTTGTCCCAGTTTCTTGCTTGGGGACTTTTGGATTTTTATTTTAATGGGACCGAACCGTGAGGCTACCTATGTATCCTTAAAAGGAATCAGGTCGAATGTAGTTCATGTCATAGACATTACTTTGTTGTTGTGATTTTTCTTTTTCTCTTTCTTTGCTCTCTCTTTTGCTTTCTTTTTCCCTTTTGTTGTTTTTCTTCCTCTTTTTATTTTCTTTTCATTCTTTTCTTTCTATTTTTCTCTCCTTCCTTTACTTATCTTTTACGCTTGTGTTTCTAATATTTGTTACTGATTCTGAAAGAGGGGTATGAAAGAAAACAAATAAGGCTCAAAAGGGGTGACAAGGGATAAAGTGTTTAGATAGAAAAACAAAATGCCTTCGTCATTTCAATATTCGAGACATGCCAAATACAAACAAGTACAATCAAAGAAAGAAATCATACATAGTATCTCTTGACTGCATCAGAATTGATAGCCATTTCTACACATTTGCCTTCTACATCTGTCAAATACAATGCACCATTGGATCACACTCTATTTACAACGAACGGCCCCTGCCAATTTGGGGTGAATTTTCCTTTTGCTTCAACCTGATGAGGAAGAATGCGTTTTAATACTAACTGTCCCACTTCAAACTTCCGTGGACGCACCTTCTTATTGTATGCTCTTGCCATTCTCTGTTGATACAACTGGCCATGACACACTGCTGCCAGTCTCTTCTCATCGATCAAACTCAATTGTTCCAAGCGGGTTTTGACCCACTCCTCATCATCGATCTCAGCCTCCGTGACAATTCGAAGGGATTGAATTTCCACTTCTGCGGGTATCACTGCTTCGGTGCCATACACCAACAAATAAGGAGTCGCCCCTACTGAAGTACGGACAATAGTGCGATAACCCAACAATGCAAACGGTAGCTTTTCATGCCACTGCCTAGAACCTTCCACCATTTTTCGAAGTATCTTCTTTATATTCTTGTTGGCCGCCTCAACTGCTCTGTTTGCCTTAGGGCGGTATGTGGTAGAATTGCGATGTGTAATCTTGAACTGCTGACATACCTCTTCTATCAGATAACTATTGAGATTAGCCCCATTGTCTGTAATAATCACCTTCGGTATCCCGAACCGGAAAATGATATTTGTATGCACAAAATCAACCACCGCCTTCTTGGTTACAGACTTGAATGTTTTAGCCTCTACCCACTTGGTGAAATAATCAATGGCCACCAGAATAAACCTGTGACCGTTGGACGCTGCTAGCTCGATTGGTCCAATGACATCCATTCTCCAAGCAACAAAAGGCCATGGTGCAGACATTGTATGTAATTCAGATGGTGGAGAATGAATCAAATCTCCATGCACTTGGAACTGATGACATTTACGCACGAAACTGATACAATCTCGCTCCATAGTGAGACAATAATAACCTGCCCGGAGAATCTTCTTTGCCAGCACATACCCACTCATGTGCGGTCCACAGACTCCAGAATGTACTTCGGTCATGATAGCCTCGGCCTGTCTGGCATCTACACATCTTAATAACCCAAGGTCTAGAGTTCTTTTGTACAAAACTCCTCTACTAAAGAAAAATCCACTTGCCAAGTGACGAATTATTCTCTTTTGATCACATGTGGCTTGTACCAGATATACTCCCCTTCGGATGTATTCTTTGATATCGTGAAACCAAGGCTCCCCATCGAGCTCTTCCTCCACCATATTACAATAAGCATGCTGATCGCGGACCTGAATATGCAACGGGTCAACATAAGCCTTATTCGGATGATGTAACATCGATGCCAGAGTAGCCAAAGCATTAGCGACCTCATTATGAATCCTCGGAATATGCCTGAACTCTATTGCTTGAAACCGTTGGCAAAGATCATGCAAACATTTCCGGTATGGTATGAGTTTTAAATCCCGTATTTCCCATTCTCCCTGAATCTGATGCACCAGAAGGACCGAGTCACCCAAGACCAAGACTTCCTGGACACCCATATCCACAGCCATCCTTAAACCCAAAATGCATGCCTCATACTTAGCCATGTTGTTAGTACAGTAGAACCGAAGTTGAGCCGTAATAGGGTAATGATGCCCTGTTTCAGAAATAAGTACTGCTCCTATCCCAATGCATTTCATGTTTGCAGCCCCATCAAAGAAAAGTTTCCATCCTGGCTTTTCAATCTGTTCTGATTCATCAATGTGCATTACCTCTTCATCAGGGAAGTAAGTCTCAAAGGCTCATATTCTTTATCTACAGGATTCTTAGCCAAATGGTTGGTCAATGCTTGTGCTTTCATTGCAGTCCTAGTCACATAGATGATGTCAAATTCTGTGAGCAAGATTTTCCACTTTGCGAGCCTCCCTATGGGTATAGGCTTCTGAAAGATATACTTTAACGGATCCAAATGAGAGATGAGGTAAGTAGTGTAAGATGACAAATAATGCTTCAACTTTTGTGCCACCCAAGTGAGGGCGCAACATGTCCTCTCAAGATGAGTGTACTTAACCTCGTAAGTTGTGAACTCCTTGCTGAGATAATAAATGGCCTACTCCTTCCTGCCGGTAATGTCATACTGGCCCAACACACAACCAAATGAACTGTCCAGGACCGTCAAATACAGAAGCAAAGGTCTCCCTGGTTCTGGCGGGACCAACACAGGTGGGTTTGATAAGTACCCCTTTATCTTATCAAATGCTTCCTGACATTCATCTGTCCACTTGACTGCAGCATCTTTCTTTAATAGTTTGAAGATAGGCTCACAAGTTGTCGTGAACTGAGCAATAAACCGGCTGATGTAATTCAATCTCCCTAACAGACTCATCACCTCAGTCTTGTTCTTTGGAGGTGGAAATTCCTGGATGGCTTTGATTTTTGACGGGTCTAATTCAATGCCTCGGTGGCTGACTATGAATCCCAACAACTTTCCAGACGGAACACCGAACGCGCATTTTGCAGGACTGAGCTTGAGATTGTACCTGCGAAGCCTTTGGAAGAACTTTCTTAGATTTCTGACATGGTCAGACTGCTTTCTAGACTTTACAATCACATCATCCACATAAACCTCGATCTCCCTGTGTATCATGTCGTGGAATATGGTCGTCATTGCCCTCATGTAGGTTTCCCCAACATTTTTCAAATTAAATGGCATGACCCGATAGCAGTACGTTCCCCATGGCATGATAAATGTTGTCTTTTCTGCATCTTCTTCATCCATTAAGATCTGGTGGTAGCCCGCATAACAATCCACAAAAGAACCAATCTCATGTTTGCACAATTGTCGATCAATATATGGATGTTCGGCAGTGGGAAGTTATCCTTGGGACTCGCCTTGTTGAGGTCTCGATAACCAACACACACCCTGGTCTTGCCATCCTTCTTCGGCATAGGCACTACATTGGCTAACCAAGTGGGATACCGAGTGACCCGAATGACCTTGTCCTCAAACTGTTTGGTGACCTCTTCCTTAATTTTCACACTCATATCAGTTTTAAATTTCCTCAACTTCTGCTTGACAGGGGGAATGCCGGATCAGTGGGCAATTTGTGAATCACCAAACCAGTGCTTAGACCTGGCATGTCGTCATAGGACCATGCAAAAATATCTTTATACTTGAACAGTATTTTAATTATCTCCTCTCTGAGTTGTGGTTCAAGATGGACACTTATTTTAGTTTCCCGGACATTATCTTGGTCCCCTAAATTGATTGCTTCTGTATCACTCAGGTTAGGCTTGGGTTTTTCTTCAAAATGGCTTAATTCTTTACTAATCTCTTCAAAGGCTTCATCCTCATCATATTCTGATTCAACATCACACTCTATTTCTTGAATTACTATTTCAGAATTAGATTGGCTTTTAATACTGGGCCGGAGATTCCGCATGCATGTCATATCATTGAAGCCAGCATAAAAAGAACGGTACAAGGAAGAAAAGAAAAACAAAAATAAAACTATCAGGAAGGGAGAAAAAGAAAAATTGCATTTCATTGAAATTAGAGATAACATGGCTTATACATATAAACAGACGAAACATAGAATCTGAACCACAACCCTGGGATAATCCAGATAAACTGAAAGAAAATCAAAGCAAACTACCAAAACTCCTTCCTGGTGGGGAGAGAGGTAGCTTCCCAATTGTTAATCTTTGCACTGGGCCCAACAAATTGCACATCCGCCTTGCTATAACTCTCTCCAGCTTCCACCGTGTTCACTTCGTCGAATATCCTCTTGAACGTTTCTATCAAATCTCCATCCATATCAACCACCAAACTGGGAACCGTTGTCACTGGGCGATTTCTGGTACCAGGCCTGACAAATGATCTGGAAAGATGCGGGACTGGCTTTGGAAGGGTCCATGCTCTCTGTTTCATTTTTCTGGCTCTTCTCACGTCTGCGACTGTGGGCTTGAACCCCAAACCAAATGTATCCAAGTTTTTAGAAAGAGAAACCGGCTGTACGATACCTTGCAGAGATGCACCCAAATCCTTGCCCGGCACAAAACCATTTTTCAACATTTCAACGGCTACCATGACTGATGCAGGAGCTACCCTTGGAGTCGGCACGCACTTCCCTTCAGGAATTTTCTCTACTGATACCGTGTCAAAAACCTGATAAACCCATGGCCCCTTGTCGTCTTCAACCTCTATGAGCGGAACAATGGCATCATTGGGAACACACAAATTATCTTCACCGTGTACAACAATTCCCTGTCGATCCCATTCAAACTTGACCATTTGATGCAGAGTAGACGAGACCGCTTTGGCAGCATGTATCCAGGGTCGCCCTAACAGCAGATTGTAAGAAACAGCCACGTCGAGCACCTGGAATTCCATAGTAAATTCAACTGGCCCTATTGTGAGCTCAAGCACTATGTCCCCGACTGAATATTTCCCTCCACCATCGAATCCCCGAATGCAGATACGATTCTTGTGAATTCTTTCATCCTCCACTTTCAACTTGTTCAGAGTGGAGAGAAGACAAATGTTCGCACTAGACCCATTGTCAACCAGTACCCGAGTAACCACAGAATCTTCGCATTTCACCGTCAGATAGAGGGCTCTATTATGCTCAGTACCCTCCACGGGCAACTCATCATCAGAAAAAGTGACTCTGTTTACCTCAAATATCTTGTTAGCTATCTTTTCCAAGTGGTTTACTGAGATTTTGTCAGGAACGTGGGCTTCGTTCAAGATCTTCATCAAAGCCCGACGGTGCTCGTCTGAATGGATCAATAATGATAAGAGCGAGATCTGAGCCGGTGTCTTTCTTAACTGCTCCACAATGGAATAGTCCTATACTTTCATCTTTCTCAGAAATTCTTCTGCTTCTTCCTTGGTCACAACTTTCTTCATCAACACTGGATTATCTTTTGAGGTCTTAGCTTTTCTCGACTCTTCGGGGGCAAAGCATCTCCCCGATCGAGTCAAACCATGCGTCTCACACACTTCTTCTTTAACCTCTTTCCCCTTGTAAGTTACTGTCACTCATTGATAATTCCACGGGACCGCCTTGCTACTGACTATCGGTAATTGAGTTACCGGTTTGATAATAACAGGATCTGTGCTGGCACCCTTCACAATTACCACAGGCTTGTTTGTCATTCCTAGCATAACCACTTTCGCTCTTTCATGTTTCCCTGCAATGTCACTTGAGGACCCCTTCTTGATCACCGCAGATGGTTCACTATTTGACCCGTTCAACTTGATCACACACTTCTCACTTGTTGACTTTTCAGACGGCTTGGCTTCACTAGCCCGAATCATCATGACCGTTTGCGAAGGCTTCTTGGGCTCCCCTCCCTTATGCACAATGTCCATCATATTTGTCTCATGATGGGCCGGCAACGGGTTCTTGTTGATATTGGGTGCCTCTGCGGCTTGGACCTCAATCCGATTAGCATCAATGAGCTCGTGAATAGCTATTTTCAATTTCTAGCATTTCTCTGTGTCATGACCCGGGGTCCCTGAACAATACTCACAACTCATCGTGCGGTCAAGATTTTTGGGAGGGGGATTTGGTAGTTTAGCCTCGATCGGATTCAACATACCCAACTGTCTCAATCTGTGGAATAGACTAGTATATGATTCTTCCAATGGAGTGAAAGTCCTCTGCTTCTGCAACCTCTCATTCTTAAAGGCTTGATTTGGCCGAAAACCTATTCCAGGGGGATTTCTATAGGCTTTTGGGGGTGGATGGGTATTTTGTGGAGCTGGGTACGAATTTTATGGAACTGGTGCACGCCATTGTGCATGAGCAGGAGGTTAGGTATAGGTTTGTGCGTGAAGGACAGAAAAATGGGGATCTGGCGGTGGGTAGTAGTGTTGTGGTGGGCTATATAGGGTATGAGGGTAAGTTTGGTGATAGGGTCGAAGCGGGTTCTAGTAACATGGAAGGTTCCTGGATTTGACCCAAGCTCTCGACTCAACTGTCGCAACATCCTCTTTCTTCTTCTTCTCGAGCACACCCCCAGTACCGTTTTGAATAGCCTGGGTGGTCGCTTTGATTGCTGAATAACTCATGATCTTGTTGGACTTGAGTCCCTCCTCGACCATGCCTCCCATTTTTACAACCTCATTAAAGGACTTGCCCACTGCTGACGCCAAATAACCGAAATAAGTGGGCTCCAAAGCCTGCAAGAAATAATCAACCATCTCACTTTCTTTCATTAGAGGGTCAACCCTCTCTTCTTGCTCTCTCCAACGGAACCCATATTCTCTGAAACTCTCACTGGGCTTTTTCTCGATCTTCGTCAATGACAGTTGGTCTGGAATAATTTCAAGATTGTACTAAAAATGGCAGGCAAAGGCTTGGGCCAAATCGTCCCATGTGTACCACCTGTTGTGATATTGTCTGGTATACCATTCTAACGCCGATCCACTCAGACTTTGGCTGAAATATGCCATCAGCATTTCATCTCTTCTGCCTGCTCCTCTCATCTTGCTACAAAATCTTCTTAGGTGTGCTACTGGGTCACCATGCCCGTCGTACAGATCAAACTTGGGTATTTTGAACCCTGCTGGTAACTGAACATCTGGGAACAAACATAAATCCTTATAGGCCACACTTACTTGACCTCTCAATCCCCTCATATCTCTGAATGATTATTCTAAGCTTTTGACCTTTCTGATCATCTCCTCATGTTCAAGATTTTTGGGTGGTTTCTCGGTTTCTGCCGGGAGATCAAGATGAGGGGTGTAAGAATATGGTTCTGGAACTTTGAAGGTGGGTTCAGGGGGATAATACTGGTTGTCGTGAGTCTGGAACAGAGGTTCACTGGAAGATCGGTGTAACGTAGTAGGTGGAAGTGCCACAAAGATAGGTGTGATGGGTGTGGGAAGGTGCAGGACTTGTCTAGGTGGAGGAGCTTGTGATTTATGGGAAGTGGTGCCGTGGCATTGTTGGTAGAGGGGAAAGGCTGTAGATGAGTTCACAGTGGGAGGTTCTTGAGGTTGAGCCAATGGTGGGATATAAGCAGGGTTGGTGGGATAAATCGGTGGTAGATGCCCCTTTGCCCAGGCTTGGTACATTTCAGCCATTTTTTGCTTTAACTTATACATCTCTTCCCTCATCGCATTAATATCCAATTCTTCCGCTTCTTTTGACGAGTCGACAATACTTGTCTCCGGTTCTTGGTTGGCCATATTCAGCCTGTCTTTTGATCGGGTGTTGTATGAGTGAGTTTCCAGAATGCCAATCAACTAACCACCTGCCTGAACTCAATACATCAACAACAGCCTTGTTAGTGGTTAGGGCTTTAACAAATTGGTAACCGCACATTTGGGGAATGAATTCACCTAAGCAGTTAACCGTTTCTATCATACATTTGATCGGCTGCTTGCGTCATCCCGGCTTTTCCATTTACAACTTCCCTTCTTTTTCTCTTTCTTTTCATTCTGGCCTTTGCTCTTCTTTGTTTTTATCCTCTCATTTCCCTCTTGTTTTGCCATTGTTTCTTTCTCTTGATTTTTTTATTCTTCTTCTTTTTCCTTTCTTTTCCTCTCTTGTTTTCCTCTCTCTTTTCGTTTTTCTTCTTTTTCTCTTTTCTTTCTCTTTTGGTTATGGTCGAATCCTATGGAGATTGCCTACGTATCATGACCCCTCATGAATCAGACCGAGCGTAGTTCTAGAAGATAAGTGTGAAAGTAAATAATAAAACATTTTTTGGGATTTTCAATTTTCATAAAAGCAAATGCTTTGATTACAAAGACTCAGAACTGACAGACTCCAAGGGAAACTAACAAACGCTGATGAAAAGACGAAATACAGACTCCGAAAATAAACTATCATACTCAAAAGAAGAAAATGCAGGCTCGAAAACAAATGACAGACTCCAGCAGAAAGGAAATACAGACTCAACACAACTGACAGACTCTAACGGAAAAGGAAATACAAACTCAAATGAAAAATCATGAATACATCAATGCTTCTGGTGCCCGCATGACATCATTCGGTCTCGCCGCGAGCCTATATGCAAGATCCCTTTGAAGTCGATCCAAGTCACTCATTATCTGCTTAATAAATGTCATCACTGTCGTGAAGAAGGTGGTGCGAGTCATATCCTCACAGACTTGGCACTTCATAACAATGTAATTGGAGATGTTTCTAATTCTCTCTCTTATGACACCTTTTTCTTGTAACAAATGCCCGATATGCTGGGCCCTGGCCTCCAAAGTTTGCTCGGCCACTTGATTCTGCTCCTGAAGTTGTTGCAAATCTATTTCTAATTGTGCCAATGCTGTATAACAATGCTCTCTTTCTACCTTGAAGTCTTTAGCCTATTTGATCATTTTGTTTTCCATGGCTATAACCCTTTTCTTTAATCTCGCGACCTCATTGTCATACTTTTCTTTCAACTGCTTAACCAGGCGTGCTCGTTCATCCGCGTTTTTAGCCAATTGCTTTCGAACTCTGGCTAGTTCACTTTCTGTTTTGTTCAAATCAAAACTATAGTCACTCACTTTCTGCCTTAGGTTATTTATGAGTTTTTCATCTTTGGCACTTTGGGCGGGGTTCTTTGCCTCTATTTTCATTTTTTGAATTTGGGTTCGAAGGGCCTCATTTTTTTTGGCTAGCTTTTTCTTTTCACCTTCGTCTGCCGTTGTTTGCAAGCTATTCTCGAATTGAAGTTCTTTAACTTGTTTTTCCAACCTTCCTATTGTGGCCCTGAACTCATTCTCCTTATCCAACCAAGCTCATTATTCTTGTGACGCCTCGACGAATTCCTGAAGATGGGGTCTTTTGGCCGGCCTCCCAAATTCAATTTCTCTCCTATACCAAGCAAGGCACCCTGGTGAAACCTCACCTTTGGATCCATCACGTACATAGGTATTGGCTATTAAGTATTGACATTCGCTCCAAATTTGGCGGACTGTTGCTTCATGAAACTGACCGTTAAGTCCGATCTCGACTACTTGGGCACTAAGATCTACATCTCTCGGAACTCTCTGGCATCTTCCCAGCTGCCTCAAAACCCGATATGGAGCATAAGGCTGGATACTCCTGAGTCCCATCAAGAGGAAATGACGCCCGGTGGCTGGCATGTATATGACCTCATCCACAGACAGCCATCCAAATGTCCACCCTATTTGGTTTGCAGTGATGGAACGGAGGCGCGCTACCCACTCTGTGACCCCCTCAGGCAGGCTGATCCCGTTAACCCTTGTGTAAAATTCTTCTACACATGTTTTCTCTGTCGACCCATAGCTCATAAATTGAGGACAATGGCATAAGTGTTCGATCATCCACATCTGCAACAACACGTTGCACCCCTCGAAAAAGTCTCCTCCGGCTTTGCAGGCTGTGAGAGCGCGGAAGATTTCAGCTACTATCATGGGTGCGAGGGTGTTGTTGGTCTGAGTAAGCAATGTGCTGACAACTCCGGCTACTCGTATGTCAATATTCCCATCTTTTCTAGGAAACACTAAAATTCCCAAAAAGACCACCATAAATGCGAAACACATGTGTTCTTCCCACTTAAGGCGGTTTCCTTTGGTGCAGATTTTATTTTCCGGCTTGTTGAACCCTCATACATGACCATATCTGTTGTGTATAAACTGCAAAGTACAAAAACCAGCTGCTAAGTCTAGGTTGTGGACCCCCTGCTTATTTTTAAAAAGTCTAAGAACCTGTGTACGACTACGGCCCTTGGAGCAATCAGGTACTGGTGTCTCAGGGGAACTTTGGGATTCCCAATATATCCGGCTATTTCTTCCAGTGTTGGGGTAAGTTCAAAATCTGAGAAATAAAATACGTTGTGGGCCGGGTCCCAAAATGTAACCAACGCCTTTATGATGTCTCCCCTAGGAATAATCTTCAGCAACCCAGTGAGGCCTCCCAAGTATAGATTGACCGTGTCTTGTCCCGATTTACCCAGATCATCCTACCACATATGCAACTCCAAAGGGATCTTGTTCACGATTGTTTTTGGCAAATTCTGACTTGTGCTCATTCTGCACATTTATTAGGGTGGTTAAGAAAAAATCACGATTCAATTGACTCAAAAACAAATTGACACTTTTTTTTCAAATTAAATAAAATCCTGTTTTGCAAATACGGCCTTTCAGCCCCTCAAAGACGAGGATTTTAAGGCTGTGTTGGCTAATAGTGAAAACCTTGAATAATGGCCACAAGCGGCTGTTCTTGCAAAAGCAGCCTTCCGGCGCCCTTTTAGGGACATTCGACTATTTTTGACAAGAATGGCATCACCCTAATTATTTTCAAATAAAAGTAAATTTTTTGTTCTTTTGGCTATTTTCGCAAAAAGGAAGTTGGACCCGATGGGGGTTACCTACGTATCTCACCCCCTGTGAGAATCAAACTGGCGTAGTTCTGGCATTTTTTTTAAAAAAAAAGCATACCAACTTCTCTTTTTTCTTTTCCAAAAACACAAAGATTTTCCTTTTTCTTTTTTTTTCTTTTCTTTAAAAACCACAAAATTCCTTTTTTTTTCTCTTTTTTTTTTCAAAATTTCGGAGAGTTTCGGTATGTTTTGGGACATTGGTTTTTCAAAACAGACACTTATCCCTCTCAACCCTCTCATTAACCCTTCTAATTTTTCCTTATAAGCCGGTCAACATGCAAATCCGAAGAAAATGAATGCACAAGTAGCAAGTAAGATGAATCATAATGGTCTTTACATTTCGGGTACACCTGTCCTATACATATCCAACCCTTGTGTTGAGTCTCCAAAGTCAAAATGCACATGATGCAAGCAAACGTTCCTACTAGGGATCACACATGAGGCTGAGTTATTCTAGGTTCAAAACCTGGGTATATATTCTAGACTGTGTACCCGAGCAGACAACTCGAGCCGAGGAGGGGGCTACGTACCGGGAACCAAAAGGCCATCCGGCTTAGTAACTTGTCCGAGCCTCTTTCTTATTTCAAGGTATGACATTAACAGAATAGGGAGTCTTGACCAGCGAGCACATCTCCGAAGATGAGAAGAGAAGGGTTTCGTAGCAGTTTATATACAATTCAGATAATATCAAAGTGGTAAAAAGTATCACTTAGCACATTAGGCCTAAACATGTAACAAAATCAGATAAAGCCAAATATAACAATTTATCTAAGCTCAAATTCTGAACCCTGAACCAGAGATTCTGGGTTCGATCCCCAGCAGAGTCGCCAGAGCTGTCACACCTCTTTTTTACCTACACCCCCGGAAGGGAGTATAAAGGGAGTTTTCCAATTAAAGGACAATCGAAATGAGATTTATTGTTAAAAGATTCAGAGTCGCCACTTGGGAAATTTATGGTGTCCCAAGTCACCGGTTCCAATCCTGAATCGAGGAAAAGCTTAACTCTGTTTAACAGTCCGCGAACCAGAAATTCAGGTAAGGAATTCTGTTAACCCGGGAGAAGGTGTTAGGCATTCCCGAGTTCCGTGGTTCTAGCACGGTCGCTCAACTGTTATATTCAGCTTTATTATCTGATTTTTGATACACGTTTTAACCTATGGTTCAGTTTTAATTTTATAACCGCTTTTATTTAATTTTTAAAGAAAATTGCAACGTTATTAAAACATGTTTCGAACCACGTCACATAAATGAACCCGCGGTTCTTGACATATTTTAATATCGTTGAGACTTGGATTTGGGTCACATAAATGCGCACCCGAGTTTAGGAAAGTAAATTAATTAAATACGCGCCTAAAGCAACTTTGCGAGGGCCATGGAAATTTGTTAAATGGCGCGCCTCGATTTCTAAGGATTCAAAAGAAATAGTTAAATGATGGCCACGTATTTGGAATTTTATTTGGCACGGCTCACCTCAATTATTTTTAAAAGGGAATTCGTATTAAACTTTGGAGGTCCATAAACTATCCATGTTACATAATATGGCTTGCCTTGATTGTTAAAGGGCTTGGCTAATTGGCTAAAAGGCGTAGGAAATTATCGAGTCAAATTCGCAAAACCAGCTTAAACTAATTCGACGATGAGGAATTGGGCCAGCTATCAGAACGAGTTGGCCCAGCACAACCAACAGCGAGAAAATTCACGTGGCACAGCCTGTCATTTCTTATCTTTCTAATGCTTTCCAGGTTCTAGGCCCAATTGGGCAATGACAAGGACGTCCCAGAACGAATAACACACAAACCAAATCTGTTTTTTGAACTCCATAACTGGGCCAGTTTTTAGGCCCAATCCTCAGAGTTTTAAACTTATGCAAAATCAATTAAGCAACAATTAACCAAAACCATATGCAAATATGAAGCTACACAAAGCATTTAATTCAATGAAACTCCCAGGCTTAAGGGACAAGCCCAAATAGCCATGGCGTTCTACCCTACTCTACGAAAGACCTCAAAGCTTGGACTTGGGAGCCCAAATATCGCTGAGGTTCGATCAAAGGATCAGACTCGAGTTCGAGTCCATACCAATAGCGAAAATGCTAATTACATTTAACTTGCTAATTTTTCCATTCCCAGCGATTGGAGCGTATAGAAATTTCAAATGCCTACTCAAATTACCCGTCAACTGGCACTAAGATAGAAGTATTGAAATTGATGTAGCAAGAGGAAATTCTGATCTTTATGCAGTCAGTCACCTACGTAATTTTGATTCAACCAGTCATTCACTTAACAAAAATCAATTTTCAGGATTATACAGACCATCTAAATTCACAAGCAACCCAAAAAACTAACCATCTAGATGGTTTTCCTGATTAGATATAACAATACAAATCCCACCTGCGAAGTGGACAATGCTTCACCATGACAACTCCTAATTTCAACTTACAGGAAAGCCAATTAATATACCCCAGCGATCTATCCTTATAGCATGTTTAACTGTCCATTCATGCAACTAGAGTTCAGACAACATTACAATACCCAATATTCTGAGATTATACATTAAATGTAGCAACTAATTACACTAAGTTATGAACCAGCACTTAGCACAAACCAGAAATCAAGCTTAACGAAATGAAGCACCTAATCATACATAATGGTGATAACTAACAGTAACTACATCAGGAATTTAAGATGTCTTATTCAAATTTCAACTTGAATTTCCAAATCTCCATACATGCTAGTCAATACTCAGTTCCGTGGCAAGTTTTGATAGTGTACCTGAATGATCAACAAAAGAAAACAAAGCTGAGAGGGAATTCAAAGAAGACAGTAGCAGCAGACTCTGATCGAAGAAGCAGCACTCCAAAACACACTCTAAACCCCAACAGAAGTCCAAACCAGATTAAAACTCGAACTCAATTCATTTTACACTCAAAAGCAAAGTAGAAATTGATTCAGGGAATGCAAACTTTAAGGTCCAAAGCAATAGAACAGTGTATGTTTCCTTTTTCAAAAAAAATGTTTCAGCTGTTTGTTTTTCTGGTATTCTCTTATCAATTAGGCCTGCCTTCTCAGTCAAGAAAAGGGTGCCTTTATAGGCAAGACATTTAGGGCAGCTTCCAAGTCTTAGTTTTTGCAATTAAGATCTTTTGAAATTTTCATTATAGCCTAGATACCCTTAGTTGAAAATTCATAAGTTCAAATGAGTTCCCCTCCCCAACTTCTTAGAAGCTTCCCATCCAATTACACAAATATTCCCTTCCCTAATTTCCTAAACTACCCCTCGAACCCTGATTATTTACCCTCCCAGCCTAGCAGAACTCGAGTCCAAATGACCCAAGTGAATGGGTCTGAACTAGACCCAATTCAAATCCTTCTTGGGCTGGACTTTAAGCATCGCTTGAGATCAATCAAAGATTCAACATTCTAAAAAATGTTGTCCTAAAATTAACTAGGAGAAAGAAGAGACGGGAACTTTAAACCAAAGCCCAAAACCAAAACAGAAAACGAGAATGATTTACCTAATTCTAAATAGACAACAAAATAATTAAGCTGATTATCAGACAAATCATGCATGAATAACAACAAGCATACTATGAAAACACAAACACAAAAACGCGAGAAAGATGACTTTAGAAGACAGAAAAAATACAAAAAAAGAACCAACCAAAATGTAAAGATACCTAAACGGACTGGCCAAGCTGCGGAGTTCTTCTTCAAACTCTCGATTTTGACCGAAAAGGGTCTCAATCACGTGTTTTCAAATGAAAACACCTGAACAAGGCCCGTTTTGGTCTTAATCGGCACCAAATCTACCGATTTTGGAGCTCGATATTTTTTAGGTCTCATCTTCAACTTAAGATTCGACGAGCTCGGGACATGTTCGAGGGAAACCAACGGTGGACTAGGTGTAAGTGGGGCGTGGGGGTTATGGGGTGTTATTTTGGGGATGATTGGATGAGTTGAAGTTTTGGTCGTTTTTTCGATCCAAGGTTTGAGAGGCTGGGCTAGGATTCAAGAGTGGAGATTTGGAAAGAGGAGAAGGAGGAGAATCGGTGGTTTAAAAATGGGGTCGATTGGAGTACCGCCGCCAGCGGAGACGATTTCTGGCAGGCGGTTCACGGCGGAGGCAGAGGGTTCAGCGAAGGAGATGAAATGGGGTAGGGGTTTAAGGGGGGGGGGTGATTGATTCGGACATATATATATCAACAAGACCCTTAGTTCCCAGCCATTGGATCTAAAGGAAATCAACGACTGGGATTTACGCTCATCAAAACGGGGTCGTTTAGTTTAGTGGGGGGAAACCGGATGGGGACGGGTCTGGGCCGGGTTTTGACTGGGTTTCGAGGTGAAATTGTTTGGGCCTGGGGTTTGCAGCCCAAACAATCCTTTACATTCTTTTTCATTTGTTTTCTTTTCATTCTTTTTTCATTTTCTTTTTGTTTCTTTTTAAATTAAAATTAAAAATAATCCTTTAATCAAATTATCCTATTACATAAATTAACTCTAAATAACAATTAACACAAATAATTAAAAACCAAATTCAAAGAAAACTACCAAAATTAAAAAATTAAAATTAAAGTGCAAAAATGAACTATATATATATTTTTTTGATTTTTTCACTTTTATAAAACCACTAAATTATTAATTAATTCAATAATTCAAAATTAGATCCTAAATGCAAATGCAGCGTATTTTTGTATTTTTTATTAATTAAACAAAATTAAAAATGCACAGACAAATGTAAACAATTGTCAGAAAATGCCACAAAATCCTCAAAAATTGCAAATAATGAAAAGAAGTTATTTTGTTTTGAATTTATGGGAGTAATTCATATATAGGGCAAAAATCACGTGCTCACACACCCTATTCCAAATGGTTGTGAAGAGTGACTTCCTGATTGGTTTTCTCAAGGAAGAAGTCTATATCAAGCTATCTCCAGGTTTTGAATGTCATGTACATCCTGAACATGTATTCAAATTGGATAAGGCACTGTACGGATTGAAGTAGGCCCCTAGAGCCGGTACGAGAGACTATCCTAGTTTCTCTTGGAAAATGGATTCACAAGAGGAAAGATTGACAATACACTATCTATGAAGAAACGGGGAAGGAACCTGCTCATTGTTTAGATTTATGTGGATGACATCATATTTGGAGCTACAACTAACTCATTATGTGAAGAATTTGCTAAACTCATGGGAAGTGAGCCTGAAATGCGTATGATGGGGGAACTGAATGTCTTCCTAGGTCTTCAAGTGAAGTAGTCCATAAAGAGAACGTGTATCAGTCAGCGAAAATGCATCAAAGAACTCTTGAAAAGGTTTGATATGGAAGCATCAAAGGGGAATCATTGGATCTCTACTCTAACTTACTGCCAGCAAGTCAAATATTATATTTAGTGTGGGATTATGTGCAAGGTTCCAATCAAATTCTAAGGAAACTCATCTGAAGGCTGCCAAGAGAATCCTAAGATATCTCAAAGGGATGCAGGACCTGGTTCTCTACTATCCTCGGTTGATAACTTTGACTTGATTGGTTATGCTGACGCTGATTATGTAGGCTATCTGGTAAACAGGAAAAGCACATCTGGAATGGCTCATTTCCTTGGATCATGTTTTATCTCATGGGGTATAAGGAAACAAAACTCAGTAGCTCTCTCAACAGTTGAAGCAAAATATGTTGCAGCTGCCTTTCTCAGGGACAATGTTAAAAAGGTTCTGATTTGTATGAAGTTCTGGAAGATGAAGGATCAGGTAGCAGACATCTTCACCAAGGCGCTGAGAAGGGAACATTTTTGAAAGAAATCTTCTTGAGTTGGGGTTTATCAAGCTCAACCAAGGAACTGGTCCCTCGATGATTGGCTATGTTAAGAAGGAAAGGTACAATGCTAAAAAGTATTTTTTGGCGACATCTATCTCAAATCTATACTGTTACAGGTATACACATATGGCAGTTTCAGGACAAAAGCAAGTAAGAGTGACATTGCACTTCTAGGAGTCTTTGCTCAAAATTTTCAAAAACCGTCACAGAACCTGGTTCCTGTGACTTAGGTTAGTAGTCTCTTCAATACTTATATGCCTTTTAAGTTGCTGAAGTGTCATGCCATTAATTTGTTTCTGCCTTTCTCCTGCCTCTCCTCCTAACTTTTGAAGTCCAAAAATGTTAAACCTTTTCTGAACTGACCCATTACCCCAAAATGGCACTTCTATATCTTATACCCAAATAAAACCGATTCTTTTCTTCAAAACCAAAATCAACCTTGTCTCAAAATAATCATTCTTTCCAAATATGCTAGAAGTGAACCCAACTCTCTCACTTTCCAAAAAAAAAAATAACTCCATTAGAATCAAAACTCCAAGAATTCTTTAATAGATTTTGATGGAAGTTTAACTCAAAGGGAACATGGTAGATCTAATATTCTAGAGCGTGAGGCTGAAATTATTGCTGGGTTTGTAGAAGCCTTGAATGATGGAGAAATTGGTGAATGTGCTGAAAAAGAAAGTAACTGAATGAGGGACCCGGTCCCTAAAATTCTTCTTAAGATGATAATTCTAATGATGATCTTGTTCTCTTGGGTTTTGTGCCTAAATGAACCTCTGATACAGTAAAAAGGATTGAGAAAAGCAGGTTGATTGATGATGAAGTGGTGTAACCTGATGATGTGGTGGTTGTGGAAGAGACGATGAAGTGGAAGAATCTCTATTTGTAATATATATATATATATTTGTGGAGAAAAGAAAGTTGGCTGAGAAAGACGCAACAAGATAATAAGGGTGAACTGATTGAGAAGAAAAAGCGAGATACATGGAAGCTCAGGGATAGAAAGGGTAGTGTAAGTGAGGAACCTGGTTTCATACAAATGCAAAAGGTTGAGCCATTAGGTTTGGAGGGAGAAGACATTGAAGTCTCAAAAAGTGTTCTAAGGCAGAGTGTTGACTCAAATATTGCTGAAAAATGGAGGAACTTCTTGACATTGTTTAGCTCCAAAAATAGAATCACCTCTTTGTTTCTCCAAGTCCCCATGTTTCTGAAGAATAAGTAAATACTTCTATGTTTTATGTGATACTATGATGCTATATGTGCATGGGACTGATCAGTCTGTTCTTGATGAGACGAAGCTTGGGGAGCCTCTTGATGATCTGATTGATGGTTCAACCTACTCAGACATGTTGAGCACTAAGTCCTCGTAGACCCTCGGCAGATTAGAATGCTAAGTTGGAGGGTGAGAATTAAAGATTTAGGAAACAAGTGGAGGAACTGAGAGAGCAGATGATCATTGATCAAATGAGAGTAAATGAACGAATGGACAAGATCATCAAAGCCTTATCCCCTTACTTTTCTTCCTGCCTAGTGATCCATGTCCTTCACTCATTCCAAATTCCCTTGAATTCTTATCTTTTTTTTAATCTCTATATTTGATGACATTGGTACTTTAGTTGTTTAAATTGTCATATTATGTATTGTTGAAACTACTATGCTTTTGTTATAATTACTCCACTATGGGCAATCATTCTATTTTGTGCCATGACATTCACTTGTTGTTTTTGTTACTGTTTATGCTGTGTTACCCAAGTGGCCTGAGTTAATATTGCTAAACTTCTTTTTGGTGGTGCTTCTTCTGTTATTCTTTTCGATGATACCAAAAGAGGGAAGTTATATAGGTGTTAATATGGGGGAGGAACATATATAGTTATATAGCTGTTATTCTGTTATGGTACTTTGAGTTTTGATGATTTTCCAAATTATCTTAAGGAACCAGTTGTGATCAGCTCCTTAGGTTTGGTTCTCATGGGGAATATGGCTGATTTGTAGGGGGAACAATGTGGAGATCTGGTTCTCATGGGAAATATCAATTCTAAGTTTGTCATCATCAAAAAGGGGGAAATTGATAGGTTGCAAGTACCTTGGGCATAAGTACTTTACTTTGTGTTTTGATGATGTAACAAACATACCATCCAGAAAAAGATAAGGAACCTGTTACACATTTACAAGAGCTTGAGATTACAAAGTTCCAGGTTGGGATCCAGCTATTGGGAAAGCAAGATGACTGCTATTTGCTGAATCAAAGGACTTGCAGAAGTTGACCATAGAAGAGCTTGTTGGAAATCTGAAGACCTACGAGATGAAGAGGAAGATAGACAATGAAATAAGAGAACCAAAGAAAGAAAAGAACCTGGTGCTCAAAGCTGATAGCATTTACTCAAGTAAGGAAGAGTGGAAGGAACAGCTGAGGGAATAGGTCCCTACCAGTTCATGATGAGACTGTATGAAGTCAACTCTCCAGCAGGAAAGTTGCTGCCTACACACGCTATTTTATAGGAACAGTGCAGCAGTCAACTTTTATGTGGAAAGCTTTTTACCTACCTTGCTTACATCATTGTAAGTGATGTCACACAAGTATAAATACAACCAAGGAAGGTAAAATAACTTTCTTCATGAGAGAACCAGATAAAGGACATGAAGCATACCTGGTACAATCATTCAAGTTAATCGAATCAAGATAATCTAGGTAGTGTGCCTTTAGACTCACAAGAACCAGATTAGGGACCTAATCCATTGGTGTTCCCCTGACAGAAGTATAAGTCAACAATGCAGCTGGAAAGTAACTGCAGAAAGTGACTGTGTGCAACTGTACACGCAATAGTTCGGCAGACAGTGCAGCAGTCACTTCCCATTGAGAAGAGGCATGTACTAACCAAGATTTGACATCACTAAGGTGATGTCTTTTGTAATATAAACATGGTGCAAGACACAAGGCATCCTTCTCCAAGACTTGCAAAATCGAAAACGAAAATCCTCTCTCAAGTGCTTACAACAACCTCTCTCAAGAACAAAGTTGCTGCAACCTCAAGGACCAGATCCAAGATTGAAGATATCTTAAGTCCTTAGGTTTGTTGAGTCTTTGTTATTTGTTCTTCATTGTAACTCCTATCTTGCTTTCTTAAAAGTTGTTTTTAGGAAACCCAAAATCACAAACCCTCTAAGTTTGTGTCTTGGCTAGAGTTAGTCAAGTTGTAAAGTCTTTATAACTAGAGAGTATCACAAGTTAGTCAAAGTCTTTGTAACTAGAGAGTCACAAAGTGGCTTGTAATAGAGTTATTACAAGTTAGAGTGATTAAAGTCTTTGTCACTAGAGAGTGACAAAGTGACTTGTGGTGAGAGTATCACAAGTTAGTCAAATTCTTTGTAACTAGAGAGTCACAAAGTGGCTTGTGGTGAGAGTACCACAAGTTAGTTGAGTTGAATCCTTTGTAATAGATGTTGTGAGCACGTGATTTTTGCTCTATGAGAACTACTCTCCAAAATTCAAAATAAAATGGTTTTTGTGTTGTTTGTGATTTATTTGTATTTTTGTCTGTGCATGTTTATTTCTACTTTAATTTAGAAAAATATAAAAATATGGGTTGCATGTGCATTTAGGATTTAAACAATTTAAATCACAAAAAAATATGTACTTTGTATTTTTGCATTTAATGTCCGAATTGTGTGATTTTATCCTTATTTGATGTTTAATTTCGTGTGATAGATTATTAAGAGTTAATGTTTTAGTTAATTGTCAATTTTATAATTTAATTAGGATTTTTAGTTGGTAATTAGGAATTAAAAAGAAAATAGAAGAAAAGAAGAAACAAGAGAAGAAAATCAGACTGGGCCAATTTTGAAAGACAGTTCAGGCCCAGTCCAAATACCCTCTTACCCGGTCCAACCCAACCAGTCTTGGGGGTGGGTGGAATGACGCCGTTCGGGCATGAAAAATCTGGGACGTTGATCTCACTCGATCGAACGGTCCAGTCAATCGCCAGATATATCCAAACGACGTCGTATATAGCCAATAGATCCAGGCCATTCATTTCATTTGATCCAATGCCTCAGAACAATCCCCACAACCCGACCCACTTGCCCCCGGATCGACCCCGCCCCAGTACTACTTCAAACGACATCGTTTCCTTTAAATGAATTGATCCAGGCCATTAATCGTGCTTGATCCAACGACCAGGGTTAAACCACCCCCTCTGTATATAAGCCCAACCTCTCACCTCACACCCCCCAAGCCATACCCCTGTTCATCGTCTCCTTCAGAGACAAAACAAATGACCTTCAAAACCCTAGCCGCCCTGAAACCCTTTCGCCTGAAAGCCGGCGGCAACAACGCCGATGACCATGAAACCAATACCCCTAGAGCACCTAACCACCCTTACCACGAATCCCTTACCCGTTTTGCTCGAATCAGACTGTAGCTTCTTGAATCTTCAATCGAAGATTCGAGCAAAACTTGAAACCCACCCCCAACCAGTCCCAAACTCACACCAAGGCACCCCCTGACCACCCTCATTACGGATCTGTTAACCGTTTGCCTCGAATCAACCTCCAGCTTCTCAAATCTTTAATCGAAGATTCGAGCAGAACCTAAACCTACCCCAACTAGTCTCAAACTCATATCAGATGTCTCCCTATCCTCCCTCGTCACCAAACCACCGTTGGTTTGGTTCGAATTAGACCAGAACCGTTCGAACCCCAAATCGAACCCCCAAGAACCCTAGAAAACCAAAGGTTGAAGTTTGTCCGATGAAAAGGAATTTGGGTGTCCAGTGGACCTTAGTCGAAGTGTTCTCAGTTGAGAACACTCGATTAAGGTCCGTTCGACCTCAAAAAGGTCCGAGTCAGAATCCAAGTCAGGGTCGTCCAGTTTCTGAGTTCTTGAGGTATTTTCCCCTTTCCTGTTTGTTCCATTTTGATGTTTGTTTATTCTGATTATTTTTGTTTGGTGTATCTTTATTGATTTTTCAATTTTTGTCAAATGCTTCTGTCCTTCTCCATCAGACCTTTTATTTGGTCTAATTGTATCATTACTTCTGTTTGATGTCGATTGTTATATGTTATAATTTGTTTAATCGATTGAATAAGTGTCGTTGATTAGTCTGGTATGCTTGAATGTTAGTTTAGCATGATAATAGTCTAATTCATGGTTCATTCTCGTCTGTTTCCCTCCTGCTTCATTTGTGTTCTAAAGTTTGTATTAAAATGAGCTCGTTGTTATATTTGAACTTAGAACTGAGCCTGTTGGTATATTCAGTTTATTGAACTGAGTTTATTGGCCAATTGTTATCCTGAATCATTGTTCTTCTGTTGATGCCATTTGATCTTTTTTAAATTCTAGTTTGATTGGTCATTTGAATTCAAATTGAATTGGTTATAGCTGAAAGATGTAGTATAGATGAAAGGGATTGGGTAGGACAGTAATTTCAGGAACTTTAGGAGGGTAATTTGGGGTTTAAAGGTTTAGCAAAATGGTCTTGCTAAGTGGGCTGACAGTAAAGCACTTAATTAACCCTTAATCTTCTGTTAGTGGGGAACACAACATAATGGTATGGGGAGGGTCACAAGGACTTGATATAGAAAAATAGGCTGCCCATACCCGCGTGGGATGAATAAACAAAAAGAAGTTTAGTGGGGAACAAATGAATTAAAAAGAGGGAAAACATAATATAGTGGGGTTTGAGAGATGATGGGCAGTATTAGTTTAAAAATTCTGCCTAAAGTGCTTTTGAGAATTGAGGGGGGCAGGCCTGCTTTGGGGGGTTATATATAGAGTCATTTTTAGTCATTAAGGGGGGGGGGATTTTTTTTCTGAAAATCTTAAGAGAGTGCTGCAGAGTTTAAAAAGAGAAAACAAAAAAGAAAGATATGGTTTCATTGCATCTGTAGGAGTAACTCGAATCCTGGACAGTGAATCTGAATCCCTTTGATTGCTTAAGTGGTTCAGTGGTCTACTGGTTCAGTTTCGGGTTTAATATATGCTTGGTTGAGTTTGTTTGTGGTGATATTGGTTGCTGCTATTTGGTCTTTTACAAACTTTCTGTGCTGTGTCGGTAGCTGTTTGGAACTCCCAATTGCTGTTGTATTGCTGCTCGTATTACTGTTTTTGCTGATCTCTCTTCTACTTTATTTCTGTTCCAATTCCAAGTACACTTTTCGAATCGCCTTGATGTAGCTCCTTGAAGTTGGAAAAATGGAAATATTCACAGATTTGTGTTCATTTGTAGGCTGCATGTTGTTTACAATTGGATGAATTGTTAGTTAATTATACCTAGTCGATGTTGATTATGTGTTTTGTATTATGTGAATAGTGGATACACACGGATTGTAATTAAGAGCTATTGAACTGCTATGCTCATGTTGACATGCTGTTAGTTTACAAATTTGAGCTGTTAGGTTGTCAGTTTGCTTTACCATAACAATTAGTACTAGATGAAGTTATTTGAACTCTTGATTTGTTCTGCTATAAGTGATTCATGTCAAAGTGGGCAACTAGTTAGGGACAATAATTTAATTAGAAACAGAAGCATCAGAATGTTCGAATGTGCGCTGGTTTGTTTTAGGACTACTTGAATTCATGGTTATCTAGCAACCGCTTTAGTATAGATAGTGCTCACTTTAGTATAGCACTATTTTGTTAAAAAATCAAATTCAGAAACATGATTGGGGTTGCAAGTGTATGATGGGTCATCAAGTTTGATTTCGAGTTAAACTTAATATCAGTAGGCATCAACAGTTTAGGCTAGTAATATCAGTAGGCATCATCAGTAACTTGTTTAAAATAAGCAGGCACCATTAGCACTGACTAAACAAATTGGTCATGATAATTGCATATGAATAAGTAGTTAATTTGAACGAGCGTACGTCGTATTTTATTACTATTTGGTAAACACACTCTGGAGAGTTGGAGTAATTGTGGTGTGCAAATGCTTATCCCGCGATCTTCTCGGCCTGATCTGGTTCATTTGAACTAGGCTAGTCCTAGGCCCACTTTGGGCCACTGAAAATTCACGGTTGGCCTGCACGAATTTTATGGCTTGGGCTCTTTGGGCCCAAGACTGATATGGCAATTGGCACGTTAGCACTTAAGGATGGACTGGGCTTTTAAGTTAGGTAGTGGATTCAAATTAAAAGGTTCGTCCTTTCATTTGGATCCGGACTTGAACTTGAGGCCCGATTTTGTAATATTAATTAATTAGTACTTTTCCTTTTTTTATTTTTTTTTAGAGACAAATAAAGTAGAAAATTATAGACTGCTTTAGGTTTGCCCTTTTAAAATAAAAATGAGACGAGCCTCACCGAACAAAATAAATAAATCACGGGGCCCTCATTAAATGTATATATTGATTTCTTAGATTTCGGAACGGGCCGTTTAGCGAATTTCATGGCTTTCCCAAAATAATAACGCGCTAGTCACTTCAGGCGCACTTTTAATAATTTACTTTCTGAAACTCGGGTGCACATTTATGTGACCCAAATCCAAATCTCGACAGAGTCGAAATGTGTCGATAACCACGGGTGCATTGATGTGACGTGGTTCGAGATGTATTTTTGCGACGTTGCAATTCTTATTAAAAATAATAATAATAAAAGCGGTAAAGAGTTTAAATTTGCACATAGGTTCAACATGTATTAAAATTAGATAAATAAGCTAAATATGATAGTTGAGCAACCGTGCTAGAACCACGGAACTCGGGAATGCCTAACACCTTCTCCCGGGTTAATAGAATTCCTTACTCGGATTTCTGGTGCGCGGACTGTTAAACAGAGTCAATATTTTGCTCGATTCGGGATTCAACCGGTGACTTGGGACACCATAAATCTCCCAAGTGACGACTCTGATCCTTTAATAATAAATCCCGTTTTGATTGTCCTTTAATTAGAAAAAACTCCCTTCGCGCCCCTTTGCGGTGGTGCGGGTAAAAAGGAGGTGTGACAGCTCTGGCAACTCTGCTGGGGACATAACCCAGAATCTCTGGTTCAGGGTTCAAGAATTCGAGCTTAGAAAAATTGTTATATTTGGTTTTATGTGATTTTTACATGTTTGGGCCTAATGTGGTAAATGATGCTTTTACCGCTTTGATATTATTTGAACTGTATATAAGCTGTGCTGAAACCCTTCTCTTCTAACCTCCGGGGATGTTGCTTGCTGGTCGAGACTCCCTATTCTGTAAGTGTCATACCTTGGAATAAGAAAGAGGCCGGACAAGTTACAAAGCCGGACGATCCCGCAGGTCCCCGGTACGTAGCCCCTCCTCGACTCGAGTTGTCCGCTCGGGTACACAGTCTAGAACAAATAACCAAGTTACAAACCTAGAATAACTCAGCTTTATGCCATATCCCTAGTAGGAACGTTTGTTTGCATCATGTGCATTTGACTTTGGAGGCTCAACACAGGGGTTGGGTCTGTCTAGGACAGGTGTACCAAAACGACAAAAGACCATCCTGATGCATCCAACTTGCTACCTGTGCATTTGTTTGCTTCGGACTTGCATGCTGACTGGCTTTTCAACACTTTGAGGAAAGAGAAATAAAGGTAGTTAATCGCCTGTTTTGAAAAAAAATCAATGTCCAAATAGCGTCGAAACTCTGTCGAATTTTTGAAAAAAAGGGTCTTGTTTATGAAAAATGGTTTTATTTGCCATTGAAAAGAGTCTTGTTCTTAAAAGAAGTTTGTTTTACCTACCCGAACTACGTCGGTTTGATTCTCACCGGATGTAAGATACGTAGGCAACCCTTATCTGGTCCAACTTCCCCTTTTTGCAAAATAGGCAAAAAATGTCAAATTTTAATTGTCAACATAAATAAGTCGGGTGATGCCGTTTTTGGCAAAAATAGCCGAATGTTCCCAAAAGGGACGCCGGAAGGCTGACTTTGCATAAACGACCACTTTTAGTCATTTTTGGATTTTTGACCGGTTGGCTCACCCAGCTTTAAAGTCTTCATTCCCGAAGTGCTGAAAAGCCGTGTGCGGAACCGGATCTTCCTTTTAATCTGTGGAAAATTAAAAAAATAGTCAATTTGTTGAGTCAAATAAATTTTATTTCTTAATCACCTTAATAAATGTGCAGGATGAGCACGATGCAAAATGAACCTTTTTCAATAATGATTAAAATCCCTTTCAAGTTGCGGCTATGGTGGGATGATTTAGGTGGTGAAGGGCAAGAGGAGGTCAAGAAATAGCTAAAAGGTCTTACGGGTTTATTGGAAATCCAGCCTCGGGGGATATCATAAGAGCTTTGGTCACCTGCTGGGACCCGGCACACAATGTCTTCGACTTCTCCGATTTTGAACTCACTCCGACTTTAGAGGAAATAGCCGGGTACATCGGAAATGCTGAAGTTCCGTTGAGGCAAAAATACCTGATTGCTCCAAGAGCTGTCACTGTGCATCGGTTTTTAGATTCGTTAAAGATACCCAGGACGGTCCATAACCCAGATTTGGCCGTAGGTTTTTGTAATCCGCGCTTCATATACGACAGATACGGTCATGTCAGAGGATTCAATAACCCAGGTAACAAGTTATGCAGCAAAAGTAACCGCCATAAATGGGATGAGCATAGAAGAGTGACTTTTATGATAACCTTTTTGGGCCTTTTGGTATTTCCAAGGAAAGACGAAAACATTGATCTGAAAATAGCCGGGGTCGTCAGTACCTTGCTCATTCGAGATAAAAGCACTCTTGCGCCTATGATAGTATCTGATATCTTCCAAGCTCTCACAGCCTGCAAAGCCAGAGGGAACTTTTTCGAAGGGTGTAACTTGTTGCTACAAATATGGATGACTGAGCATCTCTGCCACCATTCCCAGCTCTTGAGTTATGGCTCCTCGAAGAAAACTTGCATAGAAGAGTTCTACACAAGAATCAAGGGGGTCAGTCTAACCGAGGGAGTTACGGCATGGACATCATTCTTTCAGACCCTCACCGCCAGCCAAATACAATGGACACTAGGATGGTTGCCCATTGACGAGGTCATCCATATACCGGCAGCAGTGACCCACTTTCTATTGATGGGGCTCAAGAGCATTCAGCCTTACGTGCCATATCGGGTTTTTAGACAACTCGGGAGATGCCAAACAGTGCCACAGGAGGAAGATCTTAGTGCTCAAGTAATTGAGATTAGCCCTGACGGACAGTTCCCTGAGGCAAGAGTCCGTCAGATCTGGAGTGAATGCCAATGTTTAAAAGCAGATACATGCGTGTAGGATCGGGCCAAGGGCGCAGTGGCGCCAGAATACCTTGCTTGGTACAAGAGAGAACTTGAGCACGAAAGGCCGGCTAAAAGACCCCATCTCCATGAATTCGTCAAGGCATCGCAAGAACAGTGGGATTGGTTGGCTAAAGAGCACGAGTACAGGGTTATAATAGGCAAGTTGGAGAAGCAAGTTTTAGATTTTTGAAATTTGAGAGAGATTTGCATATCGCTGCAGATGAGGGAGAAAAGAGAAAACTAGCTCAGGAAAGCGAGGTCCTCAAAGCTCAAATCCGGGAAATGAAAATAGCTGCCAGAAACCCGAAGAGAAGTCGGGCTGATGAAAAGCTCATAAACGGTCTGAAGAAGAAAGTCCTCGAGTATTAAGAAGACCTGGAAAAATCTAAAACTGGTCTAGCGAGAATCCAGGTGAAATGGATAAAGAAGGCAGAAGAGCGAGCACGGTCTATGAAACAAATGAAGAGGGACTACGAAAGGAACATCGCTATATTGAGAGAAACAATATCCACTCTCGAAGAGCGGATCTTCAGACAAGCCCGAGATGCCAGAGCAGATAGGAAGCGCTACTATGATCTAATGGCCCGAATGGAGAAACAGATGAATGAGTTTCAGGATCAACTCCTTTACAACGCTCAGGTACTGGGAACAAAGAATCAACAAATAGAGCAACTGTTCATGGAAAGGTATAGAATCAGGGGTAGAATTGAGGAGATTGGGCATTACGTCACCATGAGGTGCCTAGCATGTGAGGAAATACCCCGTGATACCCTTTTTGCCTGAGTCATGGGTTACGTCCACCGAATCATGGAAGAATTGAAAAGCTTGCAAAGGGTCCTTGCACCAAAACCCGCGGAAAGGCCGAACGATGCCCCGTGGGCACCAAAATTCAAAGCATTAATGTACTCTTAGTTCAAATCTGTATTTTTCTATTTTTCAAAAGTCTGTTGTCTGTCCGTGTGTTTCCTTTTGGAATCAAATTATGATTAGTACTTCGGAGTCCGTATTTTCTTTTCCTTTTCCAAATGGGTAGTTTGTAATAGAAGTTTTAGTAATGAAATAAATTTTCCAAAAATTGGTGTCTTTATTTGTGGCAGAACTATGCCCGGTCTGATTCATGCGAGGACATGATACGTAGGAAATCCACATAAGATTCGACCACCACTAAAAAGAAAAAGAGAAAGGGCAGAGTGAATAAAAGAAAGGAAAAGAAGAAAATAAAAAGAGAAATAAAGAAACTTTCAGAAACACTTAAACGAGGCACAAACAAAGTAAGCCGGAATGACGCATGCGGTCGAAGCAAAGACATGTTAGAAATGGTTAAACTTCCTAGGAGCATTGCATCCCCCAACGTGAAATTGCAATATGTGTTAAACTCTAACGCTAACAAGTTTGTTGTCCTTCCAGAGATTTCGAACCAGTTAGTTTTTTAGAACGTTCTGGCAGATTACCATTACCAAACAAGATCCAAAGGGCCCATACTAAAAAGCATGACTAGTTCAGACCAAAGTGTTGAGGATGAAAGGACGGAGAATCAAATGCTGAAGGAGGAAATGGATAAGATAAGACGGGAGATAAAAGAAATGCAGATGGCTTTAGCTAGGGTACAAAAGGTGCCTAACCCTCCCATTATTCCCACTCTCCCACCAGGACACACGCTGGAATACCCTCCCCCCGGACCTTCAATAAGCTTCCCCAGTCACCAATACTATCAGGGAAGAAATGCCTATGATCCCCAAGCTTCACAACCCAATCAGAACCCTCCTCCACCAAATGTTCCTGTTTTCGTGGCACCCCCACCAGCCACGCTGCAAATATCATCCAGCGAGCCGTTGTTTCAGGCTCACGACAACCAATATTACCCCCCTGAACCAACCTTCAAAGCACCCGAGCCTCTTACCTATAATACTCACTTCGAGATCCCGGTAGAGACTGAAAAGCCGGCTAAGAGCCTAGAGCAAGATGAAGTGCTTCGAAAGTTTAAAAGCTTGGAGCAGTCCTTCAGGAATATCCATGGGTTAGGCAACCAAGTCAGTGTGGCCTACAAAGATCTGTGCCCATTCCCCGACATTCAATTGCTGACAGGGTTCAAGATGCCCAAGTTTGATCTATACGAGGGGCACGATGATCCAATGGCACATCTGCGAGGTTTTTGCAGCAAGATGAGAGGAGTAGGTGGTAAAGATGAGCTGCTAATAGCCTACTTTGGTCAAAGTCTAAGTGGGTTTGCACTGGAATGGTACACAAGACAAGATCCGAGCAGGTGGTACACCTGGGACGATCTAGCACAAGCATTCGCATGTCACTTCCAGTACAACCTTGAGATTGTCCCTGACCGTCTCACATTGTTGAAACTTGAGAAGAATCCCGGGGAAAGCTTCCGAGAATTTGGGTTCCGCTGGAGAGAGCAGGCGGCAAGAGTTGATCCTCCGATGAGAGAGGGGGAACTGGTGGACTACTTTCTGCATACTCTGGAGCCAACTTACTTCGGTCACCTGGAGACGTCAGTTGGCAAATTTTTCAACGAAGTAGTAAAAATGGGCGGTATGATTGAAGAGGGACTTAAGTCCAACAAAATCCTGAGCTATTTGGCGATTAAAGCAACCACTCAGGCCATCCAGAGCGGCACGGGAGGTGCGCTCGGAAAGAAGAAAAGGGAAGATGTCGCAACAGTTGAGGCAGGTGCTTAGTGCAGATCCAGAGATCCCCCACCTCACTACCAACCTAGACCCTATCACTCAAATTACCCACACATCCCATACGGCCCTCCACAACCCTACTATCCACCACAAGAGTCGCATTTCTCTGTCCAACACGCCCAAACTTACACCCAGCCCTCGGCTCGCCCACAATGGCGTATGCTTGCTCCCCAAAATGCATATTCACCTCCACAAAATACATATCCACCTCCACAAAACACATATCCACCACCAAGGGCCTACAGGAATCCTTCGGGACCAGGTTTCCGTGGGAATCAGCCTTTCAGGAACGAAAGGGTGTAGAGGCCGAGGACATTCACTCCGCTGGGAGAAACCTATACTACTCTGTTCCACAAATTGAGGCAGTTAGGCCTATTGAGTCCTGTGGAGCCCAAATTGCCAAATCCCCTTCCCAAAAATCTGGACCACTCGGTAAGCTATGAATATTGTTCGGGGGCTCCCGGGCATGATACTGAGAAATGTTGGAAGTTGAAAACTGCCGTACAAGATCTTATTGACACAAATAGGATCGAGGTCCAGGAGCCGGAGGCACCTAACATCAATCAGAACCCGTTGCCGGCACACCACGAAGCCCACATGATCGAACTAGTGCACGAAGGAGGGAGACTCAAGAAGCCCTCACAAACGGTAATGATGATCCGTGCCAGTCCGAAAGAAAAGTTGATCAGTGGAAAAACGGTAGTACAGTCGGAAAGGGTAGAAGGCAAGCTAGTGGTGGTGATAGGGACGAGTTCGTCTGATGTTGCCAAGAATCTAGAGTCGATCAAAGTATCGGTGCAAGGGATATCAAGCAAGCCAGTAGCCGTAAAGGGGGCATGCATAGGACAAGTTGTTATCAGGCCAGTAATGCAGTTGCCGATAATCAGCGAGAAAGCTGTGCCATGGAGCTACAGTCAAGTAATGGTAATGAATAAGGGGAAGGAGGTTGTGGAAGAAATATGTGAGGCACAGGGGTTAACTCATTCTTGAAGGTGTTTTGCTCCCGCAGAGTTAAGAAGGGCCAATCCGGTAGCGATAAAGAATCCAGTTACCAAGGGAGAGGCGGCAGAATTTTTAAAGAAAATCAAGGCACAAGATTACTCCATTGTGGAGCAGTTAAGGAAGACCCCGGCACAGATCTCATTGTTATCATTGTTGATCCATTCAGATGAGCATCGCCAGGTATTGATGAAAATTCTGAATGAAGCCCATGTTCCGGATAAGATCTTTGTGAATCATCTGTAAAAAATAGCAAACAAGATTTTCGAGGTCAACAGGGTCACTTTTTCAGACGATAAGTTGCCCGTGGAGGGTACAGAACATAATAGAGCCCTTTATTTGACCGTGAAGTGCGAAGACTCGGTAGTCACTCGAGTACTGATTGATAATGGGTTCAGTGCCAATATCTGTCCTTTGGCCACATTGAACAAACTGAAGGCCGATGGTGACAGGATTCACAAGAACAGCATCTATGTTAGAGGGTTTGATGGTGGTGGTACAGATACAGTGGGTGACATCATACTTGAATTAACAATTGGTCCAGTCGAGTTCACCATGGAGTTTCAAGTGTTAGACGTGGCAGTGTCATATAATCTTCTGTTGGGGCGACCCTGGATCCACGCCGCCAAAGCAGTGCCTTCTACATTACATTAGATGGTCAAATTAGAGTGGGATAGGCAGGAGATCATAGTACATGGGGAAGACAATGCAAGCGCCGTAAGTGATGCCATCGTGCCCTTCATAGAGACTGATGATGATAAGGGACCGTGGGTTTACCAGGTTTTCGATACGGTTTCAGTGGATAAAATTTATGAAGGCGAGGATCTTCCACTTCCCAGGATCACAACTGCGACTGTTATGGTAGCCTCGGAGATGTTGAAGAACGGGTTTGTGCCAGGCAAAGGTTTAGGGGCTGATCTTCAGGGTATTGTTCAGCCGTTTTCTTTGACCAAAAATTTGGACACCTTTGGGTTGGGGTTCAAGCCTACATCGGCGGATGTGAGACAGGCCCGCAAGTTGAAGAAAAGAGTTTGGGTTCTTCCCAAGCTAGTTCCACGTCTTTCCAGATCATTTGTCAGAGCAGGTATCAGAAAGTTGTCGGTCCCGAAAGTTCTCGGACCACTGATTGGGCCAGATGGAGATTTGAATGAGGGCTTTGAAAGGCTGTTCGCCGATGTTAACATGATAGAAGCTGGAGAAGGGTCCAGTAGGTTAGATGTACAGTTTGTGGGGCCTAGGGCAAATATCAACAATTGGATGAATACTCCCCTTCCAACCCAGAGAAAGTCTTGGTAGTGGGATCTGATTTTTCTTTCTTATCTTTTTGGATTATTCCAGGGTTGTAATCCAGTTTTGTTTTGTATTCGGCAAAGTGTGAAACTCTGTTATCTCGTATTTTAATAAAGTGAAAGCTTTTGTTCTTCTTATTTTGTTTTAACTTTGTTTTCTTCTTTTCTCTTTCTGAACAGTTCTCTTTATATTGGTTCTAATGACATGGCATGCACAGCGGATCTTCAACCCAGTCTAAAAAATCAATCTGACTCCGAACTAATTATACAAGAGGTCGATTATGATGATGAATCGGAATACGATGAGGATGAAGTCTTCGAAGAGATAAACAGAGAGTTAAGCCAGTTCGAGGAGAAATCCAAACCCAACTTAAATGACACAGAAGCCATCAATTTAGGGGATGCAGACGATGTCAGGGAAACTAAAATAAGCATCCACATTGCACCAAAGATCAGGGAAGAACTAATCAAAGCACTTATTGAGTTCAAAGACGTTTTTGCATGGTCGTATGATGACAAGCCGGGGTTAAGCACGGATTTAGTGGTTCACAAATTGCCCATTAACCCGGCATGCCCTCCCGTCAACCAGAAATTGAGGAAGTTCAAAACAGATATGAGTGTGAAGATTAAAGAGGAAATAACCAAGCAGTTGCAAGAAAAGGTTATTCGGGTCACTCGATATCCTGATTGGTTGGCTAATGTGGTGCCAGTGCCAAAGAAAGATGGGAAGATCAGGGTGTGTGTCGATTACCGCAATCTGAACAGGGCTAGCCCAAAGGATAACTTTCCATTACCCAACGTCCATATCTTGATCGATAATTGTGCCGGACGTGAGATCGGGTCTTTTGTGGATTGCTATGCTGGGTATCATCAGATTCTGATGGATGAAGAAGATGCGGAAAAGACGGCCTTCATTACGCTGTGGGGGACTTATTGTTACCGGGTAATGCCATTTGATTTGAAGAATGCTGGGGCAACTTACATGAGAGCAATGACTACTGTGTTTCATGACATGATACACAAAGAGATTGAGGTATACGTGGACGATGTGATCATAAAATCCAAGCATCAGGAGGACCACGTAGCAGACCTAAGGAAGTTTTTCCAAAGGCTTCGAAGGTACGATATTAAGCTCAACCCGGCCAAATGTGCATTTGGTGTTCCATCTAGAAAGATGTTGGGATTCATCGTCAGTCGGCGAGGCATTGAGTTGGACCCGTCAAAGATCAAATCCTTCCAAGACTTGCCACCGCCGAAGAACAAGACAGAAGTAATGAGTCTGTTGGGAAGATTGAATTATATCAGCAGGTTTATTGCTCAACTCACAGCAACTTGTGAACCCATTTTTTGGCTACTGAAGAAATATGTTGCGGTAGAATGGATGGCAGAATGTCAGGAAGCATTTGACCAAATCAAAGGATATTTATCAAATACACCTGTGTTGGTTCCACCTGAGCCGGGAAGACCGTTAATTCTTTATCTAACGGTCCTGGAGAATTCGTTTGGCTGCATACTGGGGCAGCACGACATTACGGGAAGGAAGGAGCAAGTCATCTATTATCTCAGCAAGAAGTTTACAGGCTATGAGGTTAAGTACACGAAACTCGAGAAGACATGTTGCGCCCTAACTTGGGTGGCCCAGAAATTGAAGCATTATTTGTCATCATATACTACTTATCTCATTTCACGCTTGGATCCACTGAAGTATATTTTTCAGAAGCCTATGCCCATAGGGAGATTGGCGAATTGGCAGATCCTGCTCACAGAGTTTGACATTGTCTACATGACTCGGACTGCGATGAAAGCATAGGCCTTGGCGGACCATCTGGCCGAGAATCCGGTGGATGAAAATTATGAACCTTTGAAGACTTATTTCCCTGATGAAGAGGTGATGCATATAGATGAGTTGGAATTATCTGAGGAACCAGGTTGGAAGCTCTTCTTTGATGGAGCCGCAAATGCGAAAGGAGTTGGAATAGGAGCGGTACTTATTTCTTAAACAGGACATCATTATCCTGTGATGGCACAACTACGTTTCTATTGTACCAATAACATGGATAAATATAAGGCATGTATTTTGGGCTTACGGTTAGCTGCAGACATGGATGTCTAGGATGTCTTGGTCTTGGGAGACTCGGACCTCCTGGTGCATCAAATCCAGGGTGAATGGGAAACACAGAATTTGAAGCTTATACCATATCGACAATGTTTGCACGATCTGAGCAAATGATTTCGATCAGTGGAGTTCCGACACATCCCAAGAGTTCATAATGAGGTTGCCGATGCTTTGGCCACCTTAGCATCAATGTTGCACCACCCAGATAAAATTTATGTTGACCCATTACATATCCAGGTTCGTGATCAGCATGCTTATTGCAACATGATAGAGGAAGAAATGGATGGTGAGCCATGGTTTTATGATGTCAAGGAATACCTCATGATGGGGATATACCCGGAGCAGGACACCGGAGATCAAAAGAGAGCCATTCGGCGATTGGCAAATGAATTTTTCCTCAGTGGAGGAGTGTTGTACAAAAGAACACCAGATTTGGGATTGCTGAGATGTATATATGCTAGTCAAGCCACGACAGTTATGACAGAGGTACATGCTGGAGTTTGTGGGAAACATATGAGCGGATATGTATTGGCAAAGAAGATTCTTCAAGCAGGGTACTATTGGCTCACTATGGAGCGTGATTGTATCAGTTTTGTGCGGAAATGCCATTAGTGTCAGATACATGGAGATCTGATTCATTCTCCGCCGACAAAATTGCATACAATGTCAGTACCATGGCCATTTGTCGCCTGGGGCATGGATATCATTGGACTAATTGAGCCAGCAGCATCCAACGGGCATAGGTTCATTCTGGTGACCATCGATTATTTCACTAAGTGGGTTGAAGCTAAAACTTTCAAGTCAGTAACCAAGAAGGCAGTGGTAGATTTTGTTCACGCCCATATCATCTGTAGATTTGGAATCCCAAAGGTGATCATCACGGATAATGGTGCTAATCTTAACAGCGGTTTAATGAAAGAGGCATGTCAATAGTTCAAGATCACACACCGCAATTCCATCCCATATCGTCCCAAGGCGAATGGAGCAGTTGAGGCAGCCAACAAAAACATAAAGAAGATACTTCGGAAGATGGTGGAAGGTTCGGGACAATGGCATGGAAAGCTACCATTTGCATTGTTGGGATATCGCACTACTGTTCGCACTTCAGTAGGTGCAACCCCTTATTTGTTGGTATATGGAACTGAAGCAGTAATACCGGCGGAAGTTGAAATTCCATCCCTTCGGATTATCGCTGAGGCTGGGATTGATGACGATGAATGGGTCAAAGCCCGATTGGAGCAGTTGAGCTTGATGGATGAAAAGAGATTGGCAGCAGTATGTCACGGCCAGTTGTATCAAAAGAGGATGACAAGAGCATATAATAAGAAGGTGCGTCCCAGGAAATTTGAAGTAGGCCAGCAAGTGCTGAAACGCATCCTCCCACATCAGGCCGAAGCAAAAGGCAAGCTCGCCCCGAATTGGCAAGGGCCATTCATTGTAACCAGAGTGTTGTCCAATGGCGCTCTGTGTTTAACAGATATCGAAGGGAAATGCGTCGACATGACTATCAATTCTGACGCAGTTAAGAGATATTATGTATGATTTCTTTTGATTGTAATTGTTGTTTGTTTGTACTTGGCATTTATCGGAGAATGAAATGGCGGAGGCAATTCTTTCTTCTATCCAAAAACTTTAACCCTTGCTTCCCCTTTTGAGCCTTATTTATTCTTTCATACCCCTCTTTTGGAATCAGTAATGGAAATGAAAGAAAAAGAGAAGAGAAAAATAATGATAATAAAGACAAAAGAAAAGTCACAAGAAAAACAAAGGAATTGGGAACTACGTTTGACTTGATTCCTGAAAGAAGGATACGTAGGCGCCTCACGGCTCGGTCATAGTGTAACAAAAAATGAAAAAAAAATCCCCAAGCAAGAAAAACTGAGGCAGAAGTTGTGTTTATAATTTTGGGAAAGAAAGTTGATTCCAAGAGTTGTAATATTTTACCCATCAAAATTATTTTGAACCTTTTACCCTTTTTTCTTTTAGCCATACACAAAAACCCATATTGATGTCCAAAAAAAAAAGACCTCCCGATCAGTATCCGAGAAGTGCCAAGTCATGCAAACGGAAGTCGGGATTAATACTCTGATCCCCAGCAGAGAAGAGGATCATAAGCTGGAAATGAATTGGTGGCCGAAAGAATCCCCAGCAGAGAGAGTCATCGGTAGCACTCCGATCCCCAGCTGGAAAAAATAAAATAAAATGAGAGAGTCTTATCGGTGAAAACCTCCACAGGCACCATAAGGCGACGTAAGTTGAGAGAAACAAAACGAGAGAGTCTTATCGGTGAAAACCTTCACAGGCACCATAAGGCAACGGGAGTTGAGAGAAATGAGAGAGTCTTAGTAGTGAAAACCCCTCGAAGGGCATTATGAGGCGACAAGACAACATTGGCGGAAAGGATACGCATTTGGCAAAGAGTTGAGTGCCTGTTTATCCACAGCAAGATGAGGCCTTCCGAAAGATTGATTGATACGAATAGACTGGGTTGATTAAGATGCACGACATGATCGTTGGGATCGGTTATATCATTCAGATAAGTTCTTTTCTTTCTTTTTCCCCAGTATTTGTTCAAAAAGACTTCTTTTTTTTGAAATCATCATTTTTTTCATTTCTTGGTCTAAAGACTTTATCTCCCCAGCAGTTTGTTTTTGAAAAGGATTTTCAGAGCTTATTACCAGTTGCCAAGATGGTGAAAAAACACAATGTGAATAGGACAAGCCAAAAGATAAGGCGACAAAGCAAAAAGAAGTTTGTCGCAAGACCAAATGATGAATGGGTCTAGATTCCAAGAGGACCGAATTTCCTGGGGAAGTTGGAGAAAAACAGGAAAAACAATAGTTGAAAAGTTATGGATCAAATTCCAAGAGGATCCCCAGCAGATTTGCGAGATGCAGGAACAACTCCGACAATTATCGACTAAGTTCCGCGATGGTCAGACAACACAGAGCGGGGAAGGAAGAGAAAAGAAAAACCATCCCCGGCAGGAATATCATCCCTAGCAAATAATATCATCCCCAACAAGTTTTGTAATAAAACGCAAAGCAGGGAAAGGAAAAAGGGAAAACCATCCCCAGCAGGAGTGGCACGACCACTCACCACATTTTAAACTAACAAATTTTTCTTTGATTTGAAGCAGGGAAAGGAAATGTTATTGACAGCCGGAAGACATGGCCACAAAGAAGATTATCAAACTAGGGCAGAAAATTTTCTATCATTGCGAAAATTTTCTTGAAATCAGACACAAGTTTTGAAGGAAGTGGAATCCCCAGCAGTATACGGGAGAAGGCAATACAAGTTTTAAAGAAAGCAATCTTGGAAGAAGCAAGATAACCCGAGTTTTAAGGGTAGTGAATCAGTGTCATCCCCACCATTGTTAAAAGGAGGAAAGTAACTAGTCTTAAAGAAGGAAGATAATTCCCCAACAGTGTTATCCCCGGCAGAAGTGAAAACACCAGTTTAAGGGAAGTAGTTCCAGTGGAAGGAAAGCGCCAGCTTTAAAGGAAGTAGTCCTTGAAGAAGGAAAATAATATATTTTTGAATAAAACACCGGTGTTATCCCCAGCAGTTTTCAGAGGAATGAAACACCAGTTTAGAGGGAAGCAGTTCTAAAAAAGATAGTTTCAAGTTAGAAGGAAAATGGTTCAGAAGGCAGGAAGGAGCAACACCGATAAAACGCATTTTTAAGAAGTAGTTGAAGTCAGGAACCCGCCTGGAGAATGGAGGTATTATCTTTGAGTTGTTTACTGAAGTCAGGAGCCCGTTTGGAGAATGAAGGTGTTATGTTTTTAAGAAATTGTCGTAGTCAGGAGCCCGCCTGGAAAATGGAGGTATTATCTATAAATTGTTTATTAAAGTTAGGAGCCCGCCTGGAGAATGGAGGTGTTATGTCCTTAAGAAATAGTCGAAGTCAGGAACCCGCCTGGAGAATGGAGGTACTACATTTCGAGTTGTAGTTGAAGTCAGGAGCCCGCCTGAAAAATAGAGGAGTTATATTTTTAAGAAGCTGTTGAAGTCAGGAGCCCGCCTGAAAAATAGAGGTACTATATTTTTAAGAAGCTGTTGAAGTCAGGAGCCCGCCTGAAGAACAGAGGTGTTACATTTTAAAGTTTATTGAAGCCAGGAGCCCGCCTGAAGAATGGAGGTGTTACATTTTAAAGTTAGTTGAAGTCAGGAGCCCGCCTAGAGAATGGAGGAACCCACCTGGAGAATGGAGGTGCTATATTTTTAAGAAGTAGTTGAAGTCAGGAGCCCGCCTGGAGAATAGAGGTATTATCTTTAAATTGTTTATCGAAGTCGGGAACCCGCCTGGAGAATGGAGGTGCTATATTTTTAAGAAGTAGTTGAAGTTAGGATCCCGCCTGAAGAATGGAGGTATTATCTTTAAATTGTTTATCGAAGTCAGGAACCCGCCTGGAGAATGGAGGTGCTATATTTTTAAGAAGTAGTTGAGGTCAGGAGCCCGCCTGGAGAATGGAGGTATTACGCTTCGAGTCGTAGTTGAGGTCAGAAGCCCGCCTGTAGAATGGAGGTTGTTAATTTTAAGTCGAAGAAGTCAGGAGCCCGCCTGTAGAATGGAGATTGTTATATTTTAAAGTTGAAGGAGTCAGGAGCCCGCCTGTAGAATGGAGGTGTTTATTGTTATAGTTGTGGTTGGAGTCAGGAGCTCGCCTGGAGAATAGAGGTGTTGTATTTTTAAGAAGTTGTTGAAGTCAGGAGCCCGCCTGGAGAATAGAGGTGTTGTATTTTTAAAAGTTGTTGAAGTCAGGAGCCCGCCTGGAGAATAGAGGTGTTGTATTTTTAAGAAATTGTTGAAGTCAGGAGCCCGCCTGGAGAATAGAGGTGTTATATTTTTAAGAAGTTGTTGAAGTCAGGAGCCCGCCTGGAGAATAGAGGTGTTATATTTTTAGGAAGTGGTTGAAGTCAGGAGCCCCCCTGGAGAATGGAGGTGTTATATTTTAAGAAGTAATTGTTGTTGAAGTCAGTAAAGCAGAGGGAAACAACAAAAATCCCTAGCGGGAAACAACAAAAATCCCCAGCAGAGGAAGGCAGTTCAAGATTCGAAGGAAAAATAATGTGAAGCTCACAAGAAGGAAATAAGCAGTTCGAGATCGGCAATCAAGGGAGAATACAAGTCAAATCAGAAGTAAAGAAATACCAGAGGAAACACAAGGCAACAAGGCAGCAACAGTCACATGACCAAGTTTGAGAATAAATCTTTGTAATTCATAGATCATAGCTTAGTATAACTTCTTTATCTTTCATCAAGGTTTAATAAGGAGGTTAGTAAGTGGTAACATCAGCAGCAACAACAGTAACAGCAAAATAACAGCTCCATAGTAGTCCCAGCTACCGAAACTTCCCGAACTACATTGACCTGATTCCCTTTTAGCCAGGGATATGTAGGAAACCTTTGAAGCAGAGGTCCGGTCAAATCTTTCAAAAAATGCTTAACACGGAGTATTCCAACGGGCAAAAATCGTTCGTATCCTCTCACTTTATCTTTGCACGAAAATTCTTTGTGTTTTCGGACAAAGAGGGGCAGCTGAGAGCACGTGATTTTTGCTCTATGAGAACTACTCCCGAAATTCAAAATAAAATGGTTTTTGTGTTGTTTGTGATTTATTTGTATTTTTGTCTGTGCATGTTTATTTCTACTTTAATTTAGAAAAATACAAAAATATGGGTTGCATGTGCATTTAGGATTTAATTTTACAATTTAAATCACAAAAAAGTATGTACTTTGCATTTTTGCATTTAATGTCTGAATTGTGTGATTTTATCCTTATTTGATGTTTAATTTCGTGTGATACATTATTAAGAGTTAATGTTTTAGTTAATTGTCAATTTTATAATTTAATTATAATTTTTAGTTGGTAATTAGGAATTAAAAAGAAAATAGAAGAAAAGAAGAAACAAGAGAAGAAAATCGGACTGGGGCAATTTTGAAAGACAGTTCAGGCCCAGTCCAAATACCCTCTTACCCGGTCCAACCCAACCAGTCTTGGGGGCGGGTGGAATGATGCCGCTCAGGCATGAAAAATCTGGGACGTTGATCTCACTCGATCGAACGGTCTAGTCAATCGCCAGATATATCCAAACAAAGTTGTATATAGCCAATAGATCCAGGCCATTCATTTCATTTGATCCAAAACCTCAGAACAATCCCCACAACCCGACCCACTTACCCCCCGATCGTCCCCGCCCCAGTACTACTTCAAACGACACCGTTTCCTTTAAATGAATTGATCCAGGCCATTGATCGTGCTTGATCCAATGGCCAGGGTTAAACCACCCCCTCTGTATATAAGCCCAACCTCTTACCTCACACCCCTCCCTAAGTCGTACCCCTGTTCATCGTCTTCTTTAGAGACAAACCAAACGACCTTTGAAACCCTAGCCGCCCTGAAACCCTTTCGCCTGAAAGCCGGCGGCAACAACGCCGATAACCATGAAACCAAAATCCCTAGAGCACCTAACCACCCTCTCCACGAATCCCTTACCCGTTTTGCTCAAATCAGACTGTAGCTTCTCGAATCTTCAATCGAAGATTCGAGCAAAACTTAAAACCCACCCCAACCAGTCCCAAACTCACACCAAGGCACCCCCTGACCACCCTCGTTACGGATATGTTAACCGTTTGCCTCGAATCAACCTCCAGCTTCTCGAATCTTTAATCAAAGATTCGAGCAGAATCTAAACCTACCCCAACCAGTCCCAAACCTATACCAGACGTCTCCCTGACCTCCCTCGTCACCAAACCATTGTTGGTTTGGTTCGAATCAGACCAGAACCATTCAAACCCCAAATCGAACCCCCAAGAACCCTAGAAAACCAAAGGTTGAAGTTTGTCCGGAGAAAAGGAATTAGGGTGTCCAGTGGACCTTAGTCGAAGTGTTCTCAGTTGAGAACACTCGATTAAGGTCCGTTCGACCTCAAAAAGGTCCGAGTCAGAGTCCAAGTCAGGGTCGTCCAGTTTCTGAGTTCTTGAGGTATTTTCCCCTTTCCTGTTTGTTCCATTTTGGTGTTTGTTTATTCTGATTATTTTTGTTTGGTGTAGCTTTATTGATTTTTCAATTTTTGTCAAATGCTTTTGTCCTTCTTCATCAGACATTTTATTTGGTCCAATTGTATCATTGCTTATGTTTGTTGTCGATTGTTATATGTTATAATTTGTGTAATCGATTGAATAAGTGTTGTCGATTAGTCTGGTATGCTTGAATGTTAGTTTAGCATGATAATAGTCTAATTCATGGTTCATTCTCGTCTGTTTCCCTCCTGCTTCGTTTGTGTTCTAAAGTTTGTATTAAAATGAGCTCGTTGTTATATTTGAACTTAGAACTGAGCCTATTGGTATATTCAGTTCATTGAACAGAGTTTATTGGCCAATTGTTATCCTGAATCATTGTTCTTCTGTTGATGCCATTTGATCTGATTTAAATTCTAGTTTGATTGGTCATTTGAATTCAAATTGAATTGGTTATAGTTGAAAGATGTAGTATAGATGAAAGGGATTGGGTAAGACAGTAATTTCAGGAACTTTAGGAGGGTAATTTGGGGTTTAAAGGTTTAGCAAAATGGTCTTGCTAAGTGGGCTGACAGTAAAGCACTTAATTAACCCTTAATCTAATGTGTTAGTGGGGAACACAACATAATGGTATGGGGAGGGTCACAAGGACTTGATATAGAAAAATAGGCTGCCCATACCCGCGTGGGATAAATAAACAAAAAGAAGTTTAGTGGGGAACAAATGAATTAAAAAGAGGGAAAACATAATATAGTGGGGTTTGAGAGATGATGGGCAGTATTAGTTTAAAAATTCTGCCTAAAGTGCTTTTGAGAATTGAGGGGGGCAGGCCTGCTTTGGGGGGTTATATATAGAGTCATTTTTAGTCATTAAGGGGGGGGGGATTTTTTTTCTGAAAATCTTAAGAGAGTGCTGGAGAGTTTAAAAAGAGAAAACAAAAAAGAAAGATATGGTTTCATTGCATCTGTAGGAGTAACTCGAATCCTGGACAGTGAATCTGAATCCCTTTGATTGCTTAAGTGGTTCAGTGGTCTACTGGTTCAGTTTCGGGTTTAATATATGCTTGGTTGAGTTTGTTTGTGGTGATATTGGTTGCTGCTATTTGGTCTTTTACAAACTTTCTGTGCTGTGTCGGTAGCTGTTTGGAACTCCCAATTGCTGTTGTTGAACTGCTGTTGTATTGCTGCTCGTATTACTGTTGTTGCTGATATCTCTTCTACTTTATTTCTGTTCCAATTCCAGGTACACTTTTCAAATCGCCTTGATGTAGCTCCTTGAAGTTGGAAAAATGGAAATATTCACAGATTTGTGTTCATTTGTAGGCTGCCTGTTGTTTACAATTAGATGAATTGTTAGTTAATTATACCTAGTCGATATTGATTATGTGTTTTGTATTATGTGAATAATGGATACACACGGATTGTAATTAAGAGCTATTGAACTGCTATGTTCATGTTGACATGCTGTTAGTTTACAAATTTGAGCTGTTATGTTGTCAGTTTGCTTTACCATAACAATTAGTACTAGATGAAGTTATTTGAACTCTTGATTTGTTCTGCTATAAGTGGTTCATGTCAAAGTGGGCAACTAGTTAGGGACAATAATTTAATTAGAAACAGAAGCATCAGAATGTTCGAATGTGCGCTGGTTTGTTTTGGGACTACTTGAATTCATGGTTATCTAGCAACCGCTTTAGTATAGATAGTGCTCACTTTAGTATAGCACTATTTTGTTAAAAAATCAAATTCAGAAACATGATTGGGGTTGCAAGTGTATGATGGGTCATCAAGTTTGATTTCGAGTTAAACTTAATATCAGTAGGCATCAACAGTTTAGGCTAGTAATATCAGTAGGCATCATCAGTAAGTTGTTTAAAATAAGCAGGCACCATTAGCACTGACTAAACAAATTGGTCATGATAATTGGATATGAATAAGTAGTTAATTTGAACAAGCGTACGTCGTAGTATTTTATTACTATTTGGTAAACACACTCTGGAGAGTTGGAGTAATTGTGGTGTGCAAATGCTTATCCCGCGATCTTCTCGGCCTGATCCTGTTCATTTGAACTAGGCTAGTCCTAGGCCCACTTTGGGCCACTGAAAATTCACGGTTGGCCTGCACAAATTTTATGGCTTAGGCTCTTTGGGCCCAAGACTGATATGGCAATTGGCACGTTAGCACTTAAGGATGGACTGGGCTTTTAAGTTAGGTAGTGGATTCAAATTAAAAGGTTCGTCCTTTCGTTTGGATCCGGACTTGAACTTGAGGCCCGATTTTGTAATATTAATTAATTAGGACTTTTCCTTTTTTTTATTTTTTTAGAGACAAATAAAGTAGAAAATTATAGATTGCTTTAGGTTTGCCCTTTTAAAATAAAAATGAGACGAGCCTCGCCGAACATAATAAATAAATCACGGGGCCCTCGTTAAATGTATATATTGATTGCTTAGATTTCGGGACGGGCCGTTTAGCGAATTTCATGGCTTTCCCAAAATAATAACGCGCTAGTCACTTCAGGCGTGCTTTTAATAATTTACTTTCTGAAACTCGGGTGCACATTTATGTGACCCAAATCCAAATCTCGACGGAGTCGAAATGTGTCGATAACCACGGGTGCATTGATGTGACGTGGTTCGAGATGTATTTTTGCGACGTCGCAATTCTTATTAAAAATAATAATAATAAAAGCGGTAAAGAGTTTAAATTTGCACATAGGTTCAACATGTATTAAAATTAGATAAATAAGCCGAATATGACAGTTGAGCGACCATTCTAGAACTACGGAACTCGGGAATGCCTAACACCTTCTCCCGGGTTAACAGAATTCCTTACTCGGATTTCTGGTGCGCAGACTGTTAGGCAGAGTCAATATTTTCCTCGATTCGGGATTCAACCGGTGACTTGGGACACCATAAATCTCCCAAGTGGCGACTCTGATCCTTTAATAATAAATCCCGTTTCGATTGTCCTTTAATTAGAAAAAACTCCCTCCACGCCCCTTTGCGGTGGCGCGGGTGAAAAAGGAGGTATGACAGATGTATTACAAAGTGGCTTGTAATAGGGGTTTACAAGTTAGTGAAGTTGAAATCCTACAAGTGTAGGTCGTGGTTTTGTCCCCTTGAGTTGGGATTTTTCCATGTAAAAATTCTCTGTGTTCTTTATTTACTGCCGAGCTACTGTGGAAACAAATAGAGAACCTAATTCCCTATACTGGCTGGTTTTACAGTTTGTTACTTATAGTGGGAACTTATAGAGAATCTGGTTCTCTATACAGTGGGAACTTATCATGTGTCTCATTTACATACTTGTTCAGTAGTTAGCACTGTACCAAACTGATATAGGACAAGATCGCTATACAGGTTGGTTCATCAGTATCTTCAGTGAAAACTCATAGAGAACCCAGTTCTCTATACAGTCTGGTGGACGCTTAGTTTCTAACACATCATGTCATTGCATATCATGGGTTGAAATATTGTCAATCTATCCAAAGGCATCATAGTCTAAAAAGGCATCATCCTCATTGCCGGAAGACATCATGCCATGGCCTGAGGATCCCTTAAATTTGCGTATCATTATTCAAAGGCGTCATGGTTTGGAGGCACCATTTGTCATGACCCGAGAACATTATTTCATGGCCTGCAAATCCCTCACTAAACAATTCATGGCCCGGGACATCATAGTCTAAGGACGTCATCTTTAACCGTCCAAAGACAATCTTCATGGTCCAAAGGGAATCTGCATCATGTTTAAATTTTCGCACAAATACATGTCAGCAACATCTTTTTATCTGTAGTTGACCAGTAAGAAACCGCTACCCTAGCAGGAGCGACCTCACTCCAGTTTCTTCAACTATCTCAAACCTTAGACTTTCACCACAACCGCTCTAGCATCTCGTGCTCGTTCTTGCAATGACTTCATCGGTATATTCCGCCAATGAATCCAGAACTATACATGGCATGCTTCTGTAAAACCAGGGATACGTAGGTAACTCGAAGACCGGAGTCTGGTCTCCATCTTTCAAAACATCTCGTCCAGTCAAAATTGGCCATCGTTTCTTTACCCGAAAACTCTTTCATCCTTTCAGGGTAAAGAGGGGCAGTTGTTGATACTCAATTTTTCCCTATATATTTTAATACATATATATACTTTCAAAATAGCATATATATACATATATAAGCATGCACAAGTATTTTTTTATAATTTTTCTATAATTTTAAGGCTTCAAATTAATTTATTTCTTCCCTTTTTAATCATAAAATTTCCAATAATTATCCCTCAAATTATTTTATGGTAATTTAGCCATCTAAATTCTATATTTATGCCAAATATTGCTTAAATATTTTTAGTGCATTTTTTATAATTACATTTACATTTTTAAGATAATTTGCATATATTTGCAATATTAGCCCTATTAATGCATAACTACGTAGTTGATGCATAAAATGATCTTTCATACTTTTAACGTGTAAAATAACTATTTTAAACCATTTTACTACACAAAATTATTTTTAAGAAATCATTTATTATTTATCATAAATTATAGTGTTAAAGTGGCTATTTAAAATATGGCCTAATTATATTTCAATTTTATCCCCAATTCAACCTTAATCCTAACCCAAATTACCATCCCAGTACCCAATTAAACTACAGGCCCAATACCCATCCGCCCGAACCTAATACCCGGCCAAATCCTGGTCGTTGATCGTTTTGATCAACGGTCCAAGTTTCCCATTCCTAATTAACTAACCTATACCCCCTCAAACCTAATTCATTTCACAACCTACCCCGCCGCCCTAAAATTCTCTCTGCTCTTAAAACGCTCTCACCGTAACCCTAATCCCAAATCTCACTGACCCTCATCTGTGGCTATCTCCGGTGACCTCTCACCATCTCTCAGGCCTCCAATGGCCTTTCTCATGTCAGTCTTGCCATCTCTAAGGCCCTCAAGGTACCAGGGCTCTGTCGACTTGCATCTAGGGTTCATCTCTCTCCTGTTTCGGGCCATTCCAGTGTGTTTTCGAGTGAGATCATCCTATATTAGCCACGATCTATGGTTTTCTAAACAGGTTTCTTCATCTCTGTATGGTTCTCTTCGAAACCCTAATTTTATTTCTAAACCTCCTAGATCTGTACAGATCTAAGACAATTTGAGTTTGTTTCTTGTGTATTTTACAATAGCCTTGAGATTCTTTACAAGAATCGTATGATTTCAAGTGATTTTTCATCTTTTTCTAAAATTAGGGTTTTTGGAATTTCTTTTTAAACTTTGTTTAATGATTCTTTGTGTTTAAACTTCTGATTCTCACACATTTTGACTAATTTTATGAACCTGCTGCAACTCTTGCCCGTTTGTACTGAAAACCTTAATTTTTGGGGTTCTTCGTTTAGTTTCTGGATGTTGGTACCTATGACTGTATTCTTGCCTTGGGTTCTTGTGACTTCTCATGATTTACTTGTCCTAGTATGCTTCTACTGAATTTTCTTAGTTCAACCTCACTGATATTATGAACTTATGTTTATATTGACCATTCATGCAAAACTTGTATGTTTCTCTTTGAATCAGTGTCGTTTAACCATGGGTTTTGTTAGAGCTGTGTGAAATCCCGACTATTCATGTTTTACCTCATTTTATATGCTAAGCATGTTGCTTCTTTCATGACTTTCTGAACCCTTGATTACTCTGAATCCCTTATTTTCTGGTTTAATTTGACCCCTTTCCATCTAATGTTTGATCCTTACTTCTTTACTCAATTTGATTGAATTTACCATCCTTAATTGTTTTTCCTTGCCTTATTTGCATTACACTGATTGTTATTGATTTGTTTCCTTAATTAAACACTTGTGCATTTACCCTTAATTACCTATTCTATACCTAAGCTTTACTTTATTCTTTTCCTGAAATACTTAGTATGTTTTACCGTTGATTGAACTATCCCTCGATTAAGGGAAGATTTTGCTGATTTACGTGTGATTTCCCTGATTTACTACTTAATTGATCTCTTACCTTGTTTTTTTAAGTTTTGATTCCTATATAAACCTCATCTTCTTTTAAGCTCTGGACAACAACCATAACAAGAAGACTAGTTCAAAACTCTCTCTTATACTTAAAGCTTTCCGCTCTGTTCTATTATTTGCTACTTCTATTGAACTAGCCGATTGTAAAACAAGGCTAGTTATTGCACTACACGGTTCTATACTTTGTGTCTACTGTCCTTAACTAGTATGTTCTAGTTTAATAATAAGTTCAAAACTCTATGTGTTCTCTTACTGCATTAGTTTACTGATTCCTGTCTATCACTTGGCTTTTTGATATGTAACTAGCATGCTTAAATCCTGGTTTCACTTAGCATATATGAGTACTACCTATTCAACTTATGATTAACATGTCTGATAACTTGTCTATTGCTTTCTCTAGCATGTCTCAATTTGACTCTACTCCATGTATGATTGTCTGTCTGTTTGTTTACCCAATTCTTGATAGTAATCTACTTTGCTAGGTAACTCACTAATCCCTAAGTACTTTTTACCCTATGTTCAATTCTGCCTAGTATAACTATGTTCTCACTGTTTGTTCTATGGCTGTGTGATTGACTCCTAAATCCTATAAAGAACTCTTAAAAGGAAGCTTCTGTGCTCTTGCTATTATATTAATATGTTCTATGTATCCCCAATTCCCATACTCCCTGAGTGAAATTTGTGTCTGAATGGTGCTGTTTAAACTATTTGTTGATTTCTCACAAGCTCAATGTTTCTTTCAAAACTGTTTTATTACTAATCAGTTCCTATTTTTATAAAACTTCTTTATTTAATTGAGCCCTTTTCAACACTATTTTTTCATATCAAAACAATTTCAAAACTAGGTCAAGCACTCTCACATTACTCCTAGAGTATTAGGTTTTCCCCCTCTGGCATGTGTATTGCCTTGAGATCTCTCTGTACTCTGGCATATCAGAGATGGCCCTTCCACACTGTACTTAAATCAGTTATTGTTGAGAAAAGGTCTAGGTGTGAGCACTGCATGGGATCCTTGAGGTCCTTAGGGAACTTTAACACACCTAGACATGATACTACCTATGGACTTTGTCATTTGAGGCTATTGGAGGCTTGGGAAGTCATTTGGGCCTGCTTCAGGCTCCCTATAGTTAACTTCTTCTTTTTCTTTATTTGTTTATGTAATTTATTCAGCTGGTCTGTAATAATTATTTGTAAACAACATTCGGGTGATTAGTGAAAAAGAGGTGGGTAGTTATATCTGTTGGGTAATTTGGGTAGATACCATGCCTATAGGATTGTGTTAATGCACTTGCTATGGTTTCACAATATTAGAAATCATGTCTATAGGATTTAAATGGCTTCAATGATAGAAATCATGTCTATAGGGTTAAAATAGACTTTATAATTAGAAATCATGCCTATGGGGTGTAAAGTGATTAAGTTCAGTTTCTGTTACAACATGTATTTACATTTATTTAACTAGAAATCATGCCTATAAGTTCGAACATCAGCTCTTAACAATTAGATATCATGCCTATAGGAATTAAAATTAGAAATCCTACCTATAGAACTTAAAATCAATTTAGTTAAATAAGTCAATTTAATCCATGTTAGTTCTTTTTGAACTGGTTTAATCAACTGACCGCTTCTTTAATGAGTTTTCAAACACTCCTTTAATTTACTACCGCTAGAAAACATGTCTATAGGACCTCAAGTATCTGTTTAAAACTGTTCGTTGTTTTATTGCATCAATGTAGATAGCATGCTCTTAGGACATCACTGTTCTGCGTTTAGGCAAGCCTATAGGGCGATTTAAATTCTGCAACTCTGAAGCTGTGCTTTGGTTATTTAAACTGTCCAAATTCAACAGGTTTAAATCAGTAGGCAAGCTAAATAGGATCTTTTACACTTTGTCCTAAGTCAATACTGCATAATCCTTGCTCACCTAGATATCATGTTCTAGGATTTTCTTTTAAATACCTGACTATTGTTTGAAGACGTGCATTTACTTGTTCTATTTGTAGAGGTGACTATGAGCCTATAATCTGTTCTCTTTAAATGTAGTCCTACTTGTTCTTGATTGACGCCTAGACTTTTATCCTTTAAAACCTTAGAAAGGTCTAGAACTGTCCAAAAGTAGAGGTCCTTAAACACCTCCAGGGCCACAAGGAAGGGATGGGTAGTGCACGCATAGGACATTTTCAAGGTTGCTAAAACGCTTTAGGCTATGACCAAGGGGAGGGAATTGGGTAGAAAGAGATATGATGACTGCGTGCTAATATCACGTGTAGCCCATCATTAAGGAGTGTTTACCGGGCATTGTGTGGGGTGATCTATAGGCTAACCAACCTAGGACCCCTTTTCCCAATTCCTGATGTTTAAACTTTACTCTTTTATATGCAACTTGTTCAAATTCTTTGTCTTATTATTTGAGTCATACAATGTCCAACATGCTTTTATTTGCAATTATGTGTTTCAACTATTTATTTGTTAAAAGACTAATTCATAAGTATAAGTTCGGCCGGGACCCACCGTTGCAGACCGCGAGGGGTGCCTAACACCTTCCCTTCAAGGTTATTTCGAGCCCTTATCCTAAATCTCTGGTAATGCAAACTAGACTAAGAGTTAATCGCTCTAGATGCCCTAACATACCATAATCCGTTAGGTGGCGACTCTTCAAATATCCAAATCCCAAAAGAAAATGAGTTATTACCCCCATGAATGTCGGAACCTAGACTTCTCTCCGCGAAAGGAAAAAAAGGGGTGCGACATTGGATATAGCATGATCCCAACTATAACAGTATTGCCTTAAGTTCTAGATCACGTTAGATACTCACCTAGGAGTAAGTCACTTTCCTAGTGCCTCTTTACCCATTTAGAAAACCCTACAAACATATATACTTAACTTAATTTCACACATCATTAGTATAAAACTAGAAGTAACAAACAAACAAACATGATTGGAAGTGTAATCAAGAGCACTACACACTGCTAAGTTAGATATTAATCTAACTCCAAACATTGTAGCTCCCTGTGGATTCGATCCCGACCTTCTCGGGTAAAAGCTACATCGACCGCTCTTGTCACTCTGTAGTGGTGTAGGGTTGGACTCGATCAGTGAATCGGGTGTTCAACCCCTATTTGGATTCCTTTGTGATTGTGTTAATAATGATATCTTTATCTATTCCCACAGTCGAGAGGGGCACAAGCAACATCTTTGGATTGTACTTCAGACTCTAAGAGATAGCCAGTTATAGGCCAAGTTTTCAAAGTGCAAGTTTTGGTTGGACGCGGTCTCTTTCTTAGGTAATGTAGTGTCGGCAGAGGGTATTCAGGTGGATCCTAAAAAGATTGAGATAGTTCATAACTGACCTAGACCCACTTCAGCTACGGAGATCCAGAGTTTCTTAGGTTTGGTGGGTTATTACCATCGGTTTGTGGATAGCTTTTCATCTATAGCAACCCCATTGACCAGGTTGACCCAGAAGGGTGCCCCGTTCAGATGGTCAGATGAGTGTGAGGCAAGCATTTAGAAGCTCAAGACTGCTTTGACTACCGTGCCATTTTAGTGTTGCCCACAGATTCAGGATCTTATACGGTGTATTGTGATGTGTCTCGTATCAGGCTTGGTGCAGTGTTGAAGCAGAATGGTAGGGTGATTGCATATGCGTCGCGACAACTAAAGGTTCATGACTTAGAGTTGGAAGCCATTGTTCATGCACTGAAGATTTGGAGGCACTATATTTATGGCACGTGAGCGTAGATTAATAGCCAAGCCTACCCTTTTGTGCTTGTCAATCTGTATCCCATTCTTCAGGTATAGTTTTCTTTGATCACAGATCGACAGGTGATCCGTCCTTTCTCCCCCTTTCGTCATAAGGCGTGGTCTGACTCTGAGAAAAAAAATTCCTGTGTTTAGGTCCCTACTAAGCAGAATTCGTAAACTATGCAAAGGCTCTTTGAATACTTTTGAAAAAGTTTTTAGCAAAAAAAGCAAAAACAATTCTCAACGCCCTTACGAGGTAGTGATGAGTTAAACTACTCGTGTTGGCATGGAAGTCAGCCCGGTAAACTGATTCCATTCTGCTACTAGGGTTCCAAACCTTCCCCTGAGCTCTAGAATCTATAAATACCTTTTCAACTCAAGAAATGCTAAAGCTATTTAGAGTTGGTATTTCTAACTAAGTCGGAAGGAGGGCTTTGGGCAAAGAGCAACTCGAAAGTACTTTACTTCAGTCCCAGTACTGAAAGACGTGACTTCAGGAGTGGATTTCGGAAGGAAAGACTTCGTTTACTTCCTGCAAATTGCTTATGTAAGAACTAGTAGAAAGAAAGGAATTAAAAAAAAAAAAAAATAAGGCAGCATTGACATTGAATGAGAATGCTTGAATGGGAATCATCTTAGCAACTGACTATAGACATGAGTCTAAGCCGACCTAATGTAGATGGACTTCGTGAGTTGATTCCTGAGCAGGCCCACAGTTCCCAGTATTCTATTCATCCAGGTGCCGCCAAGATGTATCAGGACTTGTGGTAACATTATTGGTGGAAGAGGAGGAAGAAGGATATAGTTTCTTATATAGCTCGGTGTCTAAATTGTTAGCAAGTAAAATATGATCATCAGAGACTTGGTGGTTTGCTTTAGAAGTTAGAGATTCCTGAATGAAAGTGGGAGCGTATCACAATCGATTTTGTTGATGGACTCCCACGAACTCAGAGGAAGTTCGATGCTGTATGGGTTATTGTGGACAGGCTGACCAAGTCAGCTCATTTTATGTGGCAGTTACCTATTCTTCAGAGCGGTTGGCTGAGATTTATATTTTCGAGATCGTCCGTCTTTGCGGTGTGCCCGTGTCTATAATTTCTAATTGAGGTAAGCAATTCACCTCGCACTTCTGGAGGGCAGTTCATCGTGAGTTGGCCACTCAGGTTAAGTTGAGCATAACATTTCATCCTCAGATGGACGAATAGTCCGAGTGCACTATTCAGATATTGGAGGATATGTTCCAGGCTTGTGTTATAGATTTCAGGGGTTATTGGGATCAGTTCTTGCCACTTGCGGAATTTGCCTACAACAATAGCTACCAGTCAAGCATTCAGATGGCTCCCTATGAGGCATTATATGTGAAGCGGTGCCGATCGCTAGTTGGATGGTTCGAGCTGGGCATAGCTCGGTTATTGGGTACAAATTTGGTACAGGATGCCTTGGAAAATGTCCAGATTATTCAAGATCGATTTCGCACAGCTCAGTCTAGGCAGAAGAGTTATGCCGACCGTAGAGCTCGTAATGTTGCATTCATGGTCGGAGAGAGGGTATTGCTCGGGGTTTCACCCATGAAGGGTGTGATGAGGTTCGGAAAGAGGGTCAAGTTGAGCCCTGGGTATATCGGACCTTTTGAGATTCTTCAGAGAGTGGGTGAGGTGGCTTACAAGCTCGCATTTCCATATTGTTTATCAGCAGTCCATCTAGTGTTCCATGTTTACATGCTCCGGAAGTATCACGATGATCCGTCCCATGTGCTAGATTTCAGCTCAGTCCACTTGGACAAGGATTTGACTTATGAGGAGGATCCGGTGGCTATTCTAGCCCGGCAAGTTCGATAGTTGAGGTCAAAGAGTTATCCTTCAGTTCGAGTGCAGTGCAGAGGCCAGCTCGTCGAGGCAACTACTTGGGAGTCAGAGTTGGACATGCGGAGTAGATATCCACACCTTTTCACCAGCCCAAGTACTTTTTCTATGTCAGCTCGAGGACGAACGATTGTTTTAGAGGTGGAGAATGTGATGACCGATAGGTCATCTCAAGTTTTAGAACTTAATTCTGTGTTTCGAAGCCTTTATATCTTCTTTAGGCCTTCCTCGATTTGCATGAGCAGTCTAGGTATTTTTCGGGAAGGCTTTATGTTAACAAAACTGATAAAATATGAAAATTTGCCTTAAAAAATCTATTTGAGTTGACTTCGATTAATGTTTTGAGCAAATAGACCTGGATCCATATTTTGACGGTCTTGGTAGATCCGTATCGTGATTTAGAACTTGGACGTATGACCGGAATCGAATTCGGATGTCCCTAGCTCAAGTTATCGTTTTTTGTCGAAATTTGAAAGTTTAAAGGCTTAATGACTATAAAGGTTTGATCGATGTTTGACTTTATTGATACCGGGTTTGTATTTTGGTTCCGGAATTTGTATAGATTCATTACTATATTTATGACTTGTTTGTCAAATTTGGTTAGAAACAGAGTTAGTTTGACGTGATTCGGACGTCCGGTTGTTAAGATGGAAGTTCATAAGTTTTCTTGAAAATTTTATTTGATTTGGTATCCGATTCATAGTTCTAGGTGTTATTTTAGCGATTTGATCGCGTGACCAATTCTATATGATGTTATTGGACTTGTGTGGATGTTTGGTTTGGAGTCCCGAGGGCTCGGGTGAGTTTCGGATAGACTACAGAGTGAATTGGACTTAGAATCATAGCTGATGCATTTAGTTTCTAGTGTCTATTGCAGATCTCGCATTTGCGATGAAAGTTCACAATTGCGAACTTGGGAATTCCGTTTTTGTGAAGGTAGAGTCGCAATTGCGACTTAGCACTGTTTTGAGGATCATCACATTTGCGAAGAAGGGTCCGCATTTGCGAGGGCAGCAGGGTTCGCATTTGCGACCATTTTATCGCAATTGCGATCACTAGGATTTTGAGAAGAGTTCGCAATTGCGAACAAGATATCGCAATTGCGACATCTGCAGCTGGGTAAAATCTGAACTTGACGGGATTTTTCTCTCATTCAAATTTTCAAATCTAGAAACTCTAGAGGCGATTTTTTCCAAGAACCTTTATTCCCCAATTCATTGGCAAGTGATTCTAACCTATTTTCTTTCAATCTTCCTCTGTATTTCATAAGATTTCAACCTAAAATCTAGGATTTTCATGGTAGAAATTGGAGGTTTGGGTAGAATTAGAGATTTTTATAAATTCAAAATTTAGACCTCAAATTGAGGTCGGATTTCAAAACAAATTGCATAATCAGGCTCGGGGATGAATGGGTAATCGGGTTTTGACCAAGCGGGCCCGGAGTCGAATTTTAACTTTTGGGGAAAAAGTTTGGAAATTATAAATTTATGCATTGTAGTGGATTCCTTTAGCAATATTTGATATTATTGAGTCAATTGTTGTTAGATACGAGTGGTTTAGATGCGGATTCTAGGGGAAAGGTCCCGGTAGAGCTCTGAGATGACTGGGGAGTGAGGTAAGTGTTGAGGTTAATCTTGATTTAAGGGAATTAGGAACCCTCGGACTATGCTATGTGAATTTCATGTGTTGCGGTGTATATGCGAGGGGACGAGTGCTTATACGCCGCCGAACTACTTATTCTTCCCGATTTTCTGCTTTTCCTTCATTATCTCCTTCCCCGCCTTAACTGTTATGTGACCTAAATGCCTTCCAAGCTTTAATTGTTATTTGTTAATCAGTGTCTCTCCTATTAAAAATGTTAGACCTCTTCATGTTGTCATGACTTGCTGCTATTTGCCCTAATTGACGTACCTACACCTTCTAATTGTCATTTACTGGACTGTCTCGCCATGTAGTGTTTCATAGGTGGATTTCTATGTTGGTACAAGGTTTACTTTTTGTTTCAGCTTTATATTCATCAGTTATGATAGTTTTTATGATTTGAAATATGAATTTAATCGTAATTAGTGAGTAATTGTACTGATATGGTGGGATCGGGTTGTACGCCGCAATAGATGAAATAAGGGTGGATTGATGCGGAGGAAAATTTGTACTAATACGGTGGGATCGGGTTGCATGCCGCAACATGTGAAATAAGGGTGGATTGATCAGGTTGTGTGCCACAACATATATTTATTTTGATTGTTGATATTGTTACGGCAGAATAAGGGAGGATTGTGTTGTACGGTGGGATCAGGTTGCACGTTGCAACAATGTATGTGTTTCTATTTCCTTGAGTTGTGTTGGTTTTCGGTATTTTCTCTTGAAACTCTAAGGATTGGTAATTCTGATCGTCACTGGCTTATTTCTTGAGGCTGTAGCTATTGTCTTCAATTGACTGTCTTATTTTGTTCCATATTTTTCCTTTTCTGTCCTATTTAAATACCGCGTACATGTTGTAGTGTAAGTAAACTACCTTAGCCTCGTTCCTACTTCGTCGAAGTTACGCTTGACACTTACAGAGTACATGGGGTCGGTTGTACTCATACTACACTCTACACTTCTTGTGCAAATTTTGGAGTCGATTCCAACGGCGGTTATTAGCGTGCTCGGATTGGACAACTTGTGGAGACTTGAGGTATAGCTGCTCAGCGCCCGCAGCTCCTGGAGTCCCCTTTCCTTTTTATTTTGGCTGTGTACTTTCTTTCAGACAACTTTATGTTTATTTCCGGCCCCTTATTTGTGCTATTTTATTAGCTCGTGCACTTGTGACATCGGGTCCATGATTGTAGCAAACGTTTGGCTATTTTAGCTTCCGCATTTTACTTTGGATTTCTGTAGCTAATTCAGTTCTTTCTCTTTATTTAATCTAAACTGTTGCAAAATGAATAAGTTGTTCTAATGTTGGCTTGCCTAGCAAATGAAATGTAGGCACCATCACGGTCTCGAAAGTGGAAATTCCAGGTCGTGACACATAAATTTATTAAAAGAGAGATATTTTGTGTTACAACTTTTTTGTCTTTTCCTTATCTAACTAAGCAATTTTGAGGGTCAGTGGGCCCACGTACAAAATTCGCATATAATCAACTGCTTTACTCTTCTCCAGTTAAATAACAGATTTGTTTTACAAAAAGATCTACGTATGGTCAATTGAATATTGATTACCACTCCCACAGTTAGCAACAATTGTGAAAATTGTGAATTGTTTCTAGTTATTTCCTTAATCTATACAGTTATATATAGTATAGGAATACCGCGATTTGTGCTTATATTCTTCTTCGTAAAGGAAAAACAAAAAATTAGGATACGTTTGACCACGTTTGAATTTGTCGTTATCCATGTTTGAATTTGTCGTTATATTTTCCTATGAATATCAGCCGCGGCTTTGTTCAGCCAAATGCATCTGGTTAAAAAAGATTCCCACGTCAAATCCTAAACCTAAACTCATATTCCTAATATAAAAAGGTAAAAATAAATAGTACACACATTTTGCCATGTCAATTTAAAGGGTTTAAGAGATACACTAAAAAATAATTTGAGGTGTCTACTTGATAAATAGGTTAGTTGAGGTGTTCAAATGACCGTTGTGGACAATTTGGAGGGGTCATTTATGTATTTCGCCAAAAATAAAATTAAGAATAAAAGGATTATAAAATGAAACAAACTTCCCCATATAGCTCTATCCCCGGATTCATCCATTAAGACCATTACAATCTCAACCGGTGTATGCTATCTATTAAAAAGTATAAGTTATATGCATTAAAATATAAAGATTTTTTTACTATCAGTATAATCTAATATATGATATAAATTAATTATTATTTTATTAAAGTTTTTAATTAATACTTATCATAAGAATTTACTTGTAATAATATTATAAATAATTTAATTATATAAATATTATTTATAGCGTTAGTGCATAAAACTTAAAGTACTCATATACTAAAAACACAACCAAGAAACGCAACCTTCTTCCATCTTTTTATTATCATATTCTTCTGTTTTTAGCTAACAACGACTTTGATAAAAAGGCAAGTTTCATGAAGCTTTTAATCAGAGTAATTTGTTTTCAACCTTTGGCCATCAAACCAAAAAAATACAAACAATTTGTATATTCAACCTCACCTCACTATTGCTATTACTAATCATGAATTTCTTTTCTTTTCTTTCTTCTAAGTCTCAATCTTTACTTGAACACTCCCCCTACTCTTTAGCAAGCACCTAATTTATAAATACCTATCCCAAAATTAATTTTCCTCTATATATTTCTTGTTTTTCATTGAAATCTTGTGAAAAATATTGGTTAGTCATTTCTATCATCTCTTTTTCTTGGATTTTGTAACTGCAGAATAGAGACAGGACGGAAAAATAAAAAAGAGATTTTCGAGCCTGCAACGAGCAAACAACGACGGCTTTGTATCTTGGAGAGTTTGGAATATGGAAGATAATCATAAAGAAGAGAAATTTGAGACAAGGAATACAAGTCATGATAATTATATTTGGAAGATAAAGAAGACATATTGGATTGGTTGCTTTGGGTTATTCATTATAAGCATGGGAGGTGGAGTAATATTAGGATGGTGGAATTCAAAGTTTCATTCTTCAAACAGTCAACTATGGTTGGTGCCTTTAGGTCTCATCTTGCTTATTACACCAATTATAATTTGTTTTGCTATTCTCTTGGATTCCAGTGACTACTGAGAAGTCGAACATCAAACAGTCAAATTGCCTCAAGATTATTCTCCTCATCATATGGAGATATCATTATAATTTACAGCACTTACAAGTTTGTTATTGTGATCATCATTGAATTTTGTGATAACTTAAAGAAAGTAAGTACTACTACTATAGTTCTCTTAGTTTTTTTTTTTCTCTCTTCATTTTGCAACTTATAGGCCATTGAATTTTGGGAGTTTGTTTTGAACTTGTTATGCGTCCTTATCGATTATGGTGTGCCAAAAAAGGGAAACAGATACCTTACATATGTGAAAAAGATTTTGTATACATACAAAGGAAAAAAAAGTATTATATTTCTTGAGTAATGTAAGTAATAAGCTCTCCATTTTAAAAAATAATGAAATGGTAAACTTATTTGTTTTAGTTACAATAAAAACAACCCAGGAAAATTCCACTAATGAGGTCTGGCGAGGGTAGTGTGTACGCAGACCTTACCCCGAAGGAATAGAGAGGTTGTTTTCGAAAGACCCTTGGCTTAAGAAAATAAAAAAATAAAAGAAGACAATATTAGTTTCACCACAGAAATCATATGAAAAATAGGAACAACACGAAATTCAGAAGAAAGATGCAAAGCAAAAGCGATAGCTAGTAAATAGGTCTTGCACTGAAAAGCGAAATAGTAAGACACAACACTGCCACTAGCTATCTTAGACAAAAACCCTACCAGACTAGTCTCACAAAGGTACAAACTAAGGCAAGACTCAACTACCTCCTAACCTACAACCCTAATACTCGACCTCCACATCTTCCTATCAAGTGTTATGTCCTCGGAAATCTGAAACCTCGTTATATCCTGACTGATCAACTCTCCCCAATAATTCTTAGGCTGCCCTCTACCTCTTGTCGTGCCCTCCACAACCAGCCACTCACACCTCCTTACCGGAGCATCTGGGCTTCTCCTCTGAACATGCCCGAACTATCTGAGCTTCGCTTACCGCATCTTGTCATCAATGGGAGCCACATGCACCTTCTCCTGGATATCATCATTCCTAATCTTATCCATCCTAGTGTGTCCGCACATCCACCTCAACATCCTCATTTCTGATACTTTCATCTTCTGGATATGTGAGTTCTTAATAGGCTAACACTCATCCCCATACATCATGGACGATCTAACCACTACTTTATAGAAGTTACCTTTGAGTATCGGTAGCACTCTCTTGTCACACAGGACTCCAGATGCTACCTTTGAGTATTGAGTATCGGTAACCTCAATACGGTGTTTGACATCCTTGTCGATCTCCCCTCCCATTGGATAACCGACCCAAGGTACTTGAAGCTACCTCTACTTGGGACAACCTGTGATTCAAGCTTCACATCCATTCCTACTTCCCCCGGCTCAGCGCTGAACTTACACTGCAGGTATTCCATCTTCGTCCTGCTCAGGTTGAAACCCTTAGACTCAAGAGCATGTCTTTTAACTTCCAGCCTCTCGTTAACACCGTCTCGTGATTCATCAATCAGAACTATATCATCGGCGAATAGTATGCACCATGGAACCTTCCCTTGAATGTGGTATGTTAACGTGTCCATCATCAGAGCGAATAAGAATGGACTGAGTGCAGAACCTTGTGTAACTCCATTACAACCGAAAAATGCTTAGAGTCACCTCCAGCAGTCCTAACCCGAGTCTTAGCCCCATCACACATGTCCTTAATCGCCATAATGTAGGGAACCAACACACCTTTTACCTCCAAGCATCTCCAGAGAACTTCTCTAGGAACCTTGTCACACGCTTTCTCAAGGTCAATAAATACCATGTGCAGATCCTTCTTCCTCTCTCTATACAGTTCCACCAACCCCGGCATAAACCCGAACCGGTTGTCGGATACAGATAATGTCATCCTCACTCTCGCTTTAACCATCCTTTCCCATAATTTTTTGGTATGACTCACTAATTTGATACCCCTATAACTATTACAACTGGATATCAGCTTTGTTCTTATATAATGGAACCACCGTACTCCACCTCCACACATCCGACATCCCTTTTGCCTTAGAAATGACATTAAATAACATAGTTAACCACTCCAAACCTGTTCTCCCCACATATTTCCAAAATTTCACCGGAATCTTGTCTGGCCCTGTCGCTCTGCCCCTACTTATCTTATGCATATCTCCCATGACCACCTCAACCTTGATACGCCTGTAGTACCCAAAGTCACGATGACTCTCGGAATGCTCCAATTTGCCAAGCACAATATCCTGATCTCATTCTTCATTCAGAAGTTTATGAAAGTAAGTCTGCCATATCCTCTTAATCTGGGCATCTTCTATCAATACTCTACTATTTTCGTCCTTGATGCATCTCACTTGGTCCAAATCTCGAGCCTTCCTCTCTCTCAACTTGGCCAGCCAGAATAACTTCTTCTCCCCGTATATAGGATCATAAGCCGCAGTCTTAGCCTCCGTGATCGGTAGCTTATCTTCCTTCCTAGCTACCTTATACCTCTCCATACATGCTCGCCTCTCCTCCTCACCTATGCTCCCCACTAACTTCAGGTACGTCGCCTTCTTCGCTTCCACTTTACCTTAGACCACTTCATTCCACCACCAGTCCCCTTTGTGCCCACCAGAGATGCGTGTCGAGACCCCTAACACCTCTCTCGCAACCTCTTTTATACAGTCTGTTGTACCACATAGTGCTCGCATGGGCCGGTGCGGGTCTTTGTGGGTGCTGAGTGCGGTGCAAATTGAAAAAAGAAAAATTGCTATGCGGAGAGGGACGGGACGGGTTGAACTTTTGTGGGTTTAGTTTAAACCTGCCGCTGTCCCCGCCCCACTGCCATTCCTACCTGACATGATTATAGTGATGACTAACTTAAGTTTCTTATATATATATCTCACCGGTATCACAATGATTACTAGGAGTAATCAAATTAAGAGTGTTTAATTGATTGTTAGATATCGAGAACTATTAAGTTCAAGGAACTCACCATGTGATATCGATACACAATCTAATCAAAATTAGAAATTTAAGT